>NC_089839.1:141022324-141339467 GCF_035609145.1 Eleutherodactylus coqui | reverse complement strand
AAGGTAAGAAACTGACATTCCAGCTGATCTGCCTGCCGGTTTGAGCCCCTGTATGCTGTGTGTTACTATCCTTACTGAAAGGAAAGCAGCAGCATTATAAAAAATTTTACCCTGTGTGGCCGGACAACCCCTTTAAGCCTTGAGTTTGGCACTAATAACTATAAAACGCGCACTTTTTCTGCTGCCCAAAAGCCGGGCGCCTGAATGGAAACCATCAAGAATCCCACCTCGTTCCACACTTTCGACTACCAAAAGCTCTACCCCTTCTCTGCCAAGAGAGCTCCTGTGATCTGGAGTAAAACGTCTCCTGGATCCCAAATTGATGTGGAGGGTGGGAGGGTGCTGTGGGGTCATAATAATACCCTCTCCTCGGTTTCTCTGCTCAGCCAGCTGCTTATCAACTAAAGATTCAAACTACTTGTCAGCTTTCCAAAATGTGAAGAATGGCTATTTCATTGTGTGTGTAGATTCCTCCAATACTTTCTAAGGCTATATGGATGGACATATTAGGCTTGTATGTTATGTTTTGCCTATTTCTCTCCTTTTTAAAAATTCTGTAAAAGTAGCTATGTAATTCTATGTAATTTATACAGTTATGTGTGTTAAATATTATCAAAAGGGGGAACGGATAACAAAGGGAATATTCAAGATATTACCCTGTTTCCCCGAAAATAAGACGCGTCTTATATTAATTTTTGCTCCCAAATATGCGCTACGTCTTATTTTCAGGGGGTGTCTTATTTTTCAATGAAGAAGAATTCCCATTTATTGTTTAAAAAAAAAAAAAGAACATTTATTACCGCATATAATGCACAGTACCGTAGTTGTCACCACAAACCAATATAGCTAGACAAACTGTGAAAACAAAGCAAAAATTACTCAATGACAGTCATGTCATCATTTTCTGGCACAGAAAATTTGCCTGACTCACATACAGGGCCACAAAAAATAAAAGCTGTAAAGTACCTGGCTCCCACACACTGTCTGGAGACTGTAATGCTCACCCCCTAAGGCTGGAAATACACTCCGTGAGAACCCAGCCTTAAGAATCACACACAGGTTGCCTGACTCACACACCGAGCCATAAAAAAAAATAATCACTGTGACAGTAGGGTTCTTTTTAAACTTAATTATTTACACTTTGTCCACCAACAGAATCTATTGATATTGGAACTACAATGTTGATACTTTACTGATCGTAAATTGATCATTTAGATTGATATATATCTGTGTATGTTTGTCAGTGAGCTCAATTTTTAACAGAGTGAATAAAAGTTATATTTTATGTTTAAAATTAGTTAGTGGGCTCTTCCCAGTGTAAATAAAAAAAAATAAGGGCTGTAATTTAAGTAACGTACCTGTCTGCAGACAGAAGTTCCTGTACCACTTGTAAGCAGGGATGGTATTGCAGCTGCCGGCCACCAGGGGGAGCTCATCACAGCAGACATGTACAGCAGCAACAGAATGACAGTATGGACTTTTCCAGCCAGCAAGGGGAGCTCACAACAGCACACTCGTACAGCACAGGAGGAGGTAGGAGACAACGGGGATGGCAGCAGGGGACAGGCCTCTCGACTTGCCTGCACACTTTAGTATGCCTTATTATTGGGGTGTACCTTATATTTGCGGTTTCTGCAAATTTCTTAATGTGTCTTACTTTCGGGGGTGCCTTATTTTCGGGGAAACACGGTAGTCTTAGAAATTCAAAGACCCCTGTATAGTTATAACCAAAACAATCCAATGTGACTAACAATGTGTTAAAATGATTAACTTACAAATGAGCGGCCAAGAAGGGGCCAATCAATATGAGAGGTGGTTCTTGTTGGCAATTATCCACAACTTCTCCTTATAAGTATATTCTATGATATGGTGTGTGTGTGTGGGGGGGGGGGGGGGGGGGCGTTTGACAGGGGGTAAGTCACTGTTGCTGCCCCTCAGCCAGGATCTCTGTGATCACATATTCTTAATTCTCACTTAAATTACTCGTACTCCTTAGTTTGTATTTATTTATTGTTTGTAATGAACCTTCTTCAAATTTTTACAGTGCAAACAGATTATTGGAAGTATTTCCCACATCAGTTTCCATGTTAAAACAGTGATTTTTCTTCTATCCAGGTAATGTGAATGATTGTGTTATCCCATGCAAAACATGTTAAGCTCATCCTCATTTCTAGTGAAAGAAGCCCATAATTGCAGATGATTTCAATCAACGCCACCCAAACAGACCTCCCATTACCCATAGTGCAGTTGCCAAATTCCAAAAAAAAACAGGTTTGTCATCAATCAACCAAAAGATAGCTGACCAAAAACTGCTAACTGGAAATTGAACGGTCTCAACACGTTCTGCTTTGGATAACGACATCATTCACTGTGCCTGTAGAGAAGAAATATCACTGTTTTAACATAAGAACAGATACATTTATGTTACCATTAAGCACACAGTTGTTTTTCTGGTGAAGTTTTCTCTACCTTTTCACTTAAAAAACAAAAGTTGATTCCAAGATGGCGGCATTCAAGATGGCCATGATGTGGCTGCCATTGCCTAGCAGGTTTCGCCCACAGCCTGTAGCTAAAACTGGATCATCATCTGTAAGTTTTCATTTTATATGGACGTTTGCTAACTTATAAGACACCCTGTATTACCTGGAAAACCCATTTAAGACTCATTGAACTATCCCTGTTAAAACAGAATCTTATATTGTAAGATGTAAGATAAAATAATAAAAACGTAGTCATACAATATGTCATAAGTTTGATACCAACCTTGACTATCTGATTATTGTTCACATAGTGCAGCGTATTCGCTCTATTTCCTCCAGCGACCACTGGTGGGTAAGCAAGAATTTCGGCACCTCTGGTTCGACACTCAAAATCAAACTGTGAAGGAATTAAAGATAGTGATAATGATGGAAGTTTGCACTTTTACAATTATGATTTTGGTAATCTCTGTATCTTCAAAAGCAGAAAAACTACTAAAACGTTTTAAATCCTTGTTAATTTATGCAGTGGATTTTTAATGCGAATTCCCCATTTTCAAATAAGGGGGTGAAATCTGCACAAAACTCTGTGTGTTACATGCAGAATTAGGCATGGATTTTGGTATAGATCCACACCAAAATTCTCAGCATATTTTCGAATGTTCTAACATAGCTTCAGGGCTCCTTCACGCGGGCATATGTGCAATTACAAGCAACTCAGCACAATGTTTTAGCGCTATGAACAAAGTGTTTTTTGTGCACGTATTGCCATATTTCACAGTACTTTTAGCGCCTGCAGAGCATGGATTTTTTGCACACGAGACACAACCGCACCCCAATTCAAATGGCTATTTAACCTAATGAGTTCCAGCTTTGTTCTTTTTCCAGCTCAATTGCGCATCTCCTTGCACATTGCGCACGCAACCTGTATGACTTCTATGGGAAGCCTTGGTACGCAAATGCACAAAATAAATAACTATGAGCGAACCCATAGAAATCAATGGCTTCTATTCTCTGCATGTTGTGCACACAAATTTTTTGCATGCAAAAAAGCATGCAAATATGCCCATATGAATCCGCCCTCTGAGCCTAAGTCTGGGTAACAGTGATGAGATATCCCATTACAGACAATAACCTGTGTGAAAGTCATTTTTCCAAAAAATACTTATAATTATGGACTTTGGCCGGTCTCACATCTGCGCTGTAATCTCTGGCCGGAGGCTCCGTCACAGATCTGGCTCAAAATAGCGAAGGAAAAAAGGCTACAAGCAGCACTTTTTCTTCTGTTAAAAGCCGAGTGCCTGAAAGGAAACGGAACGGACCCGATTATAGTCAATCTGGGTCCATTTGGCGCTGTTCGTTTCCATGCTGAGATGGAACGGTTCGGTTGCACGGATTCCCCTTTCCTGCTCCTTGAACCGAGTGCAGATGTAAAACCACCCTTACATCCAATAAAAATAAAGAGTTTAAAACTAGAGCAGCGTAAATTTAAAAAGTCACATTTTTTTGCGCAAGTAAGGTCTGCGCCAAAATCTGCAATATTTTATATCTGTTTTTACAATGATAAATCTCCATGATAGTAGTTCAGGGTGAAGTTCTTACCTTGGCATATATTAAAGCTTCATCCACAGGAGGCTTACTCCAATGCATAGTTTCTATGAAAGCCTAAACAATAAAAGGCAAGAAAGCGTGTAATAAAGTATCTATGTGCATAAAGACGAAAGCCCTCACTGACTCACTGACTGACTCGCCACTAATTCCCAAACTTCCCAATGTTGTAGAAACATGAAATTTGGCACAAGCATAGATTATGTCCAAAATAGGAAAGTAAAGAGGTATAAAAACTTGAAATTTGTCACGAGCATTGATTATGTCATAAATAGGAAAAATTAATGGGTCCCAACACGATTATTCAATTCTAGCGCAAAAGAATTAGCGTCCAAATTTTACGTACGGAATCTAATTCTCTCACTTCCCGGTGTCATAGAAACATGAAATTTGGCACAAGCATTGATTATGTCATAAATAGGAAAAGTTAATAGGTCCCAACTTGATTATTCAATTCTAAGTGCAAAAGAATTAGCGTCCAAATTTTACGTATGTAATCTAATTCTCTCACTTCCCAGTGTCATAGAAACATGAAATTTACCACAAGCATTGATTATGTCTAGGGATGAGCGAACGTGTCCGTTACGGACACATCCGCACCCGGACACCGGCTTTGCCGAACACTGCAGTGTTCGCGCGTAAGTGTCCGGGTGCCGCCGGGGGGCGGGGAGATGCGCGGCGGCGCGGGCGGCAGTAGCGGGGAACAGGGGGGAGCCCTCTCTCTCTCCCTCTCCCCCCCACTCCCCGCCGCACCCCCCCGCGCTGCCACGGCGGCCCCCGAACTTTTTCGCCCGAACACTGAAGTGTTCGCAAAGTTCGGTGTTCGGGCGAAAAAGGGGCGGAGCCGAACGTGTTCGCTCATCTCTAATTATGTCATAAATAGGAAAAGCTAATGGGTCTTAACTCGATTATTCAATTCTAAGCGCAAAAGAATTAGCGTCCAAATTTTATGTACGTAATCTATTTGTCTCACTTCCCGATGTCATAGAAATTTGAAATTTGGCAAGAGCATTGATTATGTCATAAATAGGAAAAGTAAATAGGTCCCAACTCGATTATTAAATTCTAAGCGCAAAAGAATTAGCGTTTAAATTTTACGTACAAAATCTAATTCTCTCACTTCCCGATGTTAGAGAAACTTGAAATTTGGCACGAGCATTGATTATGTCATAAATAGGAAAAGTTAATAGGTCCCAACTCGATTATTGAATTCTAAGCGCAAAAGAATTAGCGTTTAAATTTTACGTACAAAATTTAATTCTCTCGCTTCCCAATGTTAGAGAAACTTGAAATTTGGCACGAGCATTGATTATGTCATAAATAGCTTTATTTATCTCTCATTGTTTTCCTGATCTCTGAATGTAATTAGCTGCCTACTGAAAAGTGATCCAAGCGAAAAATGAAGCATTAACCTATCATGTCACTCAGTTGAAAATTTATATAATATGGTAGGATTTTTTTGAAATTTAAATAACCAGAATGCTCTAAAAATATGTTTGACATATAATCTTGATTTAAATAATAGTTCATTTCTGACACAGGATTCCATTTAAGCGCTTCCTAGCAAACCACAACAGTGCTACCTAGCAATCAAAAAATTAAAGAAAAACCTGAATACTTTATAACATTCCAGAAAAGATGTTAAAGCAACCCTCTGGTCCTTAACAACAAAGATGGCCAAACCGCTTCTCTGACTACCTGATGCACATTGTGCATTAACCCCTTAGTGACGGAGCTTTTTTGCTTTTTTCCATTTTTGTTTTTTCCTACTCCCTTTTAAAAAATTGTAGCTCCTTTATTTATCCATCGAAGGGGCTTGTTTTTTACGGGATGAGTTGTATTTTTCAATGGCACTATTTATTGTACCATATAATTTACTGAAAAACTCTTTAAAAATTCTAAGCGGAGAGAAATGGGAAAAAAAACGACATTCCACCATCTTTTGGTGCGTCCTGTTTCTACGGCGCACAAACTGCAACAAAAATGACCTGATATTTTTATTCTATGGGTCAGTACGATTACTACGATACCAAACTTATATAGTATTGTTTTTGCTGTAGTACTTGTATTTTTTTTTAAAGATATTTAATTTTTTTCAATTATTTTCTGCGGTCATTTTGTGCGCGCAATAACTTTTTTATTTTTCCGTCGACGTAGTTGAGCAAGGGCTCATTTTTTGCGGGATGTCCTGTAGTTTCCGATAGTATCAATTTGGAATACATACAACTTTTTGATCGCTTTTTATTGCGTTTTTTCCGGGAGACAGGGTAACTAAAAAAATGCATTTCTGGCGTTCTTTATTTTCTTTTTCGGACGACGTTCACCGTGCAGAAAAAATAATGCACTACTTTGATAGATCGGACTTTTATGGACGCGGCGATATCAAACACATATTTTTATTTTATGATTTAGATTTTTTAATAATAGATATGGCAAAAATGGGGTAATTTAAACTTTTAGAACTTTTTTTTTTTTTAACAATTAAAAAAACTTTATTGATTATTTTTTTTACTTTACTTTGAAGTCCTCCTGGGGGACTTTAACATGCGATGCTTTGATCGCTCCTGCAGTATGACGTAATGCTATAGCATTACGTCATACTGCTTTTTGACAGGCAGTCTTTCAAGCCACCCTGTGTGGATGGCTTGATAGGCAGTCTGTTAAGGCAGCCCTGGGGCCATTCATTAGGCCCCCGGCTGCCATGACACCTGCACAGCTCCCCCGATCTCACCGCGGGGGGGCCGTGCGGGACATTTAAACAGCGTTCGGGGCATTTAAAGGGTTAATAGCCACGATCGGCCGAACGGCCGAGCGCGGCTATTGCCCGCGGGTGTCAGCTGTAATAAACAGCTGATGCCCGCGCTGTATGGAGGGAGATTGCGCCGCTACCTCCCTCCATACACGTCCTGCAACAGCAGGACGTAGTTTTACGATAGCACCGTCACTAAGGGGTTAATATGCATTGGTAGTCTAGGACACTACATGCTGCTCTGACTGGCTAGTGCTACTTATGATCAGTACTGGCCAATCAGAGCAGCTAGTAGTGTCTTACCGGATGGTCGCTGTAAACATAAATATATTGTTGTAAAGATTGACTAAAGTTCCATACATGAGAAGAAATATGTCCTGCTTTCTTCATAAGCTTAATTTCAGCTTGAGTCTTTATTAAACGAAGCTGTTGCATGAGTAGTTGCATAGACTTGATCCTATTTTTGAACTTTTGATTTGACTCTAGAAGAGGTTGTATGAAGTTAGAGTGTAAAGAGTGATGAGAAGGTCTGATGTGGTCATACCATAACGTCACTGTTTCATCTGAAATAAGATAAAATACAAAAAAACAACAACACAGTAAAACATACATCACAACTTTAAGACTTTAACATAGCAGTGTCTTGACTCTTTGGTCTATTTGAATTACTTCAAAATAATTAGCCATGGATCATATGAAAACATAATAAAATTAATTTTGGTTAAAGGGACTTGCCGGGCTTTTACTATTGATGACCTCTTATCAGAATAGGTCATCAATTGTTGATTGGTGGGGATCAGCCACTGATCGTCCGGCCTACTGTCATTGATTGCAATAGGAGTGAAGACGGCTACTACACTTACAACTCCGACCTCTATGACGACATCCAACTCTGCTGCACTCCTATGTGCCGAACAATCAGCTGATTAGCGGGGATCCCGTGTGGCAGATTGACATGACTAATAATAAAAGTCCAGAAAACCCTTAATATATCTTAATAACTTTGGATAACATCACAAGCATTTATGATATCAGGACTATTAATGTAAAGTATGGCTTCTTGCCATTTTTTTTCTGGTGCCTCACCAGTAGAAGATTGCATTTGAAAAAAATTGTCCTAAGCACAGTTATACTTATTTTAAGCTAAGTATAGTAAAGTTAATCATTTTATGACTGAGCGTCATTGCTGCTCTTGTGCCCAGATCACTTTCTGCAGTTCTGGAATTCACAGTTTCAAAAAAAATCTTTTTTTTTTATTGATAGGGCTGTGTGAGGGCTCTTTTTTTGTGGGGCGACATTTTGTTTTTATTGGTAATATTTTAGGGTTTATATGATTTTTTAAATTGGTTTTTTACTTAATTTTTTTCTTGAAGACAGGGAGACCAAAAAATGCAATTCTGGCACTGCATTATTTATTTTTTTGACAGGCAGGAGAGATATAGAGGAAAGAGATCCAGCGAGGCTAGTGCTGGACTGGCACAACCCAACAAGTTTGCAAAGTTGGCAGATGAGAGGGATGCCATTACAGGATTAGCACTGCTGTAGCACGACATGGCCTTTGACCGCCAGGCTGTCTGCTCTAATAAGAAGGGGAGCACAGGGCAGGCTGAACAGATCCTGGTAGTGAAGGACTCAATTATTAGGGGGACAGAAAGGGTAATCTGCCACAAAGACTGGGATCATTAAACAGTGTGTTGTCTTCTTGGTGCTCCAGTTCAACAAATCACAGACTGGGTTGACAGATTACTTGGAGGGCCGGTGAGGACCCAGTGGTCATGATGCAAATAGGCACCAGTGACAAAATTAGAGGTAGGTGGAAGGTCCTTAAAAATGATTTCAGGGACCTAAGATGTAAGCTCAGGGTGAAGAACTCCAAAAGTAGTAACTTCTGAAATACTACCTTTACCAGAAAGGCAGCAGAGAATTATGGTGGTAAAAAAGGGGCTCAATAGCTGGTATAGGGGCTGAGGTTTGGATCCCTTGAGACCTGGGCTGTCTTTGCTGTTAAGCTACGGTTCTACTGAAAGGATTGGTGCATCCAAATGGGGAGAGTGCAGCCGTGCTGGGGGAGAAAATGGCTAGAAGGTTGGAGGAGTGTTTGAGCTAGGGACTGGAAGGGAAGGCAACCAGAGAAATAGGAAGGGGGAAGATAAACAGTGACCTGGGACTAAGTAATAAAAATTGGGGCTGAATTGTGGGAGGGCTTAGAATAGTTAATTTGTATACGCTTTAAAATAAAAAATAACCAAAAACCTCTAAACTGCATGGTGACGAATGCTAAAAACGTGATCAATGAACTGGAATAATAATGTTTGAGGAAAACTATGACTTAGTAGGAATAACAGACACCTGCTTTGATAAAAGAAATGCCTGTGTAGTTGATTTACAGGATTTCACAAGGGATTATTATTCAAACACATTTTTTGAAATGCTAATAATCAGAGTATTTTCTAGCTGTCTTTGAAAATGTGTTTTTTTTTCCACAACCACGTTCTTACTTTAACAGTCCTTCAGGGAGATAAATTATAAAAGCTATTGTTGGTCAGGGTCCAACCTTTGTAGCACTGTCCCCTCAGTGTTGCATGGAAGGTAGTGCAAGAAATCCCCATTCTTTAAGTGGGACACAAATGGCCTGTTCTCTACACAAATGGGAGAGTGTGCAGCAAACAGATGAGGAACTGATCTCCACCTAACTTATAACCAGTCATAAAGGTAAAGGAAAGGGGTTGTTGTGGCATGAACGCTATTAATCCCTTCCCTGTCTGTAATGTACACAGGGCTGCGGGTAGGTATCAAGAGGGCGTGGGAGCCAAGTCCGCTGCGTATTTGGTGGGTACCGGCTGTTTGAAACATCTGACATCCACTGAAAACAATCATGATCTGAATTTATTAGCACTCCAAAACAGCAGTCTAGAGAGTACCGTTAGAGACTAGTAAGTCTCCTATTACTAAGTCTTTTATTTCTGTAAAGTATGAACTGTTGATAGTAATTAGGATGCTTTTAAACGTTTCCCATTTTTTGTTTGTACTCTTATTTTTGAGGACATTATCCCAGTCAATAGGGTTAAGGGCATCACTAAACTGAAGTTTAGTATTTTCATAGCTCCCCTATAAAACTCTCTCTTGAGAGACAAGTAGAAATGTATTATATTATGGTTACTATTTCCTAGGTGTTCCCCAAGCTGCACCCGTGTTATTCTATCAGGTCTGTTGGTTTGTATTAAGTCCAAAATGGCTGTCCCTTTTTTTGGGTGAAGGGATTATTTTTATTGACAGAAACTTGTTAGCTTTATGATATCCGCAGGTTTCTGCTTCCCAGTTTATATCCGGATAGTTAAAGCCCCCCATAATAATTACCTCATTGTGATTTTCTGCTTCATCTATTTGCCTCAGTAATAGATTTTCAGTAGCTTCTGTTATATTTGGGGGTCTATAGAAAATCCCCATGAGGATTTTATTGTTGTTACACTCTCCATGTATTTCCACCCATAAACTCCACATGTTCATGTCCCTCCCATACATCTTCCCGTAATGTGGGCTTGAGGCCTTATTCACACAGGCTACAAAATCGCACAACTTTGTAGCGCTACAGAAACGCATGTATGTCAAGCCCATGGTTTCCAATGGGTTCTTTCAGGCTACAAAACATATCTCATGTGAATGAACATTGGGCTTCTCATAAATGCATTTTTGTAGCGCTACAAAATCGCAGAATTTTGTAGGCCGTGTAATAAGGCCTTAAGCAGGATTTTACATAAAGACAAACCCCTCCCCCTTTCCAGTTTTTACGATCCCTTCTGAAGAGACTGTTTCCCTTTAAGTTCACCAGCCAGTCACAGCTTTCATCTAACCAGGTCTCAGTTATTCCCACTATGTTGTAGTTTTCTTCAGACATTATTACTTCTAGTTTGTCAACCTTATTGGTCAGACTTCTAGCATTAGTAACAATACAGTTTAGAAGGTTTGAGTTATTTTGTATTTTAAGTGCATCTCTACTAAGTGTTCTGCCCGTTCTATCTGTACTAACCCCTCCCACCACTGCACCCTCAATTCCATTACTAAATCCCAGATCACTGTCTACGCTATCTTCCCCTCTCTCTCTTTGGTTGCCACCCAGTCCCTAGTTTAAACACTCCTCCAACCTTCTAACCATCTTCCCTCGAGCACAGCTGCACCCTCCCCACTAAGATGCAGCCCATCCCTACGGTAGAGCCTGTAACCAACAGCAAAGTCAGCCCAGTTCTCCAGGAACCCAAACCCCCTCCTTCCTACACCAACTCTAGAGGCACTTATTTATCTTCTGCTGCCTTTCTGGTGTGGCACATGGTACAAGTAGTATTTAAGAAAATACTACTTTTGGAGGTCCTCACGCTAAGTTTATATTCTAGTTCCCTGAAATCATTTTTAAGGACCTTCTATCTGCCTCTATCTTTGTGATTGGCACTAACGTGTAGCATGACCGCTGGATCCTCACCAGCCCCTCCCAGCAATCTGTCAACCCGATCTGCGAAGTGTCGAACTCGAGCACCAGGAAGACAATACACCGTTCAACGATCCCGGATTGCCCTGTCTGTCCCCCTAAAAATTGAATCCCCCACTATCAAGACCTGTCTAGCCTGCTCTGCTCTCCTATTCTCTTTCTTACTGGAGAAGACATCCCCTGGTGGTTGGAGAGCGTGTCGTGCTGCAGGAATGCTAATTTTGAAATGGCATCCCCCTCATTTGCCAACTTTGCAAACTTGTTGGGGTGTACCAGTTCAGGTTAGCCTCAATGGATCTTTCCCCTCTACTGCTCCTCCTGTTGCCAAGATAGCTGCCTGATCATCCTGCTCTCCTAAATTACCATCCACCCCCCACATCTACTCAGTGAGCAGCAAACTACTTTCTAGGTTGTCAATCAATCTCAGTGTTGGAAGCTTTCATTTAGATCCAGAATCTGGGCTTCAAAATGCGCAACACGCTCACATCTCGTAGAGCAGTATGCACCTGGCTGTTTAGGGGCTGCATAGATGTAAAAAGATGGACACTGAACGGTATTGTCAATCATGGAGCACATTGTAAATGGGAATTGTACAGATAAATTAGATAGAAGTGTAATATGCAAGTGAAAATTAAAATATACAGGCAAAAAATAAATATAAATGACGTTTAAAACAGTCCCTGAACTTAGAGCGCAGGGAATGCATGGGAGAGTGGTCAGCTTGGATCCTTTTCTTGGAGATGGCAGAGTTCCAGGAATTCCTAGGGTAGGCAGATCAAGGTAGTCTCAAACATTGATTTAAATGAGCGCCACCAGACAGGATATGTTTTATCCCCATACGTCCTTTTTACTACCACTTTCCCTGGAACCTCTCACCTCCATCTTCCCCCTCTTTCCTTTCACTCCCTCCTTTCTTTTTTCGCTCTCTCTCTTTGAGTCTATTATTTCTTCCATTTTACTATATTAACCCCTTAGTGACCAAGCCTGTTTGCGCCTTAATGACCAGGCCAAATTTTGCAAATCTGACATGTGTCACTTTAACATGGAAAAACACCAGAAAGGTTTTGCATATCCAAGCGATTCTGACATTGTTTTTTCGCCACATGTTGTGCTTCATTTAGGCGGAAAAAATAGACCGATAGAAATTGCGTTTATTTATTAAAAGCGCCAAAATTGGGAAAATTTTGAAAAAATCGTCATTTTTTCACATTTCCAACTGCAATATCTTAAATATGTGCAAACATAATATAGAAATTTTTGCTAAGATTTATATTTCCACCCGTTTACTTTATTTTGGGCGCACATTGGAAAAACTTTCGTTTTTTTTTAACTATTTAGGAGACGTACAAATTTAACATTACTTTTTAGCATTTTGAGGAACACTTTGTTTTCCTATACCAAGCCGAGATTGGAAAGGCTCATGAGTGTCAGAATAATAGATACCCCCCCAAATGACCTCATTTTAAAAACTACACCCCTTAATGTATTCACTGAGGGGTGTCATGAGTATTTTGACCCCACAGTTTTTTTCAGGAATTAATTCAATTTAGAGGAGAAAAAGTAAAATTTCATATTTTTGCAAATCTGTCATTTTAAAGACATATTTTTTTCCTATAGTTTACATGAAAATCAGGATTTACACCCCAAAATGGATACCCCTATTTCTCCCGTGTTCAGAAATATACCCATTGTGGCCCTATTGTTATATCTGAGTCCACAACGGGGCCCAAAATGAAAGGAGTAGTCAGTGTCTTTCAAAACAGAAATTTTGCTTGAAGTCCTTTTAGGCCCCATAGCACACATGTTCTTAAGCGCCCAAAACCATAGAAAACCCCCACAAATGACCCCATTTTGAAAACTAGACCCCTTAAGGAATTTATCTAGGGGTGTACTGCATATTTTGACCCCACAGTTTTTGAATGAATTCAAACCAAGCAAAAGGAAAAAAGTGTGATTTTCGTTTTTTCGGCAATTCTGTCATTTTAAAAACAGCTTTTTTTGTACAGCACACATATGAAGGAAGACTTGCACCCAAAAATGGATACCCCTGTTTGTTCCGTGTTCAGAGACATACCCATTGTGGCCCTAATCTTATGTCTGGATACACAACGGAGCCCAAAATGAAAGGAGCGACCGGTGGCTTTCGGAACACAAATTTTGCTTGAAGTCCTTTTAGGCCCCATTGCCCACTTGTAGAGTTCTTGAGCGCCCAAAACCATAGAGAACCCCCACAAATGACCCCATTTTGAAAACTAGACTCCTTAACGAATTTATCTAGGGGTGTACTGCGTATTTTGACCCCACAGTTTTTGAATAAATTCAAGCAAAGCAAAAGGAAAAAATTTGGATTTTTGTTTTTTTGGCAATTCTGTCATTTTAAAAACAGCTTTTTTTGTACAGCACACATATGAAGGAAGACTTACACCCCAAAATGGATACCCCTGTTTGTGCTGTTTTCAGAAATATACCCATTGTGGCCCTAATCTTATGTCCGCATGCACAACGGGGCCCAAAATAAAAGGAGTAATTGGTGGCTTTCAGAACATAGATTTTGCTTGAAGTCCTTTTAGGCCCCATTGCCCACTTGTAGAGTTATTGAGCGCCCAAAACCATATAGAACCCCCACAAATGACCCCATTTTGAAAACTAGACCCCTTAAGGAATTTATCTAGGGGTGTACTGCATATTTTGACCCCACAGTTTTTGAATGAATTCAAACCAAGCAAAAGGAAAAAAGTGTGATTTTCGTTTTTTCGGCAATTCTGTCATTTTAAAAACAGCTTTTTTTGTACAGCACACATATGAAGGAAGACTTGCACCCAAAAATGGATACCCCTGTTTGTTCCGTGTTCAGAGACATACCCATTGTGGCCCTAATCTTATGTCTGGATACACAACGGAGCCCAAAATGAAAGGAGCGACCGGTGGCTTTCGGAACACAAATTTTGCTTGAAGTCCTTTTAGGCCCCATTGCCCACTTGTAGAGTTATTGAGCGCCCAAAACCATATAGAACCCCCACAAATGACCCCATTTTGAAAACTAGACCCCTTAACGAATTTATCTAGGGATGTACTCTGCATATTTTGACCCCACAGTTTTTGAATAAATTCAAGCAAAGCAAAAGGAAAAAAATAGGATTTTCATTTTTTGGGCTATTGTGTCAATTTAAAAACAGTTTTTTTTGTACAGCACACATATAAATGAAGGCTTTCACCCCAAAATGGATACCCCTGTTTGTCCCGTGTTCAGAAACATACCCATTGTGGCCCTAATAGACTTACAGGACCCATGGCTAGGCCTACAATGAAAGGAATACCCGTTGGATTTCAGGGTACCACTGAATAAATTTCAGGCCCCATTGCCCACTTATAGAGCCATTGAGCGGCCAAAACTATAAAGAACCCCCTCAAATGACCCCATTTTGAAAACTAGACCCCTTAACGAATTCATCTAGGGGTGTACTGTGTATTTTGACCCCACAGTATTTGAATGAATCTAAGCAAAGCAGAAGGAAAAAGTTACGTTTTTCAATTTTTTTGGCAATTTTTTCAATTTAAAAACAGTTTTTTTGTACAGTGCACATAGGAATGAAGACGTTCACCCCAAAATGGATACCCCCGTTTGTCCCGAGTTCAGAAACATACCCATTGTGGCCCTAATCTACTTACAGGACGCATGGCAAGGCCTATAAAGGACGGAACACCTGTTGGATTTTAGGGCACAACTGAATAAATTCCAGGCCCCATTGCTTATTTGTACAGAATAAAGATTGACTCCCTAAAAATTCCCCCCCTCCCCCTCCGCGCCCTTTTTGGCGTTCGCAAATCTTAGATAAAAGTAAAAATGTGAACTGTGTAGTATTTCCGAAGACAGGGGTAATTACGGAGGCTGGTTGGAATGGGCCCATGGGGCAATAAAACCGGGTATCCCCCCCCCTCCTCTCATGCTTTTTGGGGGTATTTCATGACCTCAGTGGCCGGGTATGGGGTGTAAAAAGTGGCGTTCCGTGAGTCTCCGTAAGCTTGATGAGGTGCGGCGGTCTCACACAGAAGGCGCTCAACAAGGTGCTCCTGGAACTGCAGGAAAGCGAGCGTTCCCTGGGGCTTCTTGTAAAATACGTATCACAGGTAGCGGTCTGAATAACGCCGGGCTCACGCGGGTGCAGGCGGAATCCGCTTGCGGAGGCCCACAGCGGATCCCATCTGTGAGCCCGGCTGTGACCCTGCGTACGGCTGCGTAATGTACTGCGCATAACTGCCTACTCACACAGGCGGTCATGCACAGTACACCTTTGTTTGTATTTCCCTCACCGTCGCTTAGCGATGACGCGGGTACCCGCAGCCCGTATACAATGTAGTTGCATATGGACTGCGGGTATATCCGCGACCATGGAGCACAATGGGCTCTATGTTGCCGATATCCGCAGTAAAATAGAACCTGCTGCGTTCTCTTTTCTGCGAGTGGATTACGCAATTCCGACCCACTAATGTGAGCGGAATTGTGTAATCCAATGCGATTGATCTGCGTAATACCGTGGCTCAGAAGCATGCGGAATCCGTAATTCCTATCCGGTCATGTGAGACCGGCCTAAGGTAGATCGCTACCTTTTTATCACGTGACCGCTCAACGAGGCCACCCGTCACTGCTCCAGGCTCTCTGTGACCGTTGGTCGCTGGGAGCAAGGAGATTTTAAGTTTCCTGGGCTCCCTGACTCCTGCGCATGTGTCCGGCTTTTTGCCGGCAATCGCATGTGCAGAATCCTGGAAGGTCCACGGAGGAAGATCGCGTCGGGATTCAAATACGCAGGCCTCCGGTAAAAAGTTTCATCTCCTCTCACCGATCGCATCAGTGAGGGGAGATGAAACTTAAAATTTTTTTTTTTACTTTTACGTGATCGCCAGTATTGGATAATGGCGAACACGTGACCAGGAACCGCTCACCGCGGACCCCCATTAAATCTCCATGCTCTTGGCTACGTTTTGTAGCCAGGAGCAGGGAGAATTTAAATTATCCTGGCAATCCACAGCTTTTGCGCATGCGCCCGCCATTTTGGCAACGGGCGCGTATGCAGAAGCTGTGGTAAGGTCCGCGGATAAATCTGGGGGCCTTAGGTACGTACTTTCATCCTCCCTCACGGATATGATCCATGAGGAGGATGAAACGTACGCTTTTTAAACTTTTAAAAACTTTTTTTTACTTTTTTTTTTTTAACTTTTTTACACTTTTTTTTCACTTTACATGATCACTGTCATCCATTGGATGACAGTGATCATGTCCCCGGTATAATCTCTCTGCTCCTAGCTACACATGGCAGCCAGGAGCAGAGGGATTTTAAATTCCCCGGGGCTCGAGCCCGTCTGTGCACGCGCCCGATGTCAATCATCGGGCGCGCATGCGCAGACGGGGATTCGGGTCCCGGGACATCGGGACACCGCTGAGGACTGGGGGTGAGTATTTTCACCTCCCCTCATGGATCCGATCCATGAGGGGAGGTGAAACTGACTTTTTAAAAACTTTTTTTTAACTTTTTCGCGATCGCCGCTAACCATTGGATAACGGTGATCGCGGTACCGGGGACCGCTCACCGCAGTCCCCGCTGACATCTCCTGCCTCCCGGCTACCTACAGGAGCCGGGAGCCAGGAGATTTTAAATCTCCCGTGCCGCCGGGCCTTCTGCGCATGCGGCTGACGTAATGCCGCCTGGCGCGCATGCGCAGAAGACCGGCTTCGGGCCCCGGAGCGGCAGGAGAGCGGGGAGCAGCGTGCCGGACCTGGGTGAGTAATTTCAGCTGCTCCGATGGATCCGATCCATCAGAGCAGCTGAATCTTTAACTTTTGTGTACTTTTATTTACTTTTTTTGCGATCGGCGCTATCCATTGCATAGCGCCGATCGCAATGCCGGGGGGGGGCTCCGAACAGCCCGGGATGACAGCTCCATGCTGTCAGCTACCTGCGGACACCGACAGTATGGAGCTGTCACGTCCACAGCCCGAGGGGCACTATTCTCTGCAGGAAGCATGTTTTTACGTCCTCAGAGAATAGAGCCCACTTCGGGAGGACGTAAAAACACTATGGGCTGGTCGTTAAGGGGTTAAGAGATTGTTTATTACCTAATGTTTGTTAAAGGTCATATTGTTTATGCTATACTGGCAAATATAAGATTGTTGCTATGGATATGTTTGTGTTTATATCTATTATATGAGCAACCTGGGGATCCTTAAGGGCTTTCTCCTAAGTTTTCAGTTCTAGACAGCTTACAATTACTTGACTGATATCTCATCACATATGGATACCCGATGTGCTGTGTTCAGTATATACGGGTGTTGTATTTATGTGTAGCAAGATAAATCTTTATGCCATATGTTGTATGACTATGTTACCTAATACCAATAAAACAGTTTAAACGTAAAAAAGTCCCTGTATCTAAAGTCAGCATGTACTGACTAAAATATAGCACACTTATAATACATCGCACACATCAGCTCACACACTTGATTTTGTTTGCTTTTATACAGCTCCTCTCTGTAATACTCCTGTTCCTCCTCAGTTTAATGAAAAATACGATGAGTACTGATGAATGCAAAGTAGTAGGCCGCCTGCACACGAATTAGCCTGATTCTGCATGCAGGAGACCATAGCGGAATCCGACCCTGTACCCGGCTTGCGTCCCCGTGTAGCTGTCATTTTGTCTTTTCTTCTGTACTGTGGATTGTCTGCACGGCTCGCCTTCATACATGTGCAGTACAAATTAATTTTTTTTTAAACTCCTGTTTTACATTTCAATTGTGGAAGGGACGCATGTCGGACAGCTTCCCTTGACTTCAATGGAAGCAGTCTGTGCGGAATCCGCGCAAAAATAGAGCATGCTGTAATTTTTTTTTTCCACGAGCAGAGATTTGAAGCAGATGCTCTATTGGTTTGAATTTGTGTGGAATGCCGCAGATCATTCGCACGGGAGGCGATCACGGATCCCGCAGTTCAATCACGGTCGTGTGCAGGCGGCCTTAGTTAATAATTTGGCCAAAATGAGTAAGCTTGCAACACACACCACTGCCAGCGGCTATACTTACTGATATACTTATACAAAGATACACAAAAGCAGGTATAAAGCACAATATATAGGTAAGTATAGTCACCGGAAGTGACATGATTGTAAATGTTAGTTTAGAATCTCGTAAGAGAATGAGGGCCCTTGATATGGGTTGCGAGCTTGTGAAAAAACTGCAGCACAGTATTCTGCTTGTTAAGCCTAAAACTATTTTTATGGTTCCTTAATATTAATTAAAAATTCAAGTTTCACATACCAAGTAACCCAGGTAGTACATGTTTAAAGTCCTCTATAGGGTAGGCTTTGTCTACACCAGTCAGTGCAATAGCTCCATCAGGGCCCGAGCGGGGTCCGTCCCACAATTCCCGGTCAGGGTGTCTTCGTGGTACGAAGAGTGTGGCTGTGTGAGACGGCATAGCATGTCCTGGTGTGCTTTGTAAAAGGAGGATGCTATCTGGCTCCAAGAATCCACACAAGTACAGAAAATCATTGTTCTGATGAAAAGGAAAGGGAATGTCATTTGACATATACATTACAGCACTTGATAAGAAGACTGCAGCATGATCCGTTTCCAGGCCAAGAATGTGAGACTCCTTCTGTATATTAGACATCAGCTTATGACGACGAAGCGCATACTCTGTCTGCGTTAATCCGGGCGTCACCTCCCCTGAAAAGAAACATGCACAATTTACTGTTAACAACTATAGAGTTAGTTAACCATTATGCTTTAGTTTTGGGGTGCTTTGTTCCGACTTTGCATTTTCATACAGTTTTTTTGCATTTAATTTGATGTAGATTTATTAAACATAAAGCTTGTATAAAGGTGACAATGGCCTCAAAGCATGCTCAACCTATTCTCCCACGTATTTTAGAACTCCCGACCGTACTTTGTCAAGAAGAGTGGAATCACCGATTCACAGCGAGGGTTCCAGTGCTGGAATCTTCAATCATAAATTTATGGTATGACATGCTACAAAGGTTCCATGTGGATACATTCACACAGACCTTTTTTTTGTATAGATGTGTACATTTTCTTAATGCACCACAGCTTTTATTTTAAAAATGGCCAAATCAAACTAATATACAGCATTTGAATATTGATATAAATGGAATACGTGTACTTTATCTCTTTGACGCACATCAAGTATTTTACTTCTGCTAAGATTCCGGATAGCCTCTCTGTTGGAATATTACAGCCATCTCTTCCTGACAGATGTGAAATGGAAAGAAGGGGGTAGAAAATAAATAGTCCAAAATGGAGATAAGGGATGTGATGGTTGGAAATGTGCCAGAGGATCTGGATGGGGCTGTCGACCAAAGAACGCACCACCTAAATGGGCGTGAGTGTATAGAGGAGTATAAGTAACAAAAACTGGTGGCTCAGCACCGAACTCCACAAAGTATTCAAATACTTAAAAAAACAAATGGATGAAAATTTCTTCTCTAATTAATATAGCAGACAATCAGCATAAGTAAACTCGTTTCGGGGAAAAACCTCCTTCATTAGTTAAACTGGATTAAACATAGTTGGAGATCTGAGCAGGGATAGGTCCCAACTGTGGGGATGACAGTGGGATACCAGTGGGAAACGCAGGAACAGGGGCGAACAGGAGAAATGACCGAGCTGTGCCACACCACCAGTATGTTTCTTTTTACACTCCTCTATCTCTTCCTGATGTCTATACTTTTCTTGATGATCCATGATCATACCCACCTTCTGAAACTGACTTTTGGGTAGAGCTCTAATCCTGGAATGTGAGTAGAAACTATCATATCGTAATAAGGAATTCCTATCAGTACTTTTTGTAAGAAGATCAGTCAGGAATTTCCCTCCAGAGACATAAACCCTTGAATCTAGAAAATGATATTTCCATTTGAGATTACTGAAGACGCAGGTCAAGTTAATGTGCAATTCAAATTCATTAGTCCGTGGTGTGGGACAGGATTACAATCCTTTATTAACCTCTTAAGGATGCGGCCCAATTTTTTTTTTCATTTTTGATTTTCACTTTCAAAAAATCACAACTTAATTTTTTTATTTACATAACTACATCAGTGATTGTTTTTCCAGATAAATTGTACTGTTCAAAGGTACCATTTAACGTATCACATAATTTACTGGAAAGCTTTTAAAAATTTCCGCATAGGGGACATGAACTTGCATTTTGACAGGGATCTAGTCATGGCAGCCCAGGGGGCCTTCAGAAGGACTACGGCTGATATGGAAACTGAATGGCAGACTGTGATTGCATCATGGAAGGAGGCCATTTAGCACATCCTGAAAAACGATTAAGGCATTTAAATGCCGCTGTCAGAAATGAAAGTGACATTTAGAAAGTTAACAACTGCAATTAGCGTTAGTGCTGATTGAGGCTGCTGTGTCAGCTATTGCAGACAGCCAGCAGCTGCCTTGTATGAAGCAGGATCGGCTCGCAATCTCACTCAATATAAACCCCGCACACCTATAACGTAAATGTGTACCCTGTGGTTTTAAGGACCATCTAACCGTACTAAGAAGGAGCGAGAGGATTTAAATAATCTACTGGTGGATATATCTGTTATTTATATGCCACCGGACAAGGACAGGGCTCTGCTGGTGTTTGAAAAAGATGCCTGTACTGCAGAAATTGACAGACCATGTCAGACAGGGAAATGTATGTTCCCCTATTAAGAGACCCTAAACAGGATATTCTTAAAGAGATTACACTGATTGTTGATAAAACATTACATCTGTTATTGATTCTGAATTAAGGTCTCTTCTGACATAATCTAACCTTGTCACACCTGTACTGTACATGCTATTCAAGATCCACAAGGGGCTGGAAAACCCACCGCCAGGCCCATTGTTGCAGGAATGGAGTCTGTATTCAGCCCCTTGTTGATCTTCCTGGAAACTATGCAAATTATTAAGAGCAGAATCAGTTGCTCAGGATGGATTGGATTTGGGTTACAATATACTATTTATTTGAGGATTATAGGGTTTTGAGTTGGAAGGGACCTCCAGGGTCATCGGGTCCAACCCCCTGCTCAGTGCAGGATCACTAAATCATCCCATACAGATATTTGTCCAGCCTTTGTTTGAACACTTCCATTGAAGGAGAGCTCACAACCCCGAATGGTAACCTGTTCCACTCATTGATCACCCTCACTATCAGAAAGGTTTTTCTAATATCTAATCTGTCTCCCCTCCCTTTCAATTTCATCCCACACATTGTTGATTCATATTCAGATCTATTAGTATACTCAAGTCTTTTTCATATGTGCTGCTGTTTAGCCCAATTCCTCGCATTCTGTATATGGTTTTTTCATTTTTCTTGCCCAGATGTAGGACTTTGCATTTCTCCTTGTTAAAAAGCATTGGGTTAGTCGCCGTCCACTGTTCAAGCTTTTCTATATCTTTTTGAATATCCTCTCTTTCTTCCCTAGTGTTAGCTATCCCTCCTAGCTTTCTGTCATCAGCAAATTTGCTCAGTTTTCCATCAATTCCTTCCTCCAGATCATTTATAAAAATGTTGAACAACACTGGGCCTAGGACAGAGCCTTGTGGTACACCACTTGATACATTCTTTCACTTGAATGTGCAGCTATTTATGACCCTCTGAGTATGATGACTCAGCCAGTTGTGAATCCACCTAACAATTGCTTTGTCAATCCCATATTTGGTCATTTTTTTCAATAAGTATGGTATGAGATACTTTGTCAAATGCTTTACTAAAGTCAAGATATACTATATCCGCCTCATTTTCCTGATCAACCCAGTCAGGGATTCTGTCATAGAAGTAAATTAGATTTGTCTGGCATGACTTGTTTGTTACAAACCCATGCTGGCTCTGGTTAATTACTCCATTGTTATCCAAATACTTGCGTACATGCTGTTTAATAACGTTCCCAGTATAGAAGTCAGGCTCAAAGGCCTATAGTTTCCTGGATCCACCTCCTTTCCTTTTTTGAAAATAGGGACAACATTTGCCCTTTTCCAATCTTCTCGGACTTCTCCTGTTCTCCAGGAATTTTCAAAGATTATGGCGAGTGGCTCAGCAATTACCTCCGCTGCTAATCAAAATATGGCTAATCAGTATTTTATTTCTGGGCCTTACTTGCTCTAAATCTAGGAGCAATAGAGCTACTGCTGGGTTTTTAGGTATCGGGTGCTCTATTAACTTTTCTTTTGCTTTTGACATCCCTCCAAAATCCTTTTCTATTGGTTTTGGCCTCTATTGCAAGCCTCAATTCATTATTAGCTTTAGCTTTTCTGATACTTGCCGTACAGTTTCTGCATACCGCATTATATTCTTTTTTAGATAAACCCCCCTTTTTCCATTTGATAAACATATTTTTCTTCATTTTTAACATGTGTGCAAGTTCTGTGTTCATCCATCCTGGTCTCTTTAAATGCTTCCTTTTTTTAGGGGTTATTAACGATTGTGCTTTGAGAATCTCATTTTGCAATATTTCCTAACCATCTTGGACATTTCTGTCCTTAAGAACATCCAGTCATTGCATTCTTCCTACCCTTTTTCTAAGTCCATTGAAATCTGCCGTTCTGAAATCCAACCTTGAGGTTTGAGTCATCTCAGGTCTTCCTCCCCTTTTTATCCAAAATTCAAGGATAGCATGATCACTGCCTCCAAAGGGCCCAGCCCCTCTTACTTCCTCAACCATTTCCTGCCTGTTGCTAAGAATTAGGTCCAAGATAGCAGATCCCCTTGTTTTCTCTTCTACATTTCGGGAGATGAAGTTCTGAGCAAGAGCGGATAAGAATTTGTTGAATCCATTACATTCACTTGAGAGAGATTCCCAACAAATGTCTGGATAGGTAAAATCTCCCATGATCACTATGTCATGCTTTTTTGAGAGCTTGGCCATGTGATGTACAAAGAGTTCATCAATATCTTTTCCTTGTCCAGATGGCCCATAGTAAATGCCTATAATCGTGTCCTTTCTGTTGTTCTCTCCTTGTATTCTTACCCAAACAGTTTCTATAGAACTACCAAGCTCTGAAGCTTGAATCTCTGTGGAGATGAATATTTTCCTAACATACAATGCAATACCTCCCCCCTCTTATTAGGTCTGTTTCTTATAAATAAGTTGTATCCTTCAAGCATTGTATTCCAATCATGTGTATTATTCCACCAAGTTTCTGTGATGCCTATGACATCATATTTTTCTTCTTGTGCTAGGAGCTCTAATTTGTTCTCCATACTCTGGACATTTGTGTAGAAACATTTTACTTTGTAATCGGTGTCTCTTGCTCCTCTACTTTCCACTTCTACTTTATTTTTCGTCTTTGTTCTTTCTTTCCACTTCTAATAGCAAGATTCTCTTAAATGTATTAATTACCTGTATATTTTTACCTGGCCTTTCACTTCCCTGCCCATATTATTCTGGTTTAACGCATTTGGGTAATTAATGACTGGGTGAGTGTAGGTAAGTATGGTGTTTTGTGGTGGGGCCCCCTCTCTGCTGAGCATTATTGATGGGCTTAGTTCGGCTCATGTGGGATTATTCCCTGCATGACACCGTAGCCCCAATGGTGATGCTAGAGTATCTAACCATAGTATTACTTAGATAGTATGGGCCTGAAATTTGAAGTTTGTTCACTGGATGGATGTGTGCCCATCCATATGCTATTAGGGTGTGTTTGCATATGGCTACCCTGCTGGGTGTTCCATGGTTGGGGGGGCTACATCAGGCGCGCTAGTGTTTACATTTTTTGGTGTTGGCGCAGATCGTAGTACTGTGACGGATTTCACCACTGCAATTGTGATGTGGGGTGTGCTGCGTAACCATACCAGGAGGTGTGGATTTGAGCATGGATCTGTTGGGATTATGTGATGTTCAGCTTTGAGATTAGCCTATATAAACCCAGCTGGGCTAAATGCCTCATATTTGGCAATAATCTTTTCTTGCCCAAGTCTTGGGAATATAATGCGTGATAATGCATGCTGGAGACCTTCTGTGGTGAGGTCGAAGCACAGCTACTACATAGAACGTGAAGCGCTGAGCGAGGAGTCAGCGAGTACCCAGCAGTGACCTGCCCGTCTAAAGGCTCTGCTTGAGCGCTAACAACTAGTGGTGACGTCACCTGCTCATGCAGTCGTCCCATACAAACCCTACATCCGTGCAATCAGATGAAGAGCAACGCTAACAGAGGTAGGGTGAAGTGACCATAATCAACCATATAAACAGTCAATGTCCCCCCACAGGAGGGACGTATTTCTTCTATAAAGACTTGTGAAAAACATTATGAATCCTCCATGTTTCTGGTAACGTCAACTCAAAAGCCACCGGATTAATGACTCTGGTGACAGGGAAGAGTCCCACAAAACGTGGGGCTAATTTCATTGCGGGAACCTTTAACCTCAAATTCTTGGAGGAAAGATACACCAACTGACCAACAGGGAAGGCATCTGAGATGGTGCGTCTGTTGGCACCACCTTTCAACATGTCTCTCCTGGCCTGTTCTAAATTCCGTCGGACCTCACCACAAACATCCTCAAGCTTGGCAATTCTAGCATCCGCTGCCAGATTCTCGGAAACCGAAGATACCCCCAAAGAACATCTGGGGTGAAAACCCACATTACAGAAAAACGGCGATGTACCAGATGCAGAATTGCAATGATTATTAATGGCAAATTCTGCCAACGCCAAAAATTCTGCCCACTGCTGTTGCCGATCGCTCACATAGAGCCTGAGATACTGAATAAGTTCTTGGTTAATGCGTTCCGTCTGCCCATTGGATTCTGGGTGAAAGGCAGTGGAGAACGACAACCCCACTCCAAAGTTCTTACAGAACGCACGCCAAAAGCGGGCCACAAATTGTATCCCATGATCTGACACGACATCATCGGGAATGCCATGCAACTGTACAACTTCCTTAATAAAAATGGATGCCAATTCAGGAGCTGACGGTAACTTCCTCAATGGAACAAAATGAGTCATCTTAGAAAAACGGTCAACTACCACCCATATTACCAAATACCCTTGGGAAACGGGCAAATCAGTAATAAAATCCATGGATAAGTGCGACCATGGTCTAGATGGAACAGGCAGTGGCATTATGGGCCACTTGGGACGTCTCCTAACACTCTTCCCACGAGCGCAGGTGGTACAGGCTTCTACAAAACTCCTGACATCCCAGACCATCCGCGGCCACCAGTACAAATGTTTACATAATTCTAATGTACTGCGGATTACCGGGTGCCCCGCTAAGACCGATGTATGGACCTCCTCCAGTACCTGCAACCACCAGGTACTGGGTACAAAAAGCTTTCCTTCGGGAAGAAAAACTGCAGCATCAGCCTGGGCTGCCAAAATCTGATTAGATACGTTTGACGTCAAGGCCGCCACCACTATCCAAGGCAACAGGATCCCTTCAGAATGGGAATCCTCCGGCTCAGGGGCTCCAAAACTACGGGATAAGGCATCAGCTCTAACATTCTTTGAACCTGGAATATACACTACCGTTCAAAAGTTTGGGGTCACATTGAAATGTCCTTATTTTTGAAGGAAAAGCACTGTACTTTTCAATGAAGATAACTTTAAACTAGTCCTAACTTTAAACAAATGCACTTTATACATTGCTAATGTGGTAAATGACTATTCTAGCTGCAAATGCCTGTTTTTTGTGCAAAATCTACAAAGGTGAATAGAGGTCCATTTCCAGCAACTATCACTCCAGTGTTCTAATGGTACAATGTGTTTGCTCATTGGCTCAGAAGGCTAATTGATTATTAGAAAACCCTTGTGCAATCATGTTCACACATCTGAAAACAGTCTAGCTCGTTACAGAAGCTACAAAACTGACCTTCCTGTGAGCAGATTGAGTTTCTGGAGCATCACATTTGTGGGGTCAATTAAACGCTCAAAATGGCCAGAAAAAGAGAACTTTCATCTGAAACTCGACAGTCTATTCTTGTTCTTAGAAATGAAGGCTATTCCATGCGAGAAATTGCTAAGAAATTGAATATTTCCTACAATGGTGTGTACTACTCCCTTCAGAGGACAGCACAAACAGGCTCTAACCAGAGTAGAAAAAGAAGTGGGAGGCCGCGTTGCACAACTAAGCACGGTTGGCACATTAGAGTCTCTAGTTTGAGAAACAGACGCCTCACAGGTACCCAACTGGCATCTTCATTAAATAGTACCCGCAAAACACCAGTGTCAACATCTACAGTAAAGAGGCGGCTGCGGAATTTTGGGCTTCAGGGCAGAGTGGCAAAGAAAAAGCCATATCTGAGACTGGCCAATAAAAGAAAAAGATTAAGATGGGCAAAAGAACACAGACATTGGACAGAGGAAGACTGGAAAAAAGTGTTGTGGACGGATGAATCCAAGTTTGAGGTGTTTGGATCACAAAGAAGAACGTTTGTGAGACGCAGAACAAATGAAAAGATGCTGGAAGAATGCCTGACGCCATCTGTTAAGCATGGTGGAGGTAATGTGATGGTCTGGGGTTGCTTTGGTGCTGGTAAGGTGGGAGATTTGTACAGGGTAAAAGGGATTCTGAATAAGGAAGGCTATCACTCCATTTTGCAACGCCATGCCATACCCAGTGGACAGCGCTTGATTGGAACCAATTTCATCCTACAACAGGACAATGACCCTAAACACACCTCCAAATTGTGCAAGAACTATTTACAGCAGAAGCAGGCAGCTGGTATTCTATCGGTAATGGAGTGGCCAGCGCAGTCACCAGATCTGAACCCCATTGAGCTGTTGTGGGAGCAGCTTGACCGTATGGTACGCCAGAAGTGCCCATCCAACCAATCCAACTTGTGGGAGATGCTTCTAGAAGCGTGGGGTGCAATTTCTCAAGCTTACCTCAACAAATTAACAGCTAGAATGTCAAAGGTGTGCAATGCTGTAATTGCTTCAAAAGGAGGATTCTTTGACGAAAGCAAAGTTTGATGTAAAAACAATGTTATTTCAAATACAAATCATTATTTCTAACCTTGTCAATGTCTTGACTCTATTTTCTATTCATTTCACAACGCATGGTGGTGAATAAGTGTGACTTTTCATGGAAAACACAAAATTGTTTGGGTGACCCCAAACTTTTGAACGGTAGTGTATGTGACAACAAAATTAAAGCGTGAAAAGAACAAAGCCCACCGGGCCTGTCGCGCGTTTAGACGTTTGGCAGACTCTAAATATATCAGATTTTTATGATCAGTAAATACTGTAACTTGATTCTTAGCCCCTTCCAGAAAATGTCTCCACTCCTCAAACACCCATTTGATAGCCAATAATTCTCTATTGCCAATATCACAGTTTCTCTCTGCAGGACCGAACTTCCTGGAAAAGAAGGCACACGGTTGCAATTTGGCCAGGGAGGCGAAACCCTGCGACAAAACCACCCCCACACCATGTCTGGACGCATCTACCTCCACCACAAAAGGCAAGTTAAGATCAGGTTGTACCAGTACCGGGGCCAACGAGAATGCCTTCTTCAAACTTACAAAAGCCTTTATTGCCTCAGGTGACCAGTTAACCAATTCAGCGCCCTTCTTGGTAAGGTCCGTCAATAGTTTGGCCAAAGTTCCTGATAAATTTACGGTAAAAATTTGCCGCAGTGCCTTGAGACTGGTCGGTTGGCACCATTCAGTTATGGCACGAACCTTTTCTCGGCATCCATCTGTATAGCGGAAGGAGTTATCACATAGCCCAAAAAGACACCTTCTGCACCCCGAACTGACATTTCTCCAATTTGGCAAAAATTTATTGTCTCGAAGGCGCAACAGCACAACATGTAAATGCTTCACATGAGATTCCCAATCGGGAGATAAAATTAATATGTCATCCAAATATACCACCATGAAAACCCCAGAGATATCGTGAAAAATGGCGTTCATGAAGCCCTGGAAAACAGCCGGAGCATTGCATAATCCAAACGGCATTACAAGACATTCAAGATGTCCAAACGGGTAATTAAATGCGGTCTTCCATTCATCCCTTTCACGAATTCTAATCAGGTTGTAGGCTCCCCTGAGATCGAGCTTGGAGAACCAACTAGCCCCCACAAACTGATTAAGTAAATCGGGGATCAGTGGAAGTGAGTATTGATTTTTTTACAGTAATCATATTTAATGCTCGATAATCAATACCAGGCCGGAGACTGCCATCCTACTTCTCCACGAAGAACAGACTGGCCCCAGCAGGAGACTCAGAATGGCGTATATGGCCCTTGGCCAAGTTCTCGGTTACGTACTCCTTCATAGCCTCGTGTTCAGGCACCGTGATATTGTACATACCCCCCTCGGGATCTTACTTCCGGGAAGGAGATTAATCTTGCAATCCCACTGCCTGTGAGGGGGTAAAGCTTCAGAAAGCTGTTTGGAAAATACATCTGCGAATTCTTCTAAATACTTAGGTAGGCCGGCCAATTCACAACCAGAGGAATGCAACTGGACAGTAGTCAAATGGTCCTTGCATCCAGTACCCCACTGTATCAACTCGGAAGTGGCCCAATCAATAACGGGGTTATGTAGTTGCAACCAGGGTAACCCCAACACGACATCAACCGATAGGCCTTCCATCATCAAAAATGTACAGATTTCTGAATGTAAAGCTCCCACTGAGAATCTGAGTTCCGGTGTAACCTTCTTTATCAAATCCGTAGCCAGTGGGGTAGCATCAATTCTAGAGACCTGTAAATGAGGATTTAAATCTAGCAACTTGGAAGCTATCGACTGGACAAACTTGAAATTCACAATATTAACTGCTGCCCCCGAGTCGACAAAAGCATGACCAGAAATGAGGCAGGAACCCAACAGAATGGAACAAGGGAGAAGCAACTTGGAAAAACCCGGAAGTACCTGAGCTCCTAGGCGATCCTTCCGGAGATCGCCTAGGAGCGGAAGTTTTCCTGTTGCCGTCTCAGGTGGTGACAAAATGTCCAGGGTTCCTGCAGTAGAAGCACAACCTGTTTCTTTGGCGAAGGCCTGGCGCTCCGGAGCTGCCATGTATCCCAGTTCTGGGGAGCTGATCTTTACACGCCGAGGTGAGGTTCTCTGGTCTGGTGACCCTTCTAGCCCTCAGATGTTGGTCAGCCCGTACAGATAACATCATTGCCGTCTCTAACGTCTTAGGCTCCGGGTGACCCAACAGCAAGTCCTTTAACCACCCAGAGGGTCCGGTCAAAAAGAGGTCCTTTAAGGCCCGGTCATTCCACCCTGAATCTACACAAAACTGTCGGAATTGTGAACAAAACTCCTCGGCCGTCCTCTTACCCTGACGCAGGCTCAATAATTTAGACACCGCATAATCTGCACGATCAGGCTCATCGTATATCTGACCTAAGCAGAGAAAAAGGCATCCACCGACTGACGAGAAGGGGAATCTGATGGTAATGAAAAAGCCCAATTCTGTGGGTCCCCTTTTAGTCTGGAAATCACAATTCCAACCCTCTGATGTTCTGACCCAGAGGAATGTGGACGCAAACTAAAATATAGTTTACATCCCTCACAGAATGCAAAAAATGCCTTACGGTCACCGGAAAAAAGTCAGGTAAAGTCGCCTTACGTTCATAAATGGGTATGGGCCCCCGTGATACCATTGCTGAAGTCCCCGCCACCGCCTGTTCCTGGTGCGAGAGATGAGCCGACAAGTCCTGTACCACCTCAGTCAAATTCTGGACCTAATTTATGACTGCAGTAACAGCCTCCATAATGCACAGATACTCGGGGTTCACCTTCAGCCCCGAATCTTTGTATGGCCAGTGTTTCTGTCAGGGTTGGTTAGGAACGAAAGACTGGAAGACCCTACAACCAACCCTCTCCCCTGTTCCTACTCTGCACTGATGGGATCCCAAGGAAAAGGACAGGCAAGACCAACTAACCAGAGAGACAGAGTGTAATAAAAATCGATGACTAGAACGCCAAGTAACAAACAAAGGATAACAAAGAAAATGCTAAGGCAAGGTCAGAGCAAAACCGGGTCAGCAGACTGGTAGAGAAACCTGAGCAGGTGACAGCTGGAAAACAAGCAAACACTGGCAGGGACTGACAGTGTCTGCGGAGCTAAATACCAAAAGCCCCACCTAGGTCGGGGTGGGACTTTGTGAAACGCTGGCTGGTAATGCATATAGACCGGCCCTCCTCTGGCCGTGCCCCCTAAAAGGGGAACTCCGAAGCCCCGTCCAGCAGCGCCGCGGACCCCACGCCTGACGCCAAACCGGACGCTAACCCGAGGAGGCGACCCCCGGACGACACCACCACGGCCCCCGACGGTCCCAGGCACGCTGCCGCGCGTCCCCTCCAGCGACCGCAAGTCTCCTCCTGACAGATAAGGTCTTTGCTGCAAAGCCATTAATGATCCAGATAGCCCTGCTACAGTGGATGCTGGTGCTGCACAAGGCCGACAGGCTGTACTTGTGGCGTTTGTGGCGTAGTGGTTAGACAGGTATTTGTCAGGTCTGGAGGCACAGAAGTTAGAATAGTCGGGAGTCAGGCAGGAGTCAAAACTGGAAACACACAATCTTGCTTTCTTGATGAACAATCCAGGGATTAGTTATAGTATCTTGATCCTTCCGTTATCAAGTTTAGAATTTTTTTTTTTAAATATAGGATCATAACAAAAATGCAAAGCATGTACAGAGAAGGAACATGTACGAAGTCCCTTTCTGTCCCAATCAGCTGGTATTCCGCTCTTCCCCGCCTGCTCCCAACTTGTCTCCTGCTGCCCAATCAGCTGCTACTCAGCGCTTTCCCGCCCGCTCCCTACTCCTCTCCTGCCGCCCAATCAGCTGGTGCTCAGCTCTTGCCTGCGCGTTCCCTACTGATCCCTTGCCGCCCAATCAGCTGATACTCAGCTCTTTCCCACCCGCTCCCAACTCGTCTCCTGCCGCCCTCCACTTTGTTGTTGTTTACATTCAGCCTGTGACTTACCTTAAACCTGTGTGCTGCAGCTAATAACAGCGCTTAGCCATGTTTGGAGAGGTCAAGATACAGATTTATTCCATACTCCTACACATTTATAAGTTGTACATAAACGTAAAGAGAAAGAGTCCAGAGCCTCAATGTATGCAAAAATGTCTGCATTTTATCCAGAAATCCCATATTTTAAGGACTTTTGTGTCATTACGGGATTTCCAATGTGCCAGTTTCTCCAATTTGCACAGGTTATGGGATTTACCTACCCAGCAATAACTGGAAGGTGCAATGTTTTCTCTAATAAAGAAAGACCACATAGCGTGCTGCGTCTAACGCAACTGTGAGGAGTCACTTCCATTTTTTGTATGAAGCTTTCCTGCGATTTTGTTTTATTCCATTGATCTTAAAAAGGAGTGGTCCGAGTTATGTAAAGCGGCTTCTAATGAGTCCTCCATGCTGTAAAATAACAATCAGCTAATACTCACCTCTTCCCCTGCTGCTCCCTACTCGTCCCCTGCCGCCCAGTCAGCTGATATTTACCTCTTCTCCGCCCACTACCAACTCATCCACTGCCACCCAATAAGCTGATACTCAGCTCTTCCCCGCCTGCTCGCTACTTGTCCCCTGCCGCCAAATCAGCTGGTACTTTGCTCTACCCTGCCTGCTCCGTACTCGTTCCCTGCCACCCTCCACTCTGTTATTGTTTACATTCAGCCTGTGACTTACCTTAAACCTGTGTGCTGCAGCTAATGACAGCACTCAGCCATGATAGGTTGGGGGCCTCAATAAAAGCCACTTTATATAGCTTGAAACAACCCCTTTAATACAGAAAACATTTTTATGTATATGTTTATATTGTAAGATTCTGAAGACATTCCTAAAATGTTACTGAGTAACTTACCTTGCTGTAAGAGATGTGCGTGGGTAAAAGGACTCGGTTGTCCAAGATACCTTTTAGGTAAGTTCAAAGAAAGCTTTTGTGTTCTTGTAAAAGATCTGTGTATAGTATAAGCAGCAGAAGCTACAAAAAAAACATAATTAGAACTATCAGTGCAATTAGTTACAAAATAATCATCTAGTCCTTTTTCAAATGCTCTCATAGTCTCTGCAATTACTACATCACACTTTTACACAAGCTGAGACTCTCACAATTCTCATTTGCCTGAGCAAACAAACTAGTGACGTCATCACCGGCTCATCCGCCTGTTTAGACTACATGACTCTTGTTGAGAATTGTGCAGTTATCATTCACTGATCATTCAGTGTTTCACATGCTTATGTACAACACTGAATGATGAGGGTCATTCCATGTCAACTGGCCTAATAGTCCCTGCTCGACCACCTTCAATTTAGCTGATGTTTTTACAGAATGTTCATCCACCGCCTGTATGAAGTTCTGCAGTTTCAGCTTGCTGTATAGCTTGGTTGAGGCGCTAGAGCCATTTGCATAAAAGTCACTCTTCCCTCGCAGATCGTTTAAAAAAAACATTCAAGTTTGTGTTACCAATATTACTGATCTAAGCAAGCCAACTCACTGAAACCTGTTGCACTTGGTCAACTTTTTGTGTAGAATTTGAAAATTGTACAAGCGGGTGTCGCTAAGGATTGACTTGGTGTCTATTAAGGCCCAGACGTGGCTGCTGAATGTTGTTGCGACAAAATTGCCCACAAGTTTAGGAACCTACAACTTATTAAGAAATAGTTTAAATAAGCTGGAATTTGGACAAGTGCCAACCAAAGCACTGTCCTGGCTGCGTTTTTGCTTGCATACTTACTGTTTAATACCGCACTGAGATTGATTTTTTTTTAAAAGTTACTTTTGCAATTTTTACCATTTTGTTTTTAAAACGCCAGTAACTTATAGAGGACACTTCCAATTTTATTTTGCTTTGTGCCATTAGAAAGATCAGCTTTTACTCTATCTGTTCCTCTAGTTTCATGATGATATCTATTAACATCTTAGGACGGAGCTTTTTTGCTTTTTTCCATTTTCGTTTTTTCCTCCTCCCTTTTAAAAAATCGTAACTCCTTTATTTATCCACCGACGTCGCTGTATGAGGGCTTGTTTTTTGCGGGAAGAGTTGTATTTTTCAATAGTACCAATTATTGTACCATATAATGTACTGAAAAACTTTTTAAAAATTTCAAGTGGAGAGAAATGGAAAAAAAACAACATACCGACATACTTTTGGTGTGTCCTGTTTCCACGGCGCACAAACTGCAATAAAAATGACCTGATAACTTTATTCTATGGGTCAGTGCAATTACTATGATATGAAACTTATATAGTTTTTTTTTTTTGCTGTACTACTTTTAGTTTTTTTCAAAGATATTAAGGTTTTTAAAATTATTTTCTCTCTCCATTTTCGGCGCACAATAACGTTTTTATTTTTCCATTGACATTGTTATGTGAGGGCTCAGTTTGTGAGGTACGTCCTTTTCATTTCCAATGGTACCATTTTTGAATACAAACACCTTTTTGATCACTTTTTAATACATTTTTTCTTGGAGATAGTGTGATCAAAAGAAGCGCATTTCTGGCGTTTTTTATTTTTTCGGACGTCGTTCACTGTGCGGGTTAAATAATGCATTGCTTTGATAGATCGGACTCTTACGGACACCGCGATACTAAACAAGTATTTTTGCTTTATTTAGATTTTTTTTATTACAAATATGGCAACAGTTTTTTTTTTACTTTTATAACTTTTTTTTAAATTAATAAAACTTTATTGTTTTTACTTTTACACTTTCAGGGGGGACCACAACCAGCGATGCTTTGATCTCTTATGCAGTATGATGTAATGCCTTAGCATTACATCATACTGCATTCTGACAGGCAGCCTAGCAAGCCACCCCACGGGGACGGCTTGATGGGCAGTCTGCCAAGACAGCCATGGGGTCTTTCAGAAGGCCTCTGGCTGCCATGACACCTGCACGGCTCCCCTGATCTCACCACAGGGAGAGGGCGTATGGGACCCCTGAACATTAGTCAGGGGATTCTGACAGCGGCATTTAAAGGGTTAATAGCCGCGATCGGCTGTGCGGACAATTGCAGCTATTGCCCGTGGGTGTCAGCTGTAATAAATAACTGACGCCCGCACTGTATGGAGGGAGATAGCGACGCTATTTCCCTCCATACACGTCCTGCAATGGAGGACGTAAAAAGACTATTGGGCCGTAACTAAGGGGTTAAAATAATGTGAAGAAGTTCGCACAAAATATGTAAAGCCTTGTATTCGCCAATGGTGGAAGTGCCACTACCAATCTGTAAGATTGGAATCACCAACAGGCCACACCCAGTAGCCAGTTAAGGCCAGCCACCGGATAGGTTTCTTTGCCACAGGTTCCCAAGCCTGAATGTGGTTGCCTTTCAAGTTCCCAAGTCTAAGTGTGAGTGTCTACCAGGATCTCAGACCCAATGTAGAGCCTTTACTTAGGATTTCAAGCCTTGGTTGGGTTTCTTCATGGTCCCCAACCCATAATGCTTCCATTTAATGTTTAAAGGCGTGAAATTTGCTGCTGCCAATTGCTATTATTACTTCTGAAAGATGGTATTTTTGACACAACATAATTTATAGCAAATGTTGATCAATGTGCAAAAACGGCCTTTCATTATGTGGCAGACCTCCAACTAGGTCAGTATGTAGCTTGTGTTTATGATGATCAGTGGAGGATTGTGAAATTTTCAGCGAAGAATGTGATACTTTTATAAACTTCCTGCATCCGCATGGGCCGGCCCAGTAATTTTATTGGCCAGCTGGAAAAGACACTTGTTGGATACCAGAACAATATATACTTTCCCGTATTCCTGTTCCTTCAACGACAATTATGGTTCAAAAATACCATTTCCCTTAAGCTAACTTCACACGGGCCAGTGTTATATCGGATCGTGTATTGTGGCCCAATATCGTGCTCTCCAATATGAGATTTCCCAACGCATGCAAATCGTTTTTATGTCAAAACCACTTTGCATCGGGGAAGTCTTGATCCTCGGTTGTGGCTGGGGATCACAGAATGTCTCCCATTCTTTTCGATAAGGAGACCTTGCATTGCGATGCGTGCGCCTAGCACGTGGTGCGTTGCTGCCACCGGCCCCAGTGAAAACAACAGGCGATGTGAGGGCATGACCAAAGATAGGACATGTTGCAATTTGTTTCCTTCATCACATCACGGTGCAATGCGGGATAAAATTGTTTATGTGTATCACCCCATTCAAAAAATAGGGTACATATTTGTGTGAGATTCGTGTTTTTTGGCCGTATGTAAACAGCCTCAAGTGTAAAAGAAACCAACATGAAACTATAGGAACAGAAACAGTAAAAGCTGCTCTTTCTAATGGCACAAAACACAAAGAAAATTACAAGTGTCCTATTTGAGTTACAGGTGTTTAAAAATGGTAAAATTTCCAAAAATAACCTTTTTTTCCCCCATGCTATTTTCAGTGGGGATAAAACTGTAAGTATGCAAACAAAAAAAAAAGCAGGCAGTGTAACAGTGCTTCAGTCGGCACTTGTACTACTCACTGGCCAAATCCCAGCTCATTAAAGTGATTCGTTAATAAGTTATAGGTTCCTAAACTTGTGGACAATTTTGTTGCGATAACATTTGCACCAAGTTTCAGTGAGTTCGCTTGCTTAGATCAGGAATAGGAGCAACACAAACATGGATATTTCTTTGTAACAACTTGCGAGGGAAGAGTGACTTTTATGCAGATTGCCCTAGCGCCTCAACCAAGCTGAAACTGCAGAACTTCATACAGGCGGTGGATGAACATTCTGTAAAAATAGGAGCTAACTTGAAGGTGGTCGAGCAGGGATCATTAGGACAGTTGACATGGTATGACCCTCCTGTGAAGACAGCTCCTTCCACGTAGCGAAGAAAATGTCTTACCATTCCAGTTGTTAGGGAATCTGAGTGCCTAAATAACAGTAGTGGATTGTAGAGGGGCTGCACTTCAGCCATGATTTTTAGCAGTGAAGCAGCCAAAAAAAATTGAATAAAAGTATATCACAAGATTGTTGAGATATCACTGCCAGTGGCCATATTTCCCAATACACTAATCACACAAGGGCAGGTACAGACAGCACTTCCCAGATGAATGTAGAGGGGAAGATTCTTGCACGTTTGAACACTGTACAAGTGCAAGATACTGATGAACAGCCACGCACACGCTTGCCACATATTGGGGAGTGCTGCTTAGTATTATACTCGCACAAAGATAACACATACAAAAGTTTAATTGCTACGTGTAGTGCACAAGGATGCCACAAATGCGCCAGCCGGAAGGGTCTGCCTGCAATTCAGAGTGAGCCGCAGTTTCTGACCCCCCCCCCCCCCCCCCGCCCCTAAAGCCAGACTGCTTACTGCAGGAAGTAAGTATGAGGTCTTAGTTAATATTTTGGCCACAATACACAAGCTTACAACCTGCGACAAGGGCCCTCGTTATCGTGCACGTGCCTACACTACATATACATACTTCCATTTAATTGTTTGCAGCCTGTAGACAAACACTGGAAACAGAGGACCGAGCAGCAACAGGGGCACAGTGGGGAGAGGAGAGGGGAAGCATATGACTGGTGTTTTGTGCTATGTAGGAAAAAGAACATCTTGTACAACCCATTAAATTTTTGAGGGTACAAGGAGTTGATAAACATCAATTCTGCCTTTTTATGGCATTCTCTGTGCAGTATAATACACATGAAAACTTTTTTACAGTATGATTAGGACGATACAAAAAGTAGAATTTAAAAAAAGCAAGCATTCCCACTTTTTTTTTTAATAATTAGTTTTGACAGCATTGCATTGTGACCTGTAATTTTTTTCCCCATTGCCTGGGCTGTATGCAGACTTGTTTTTGGCATGACGGACTGTAGTTTGTATCAGCACCATTTTTTGATCACTTGTGTGTTTTGGAAGATGAAATGAATAGTATTTACAGGCAGGATTAAAAAAAAAAAAAAGGGTGCAGTCTGTTTGTGTTGTTAAGGATCTGGTGGTGCAAAGTTTTTTTTTACTTTGGATAAAAAAAGGGGTTTCGTTTTATTTATTTTTTTACCTTTTTGCGTGCCCCTGCAGGGGATTTGAACCTGCAATCCTAGAACTGTTCTGTTAACACACTATAGTACTTTTGTATAGTAGTCTATTATCTCTTATTTCACAAGACCAGCCATGACGTACGAGCGTTTGACAACATCAGGTTGTTCGTGCAGAATGTTTAGACAGCAGATCATCGTTGATAACACTGTGCAACAAATTTTTTTTAAAGTTTTCATAACAAAGTAGTTATGTTTCTGTAACATTACACCTGCTGATCCCACTGGTAACATTGAATACTAGCAGCACGTCTCACTTCATGTTACAAACCATTTCCTTTATTAACAATGGTAAAAATTTGGACGCGCTGTAATATTGCTATTCAACTGTTTTTGGTGGAAAATGATGCTTGGATCTTCACTTCCGCCTGTAAGACGCATTACTTTCCCTCTGTAAGAAGCAGCAAAAGTCGCCCATCATATTGGGATTGTACCTCCCTTTGTAATGGTCTTCAATGATGGAGATGTCTTGTGTGCGTAATATGCAGTTAATAGAAGCCATTGATTTCAATGGGCTCATTCACGAGTGTATTCTTTCACATCATTTACAATTGCGTGAAAAAATACGCAGCATGACCTTGTTGGGGCGTATTACAGCAGTAAGCCATTGAAGTGAATGGGCAGCACAAATACGCAGTGAGTACGCAGGAAACCTGCTTATTAGCACAGCATTTCAATGAGCCCGTTTACATTCTTTTTGCACGCGCAAATATGCTGTGTATTTGTGGTCTTAAGAACATGTCAGAGCAGGTGAAAAATGTGGGCGTGATTTTTGGTCATGCAAATACATATCACTTTTGCACGACTGAAATGTGCTTACGTCCATGGGAATGAGCCCCAATAGTAGTCCCAGTAATAATAGTGACCCCCATAATGGCCTCATTAGTAATAGTGACACCCAGTGACCCCAGTAGTGACTACCATAGGTACCCCAATAGTAACAGTGAACGTCATAGTCCCAGGGATGCTGCCCAGACAGCCATGTTGTTATTACATTTTGAAAAATAGTCCCAGTCTAACCAATGACCTGTAAAAACACAGTTCATTAATTACAACTTACTGGCGGATGATCCACAGCGTTTCTGCCACGTGGAAACATACCCTATGTGTTACATAAACCTACCCTTATAGTGTTCAGCCAGCACGTGGTGTGTAACGGCGATTGCGAAATAGTTGCACAATCACTTTTGTTCTTTTTATTAAGCAAGGTTAATGGCGAGCCGACTGGATTACCCTTTGCAATCCAATTTTGGATTCAGGGTTTCCTAGGGGGCTTTCTCTTTCTGCCATTTTACAATGGCACCATCTGCTGGCTAGAGCCAGTACTGCAGTATGTGACATGTTGGAGAGGGCTCCGACAACAGAGCGGCCAGTAATATACAGTAAGACCACCCTGCTGGATGTCTTCTGACATCGAAGCTGTACAGCCTTCAATCAGAATGTTGGAAGACATCAGACAGTGGATCGGAAAGGGTTAATTGTACAGGCAGATTTCCAAAAAATACATTACAAAGGCAAATGAATTACATTATTCCCATAACTGGAAAACCTTATGTGGCAGAAAAAAAGGATATCATATTTGAATTCAGTGCACTAAATCTACTATAAGCCAATTATCTGCTATTAGGTTACAAAAATTGTGTTGCACAGTGTAATCCTTCGCTTCTCGTTCAGCGCTCACATTCCTATGTATACACGGAGCGGGGAGCATTTAACCGCAACGAGAAGTGAGCGAGCCGGCGATTATTTTCATGCCGGCTGAAACTGAATGACGAACAAAAAGCGAATGATTCTCGTACGTCTTTCTGTCATTGGCTACATTTAAACCAAACGATTATCTCCCACTTTCGCTCCTTTGGACGATTTTTTTTACAATTGTTACGTATAAACGCAGCATGGTAGCTGTGGCTGCCATGGCAACCCACTGGCCTTCCGTGATTGGATGGTGAAGGGCTGATTATGTCAGAGGATTCACGGGAGGAGATACTGCTGTGGAGAGCTACCTAAACAGAAAAGGGAGTGTGGGAGCTGACGAGGGGGGTTGTTATTAGTGTGCGAGACTTAAATCCGGATGACGTTAGATTCAGGGACTTTAGAAGGGAGTCACCAAGATCTAACTTATTATTAGTAGTGTGTTGTCTTCCTGGTGCTGCAGGTCAACACATCGTGGATCGGGTTTACAGCTTAATGGAAGGGACTGGTGAGGACCCAGCGGTCATGGTCTACATTGGCACAATGACTAAGTTAGAAGCAGGTGGAAGGTCCTTGAAAACTATTTCAGGGACCTGGGATGTAAACTTAGGGAAGGACCTCCAAAGTAGTATTTTTTGAACTACTACCTGTACCACACCAGAAAGGCAGCGGGAGATTATGGAGGTAAACAAGTGGCTCTAGAGTTGGTGTAGGAAGGGGGGGGGGGGTCCAGGTTCCTGGAGAACTGCTCATGTAAGCTGTGGGCAGTAGGGGGTTAAGAAGGCATTGGCATAACACACAAACACAACATGGATGTCGTTAGCCTCACTCATGCATCAAACAGCTCAAGTGTGCAGCAAGAAGGGGTCAGTTCAAGTGCGCCATTGGCAGCAGCAGAATACAGGTGGCCAAGCCACTTTAAAACCCGCGCCGAGCGGTGCGGGTTTTGAAGCTGCCTTTCTGCTGAGGATATGTTGCGGAATTTCCGTACAGTCCCGCTGCAGACATTCTGCAAGATTTCAACTCCATATGACCGCAGCCTAAGGCCGGGTCACACAAACGGGTCTGACTGCTTGTGGATATCTGCAGGAGGGGGTTCCACAGGGTTGGGCTATCACCCAGGCAACATTCTCTTGCACTGTCGCAGTGAGATGTTCTGACGTGACGGGATACGGCTCTCCGGGCTCAGCTGGCTTATTCTTATTCTGGAAGTAGTATAACCCACTTCTTGTGGAGGAAGAGCCCGGAAGAACCAGCGGAGGTGGCAGACAGTCTGGATGGTGTGCTGCTCCCCAGACTACCCTGCATTGTCTGCCCTCAAACTCTTGCTTTCTTTTATTTGTTCCTGGTTTCCTAGCAACGTCTATTGCAATTACATATGCACTGTGGATCGAACGCATCTATAGAGCATCAGGCCTCACCACACGGGCGGTTTAACCCTCCATAGCATGTTATGGAGAAGTGCCCACCAGTGGAAACCAGTTGCAGAGGGAAAAAATAATCTCAGCATGCTCCATATTGGTGTGGATTGAGCTCAGACGGCTTCTATTGAAGCCAATGGAAGCTGTCTAATCCGCGGCCTGTCCACAATTGACATTGCGTAAAGTTTGGAGGATGTGAGAAAAGCAGTTTAAAATATATATATATATATCTGTACAACGCATATTGAACGACTTGTGAGTCGTGCGGCCCATCGGCAGAACAGATTGAAGAAAAGCAGGTAAGCGCGAACGCTGCTGATGCCAGGGCCATATTCCGCATGCAGAATCCACCCAACCCGCGTGCATGCAGCCTAATGGAGTCCACACATGCGGAATCCGCCATTAAAAAACGCCAACATTTTTATTCCGCTCTTGGAATCCGCAATCCCTACCTGCAGCTGTGTGAAAGTCCATATATTTCAATGCCCGCCTATTTCTACATATTATATCGTGCGGCTGGCAATTGCTGAATCCGCAGTTCAAACCCGCTTGTGGGAGACCGAAGGCCTCCTGCACACGGCAGGGTCGGATCCGATCCTGTGCCCAGCCAGTGACCCCGCTCATCTGTCCGGGTTCTTCTTTATCTGTACTGCAGGAGCGCCGTCCATTCCGCATGCGCAGTACAGATAAAGCTGCGCCGTCGCTAGGCGATGACTCGGATCCTGCAGTCTTTAGGAAACCACATAGAAATGGAGCATGCTGAGATTTTTCTGCCATGAGTGGAAGCTGCAGTTGAAACAGGGGCTCTCCATAGGAGGTTACGAGCGGTATTCGCTGTGGAATCCGGGGACAGCCGACGGCAGGAGCCCTAACACAGCTGTCTAAGCCAGAGAAGCGGCCGCCCTAGCTGTTCTACGGACCAGGGGACTCCAGGCCGGGAGCTCGTGGAGCTGCTGCTGCGCGCTAACAACATACTGCAGTAATGAAGAGAAGCCGCTGACCTGCGCCGCGGCCTGACAGACACTTGTGACCACACGGCCACCTCATCCCTGCACGTCCTACACACAGCGCAACAACAGCAGGCGGCGCGGTGAGCGCGTCACACAGGGAGGCCCGCGCTGATGACGTCACGAGCACGTGGCGCATAAAGATGGGCGTGAAACACAGGGTGTTCCCTTCTCATTGTCATCCTTACTACTCCACTCTTCGATCCGACAGCTGTCTGGGGCGGGACTGTACTACCTCACGTGACTATCAGCGGGCCGGCCTGTACTGCCCCACGTGCGAGACTGCACTGCCTCACGTGACCAGAAGGGGCGGGACTAAACTGTCCCACGTAACAAGCAGGGGCAGAAGAGCCTGCCTCACATTACGAAAAGGGCTCTGTGTGCGGCGTACTGTTCGGCTCCCAAGCTTGAGGGAGCTGTTACATGAGGGGGACGAGCAGCCAGAGAGCTCCTCCCTCTGTGGGGCCTTGCAGGCAGTGAGGGGGGGGGGGGGCTCTGGATCCATCAGTTCTACAATACATATAATAGCCCCCTCTAGGAGCGCTGACCCCGTCATGTACACTCTTAGGCCACTCCCACACATGCCGTCAGTAAACGGGATTCATTTTACCGCAATTGCGAGAGGCATTGTTAAACACGTTACGACATTTGACAGCGCTTTTTAACGCACCCCTTCATTGCCACGGGTGATGAGGTGCCTTAAAAAAAGCAAAAACGTGGAAAAAAACAACAGACCTATCAAAAAACTCAGTGTTACAGATGTCACGTTCAAGTGCAGGCCTGACAAGCCCCTTTAAAACCAATGGGAGTGTTGCACAGCGGCTCGGGGCGCTGCGCTAATTGTGGTAAGAAATGGTGTGAGTGAGAACGGCCTTATGCCCAATGTCAACGGGCGGAACTGAATCGCGGAATCTGCGCAGACAATCTGCAGTTCAAGCCGCCCATAGACAATCATGGGCGCCCGCAGCTGAATTTAAGCATGTGGATTATGATTTGCAGAAAACGAATGGCAGCATGCTCCATTTTTCTGCAGTTCCCGCATAAACGGCTTTCATTGAGGTCAATGGAAGCCGTCCGATCCACGGCACACCTGCAGCTGCCACTGTGGACGTGCCGTGGATCCGGGGGAAAGCAGGTGATTAAAAATAACTCCACTGCAGGTATGTGGTGGTGCGCCATCCATCGTGCCCGCCCACATCCGCAGTGGAGAAGATGGAAGACCTGCACAGCCACACAGATGATCCGGACAGGTAAGTAATGTCCTCTTGCCGCAGTCAGGGCTCTTTCTCACGAGTGTATATCGGCCGCCGTTTTCACAGCAGGCCGATATATGCTACGTTGAATGAGATAAAACTGGTGAGCGGGTGCACAAATCAAACATTTGTGCGCCCGTTCAGACAGCATGGGTCCCGACGCATGTATGCCGAGTCTACCATGCTGTCGCCCCTTTCCCCTCCATTCCCCTCGCAGGCTCACCTCTGCTCTCCTCACCGCTGTCTCTTTGCAATGGGAGGGGGCAGAGCTAAACTTGGCCAGCCGGGCGCTTTTATGTCTCAGGAATACGGCCATGTGATCTGATGCATTGGAATCCAATCCATCAGATCACAGCGGATATATTAGCTGGCCGTGAAAATGGCGGCTGATATACGCTCGTGGGAAAGAGCCCTCAGGGTGAGATTCCACTGTGGGCTCCCGCCCGCGGAGTCTGACCCACCTGTGGACATGAGGCCTCTTACACATGGACTGCGATATCGCTGCTAGAAGATCACGGCGATATCACAGCTTTGTACACATGATTTTGTAGCGTCAGCGCCGCTTTTTCTTGATGATCTCGCAACACTGCTGCCCACAATAAAATCACACGATTTTTATCAAAAAAGGCAATAGTAGTTTCTAATGTTAAAAACGTATCAAGCAGGCTCCATTGGGAAACATGGGAGATAAAAATAATTTCACATCGCAGAAAGATAGCGCATACTGGGATTTTGTTTCTCGCCACATCGCTTAAGTGAAAACATCGCTAATGTGAATGAAACTATTGAAAAGCATAGGCTTCACAAACGTATTTTGTAGCACTGTCGCATCGCTGGAAATGTCACATGATTTTGTAGCCCGTGTGAAAGCTGCCTTAATTACAGGACCGCTGTCTATAGAGCTCTGGGGTTCAGTGATGTCACAATGGCAGCCCATTACTCTGCATGTGGTGATGGCAGAGTGCAGGCAGAATAGTGCTGGGTTACATAGGACCCCACTAATCTATCAGTTTTCACCCGTCCAGCGGATATAATTTCATATGTGAACTAGACAACCCCTTAGTGACCAAGCCTGTTTGCACCTTAAAGGGGTTTTCCGTGGAACTACTATTAATGACCTATCATTAGGATAGGTCATTAACAGTTGACCTTCACAGAAAAGACTTATATTAAAATATTAAACTTTATTAAATATCTCTTCAAAAACATTCACAAAACGGGCACAGTAGCCACAGTAACGGATAACCTGTGATTAATGGTGGGCTAGAACAAATATGACATACCACACGCGTACAAGAACACACCGAATTATCGGCCAATAGGGTAGTGTGTCAACGATGAATATTTTGATTATATCTTAGATAAATCTCTGGTATATCAAGAGAAGGTACTGTCGCATGTATGTGATATGGGCTCATTAATAGTGTATAGCAGCCTATATGCTCTGATAAATACACTATTCAGAAGCTCATCCATGTAGTGAACGGCGCTGGTATCTGCAGGCATGGCTCTCATTGATTTCAAATTTTGGAAATCTGACGTGTCACTATAACATAGAATAACTCCGTAAAGGTTTTGCATATCCCAGTGATTCTGACAATGTTTTTTCGCCACATATTGTACTTTATTTAGGTGGTAAAAATAGACCGATAGAACTTGTGTATATTTATTAAAAGTGTCAAATTTGGAAAAAAATTGTAATTTTTTCACATTTCCAACTGCAATATCTCAAATATATGTAAACATACTGAACAAATTTTTGCTAAGATATATATTTCCATCTGTTTACTTTATTCTGCAAACACATTAGAAAATATGGAGAGGAGAAAAAATAAAATTGCATATATTTCCAAATAGGTCATTTTAAAGAGTTTTTTTTCTATAGTGCACATGAAAATGAGGATTTACACCCCAAAATGGATACGCCTGTTTGTCCTGTGTTCAAATACATACCCATTGTGGCCCTAATCTTATGTCTGTATGCACAACGGACCCAAACCGAAGACTGAATGCACACGGTGGAAATTCCGCGGTGAGATTTCACGCAGAATTTCCGCTGTCACGCTGCCATAGGATTATGCAATCCTATGCAGACAGCCACAACTTTGTGTAAAACTCTCGCAGAAACAAAATCGTGGCATGACCTATTTTAATGCGAGCCTCGCACTGCCGCGTTAGTGCCAGCTCTGCACTGCACATGTGCAGCTGTGGGCCAGCCGGCAAATCCGCAGAGCAGAGCGAAGACGCCAGACTGGTAAGCTGTGGGTCACGAGTCGCATCCCGCTGGGAGAATCTCGCAGTAGGAATCCGACCCAGCCGTTGAAGACACGGGTAATTACAGGGGCCTGGTTGTAATGGGCACATGGGGCAATAAAACCGGGTATCCCCCCTCCTCTCATGCTTTTTTGGGGGGTATTTTGTGACCTCAGCGGCAGGGATGGGGTGTAAAAAGTGGCAATGTGTCAGGCTTTGTATTGTTGCTGAGGTGCGGCGGTGTCACACAGAAGGCGCTCAACAAGCTGCTCCTGGAACTGCAGGAAGGCGAGCGTTCCCGGGGCTTCTTGTAAATTACGGATTACAGGTAGCGGTCTGAATAATGCCGGGCTCACACAAAGGAGCGCTGCGTGCGGCCGCGTAATACACTGCGTGTAACTGTGTACCCAGAGGCGGTCATGCGCAGTACAGCTTTGTTTGCTTATTCACAGAATTATCGCACAAATATGAACCCTATTCTTTGGAATAAGGTCACACATGAGCGATGCAGGGAACACATCGCGGCACGTTCTGCTTCCTGTGTGCTCACGTCTCCCATTGTTGTCCGTGGGGCCGGCGACATCACACCATGTGCTCGCAGTGCGAGATCTTCTATTGAAAACAATGGGAGAAACTTCGCGATTGTTACAAAACCGCCTCGCAGCCACAGGGATATGGTATGTTGGTGTGATATCGCACTCAGCTGTGTGAAGTTCGCCTTTACCTCCTACGAAGTCCGGCTTCACACTGGTGGAGCGGATGCCAGCCGTCTGTTAATATTTGTATTTCCTGCACCGTCTCTCAGTGATGATGCAGGTACCTGCGTCCCATGTGCATACTATTTACGTATGGGCTGCAGGTCGGATGCCTGCGGTCATTATCTGTTGCCTGGTCACAAGAATTCAGGTTTTGTCAGGGATTAGGTAAAACAAAATCTCCTTTCACGATGCTGTAAAACAGATTGGTGCTTTACAACCAACTAAGCTGTTTGGGTGTAAGTGGGCGTGGCTGTCCCCCGGCGGGGTGTAGCATCATGGCGGACTTCCGCCGAGCTGTGTGACGGCCGTTAACCACGCCCCGTCACCTTTCACCCCTGCTTCTAGTTCCTTCCAGCGAGCTTGTCCGCGGACGGTCTGTATGAGCGATGGACCCTCAAAAGCTGCGAGAGCTGCGGGAGTTCGTCAGCCTGTGTGAGAGCAACCCGGCGATGCTGCATCGTGCGGAGCTCGGCTTCTTCACGGAGTGGCTGCAGAGGTGAGCGGGCGCCGCGTGGGGTGGCTGTGTGCAGGAGCTCATGTCACACCGCCAGGGGGGATCGTGGGGTCCCCAGGGGGCATTCCGCGTGTTCCTGTCACGCTACGTCTGCTGATCACCCGGACGGACGGATGGAAGATCTGCAGCAGAAGTCTTCACCGACCTCGAGTGCCATTAAAGTCTTCAGTGACCCCCAAATCCGCCTCTCCGCGGAGGTTGCAGAGCCGTGGACAGGCAGCCCCTACTTATGGCAGTCCTCAGTGTTCATGGACATCCTGTGTGGTTCATCTGTCAGACCCCCTAGGCGGCAGTCTAGCAGGCGGCCTGTCGCTGGTTGTGCTATCCGCATGACCACTGATTGCGTGTCCTGTGTTTGTCCGAAGCGCAGATGAAAAATTGGACATGCTGATAAAGTTGGGCAGCACACGGATGGGTGACTGCGCGGGGCAATGCCAGCTGCGCCTGAGCCTCTTGCGTACAATTCGCGCACGGTTCTTAGGACGTGATCACGGGCGTCTTGGGTGTAGATTTGTGCCAAATCTGTGTCTCACATGTCAGTCGGCGGTGCAGTGTCACAGCACGTCTTTTTGGAACACTGGTGTAGAACAGAAGTGACGAGTCAGTTGTGAACGCAAATCCATGTGGAATCTGCGCCAGGAACTCGCACGCTGATTTTGCCTATTTACAAGGACTGAATCCGCATAAAGTTCACGGCGAAATAAAAGACGTAGCCGCCGCGGATTCCTGTTGCAGTTTTAGGGGACGCGGCCTCTAAGAAAAGGTGTTGAATCCCCCTGTGCCAACATACTCCACACTGACAGATGCAGTGCAATACAGAAGTAACGCAGTGTATTGTAAAAACGATCAAGTCCTTGTAGTTCCCAGCTGGGACTAAAAAGATGTTAAAAACATTCAGTCAAGTTTTAGAAGTACATAAAAAAAATTTAAAAAAATTTAAAAAATCCTCACTAAATCGTTTTTTTCTAATGAAAAATCTAATGGCTGTCAGTTTTGCTTCACAAGAAACCTCACAAACTGCGAGCAAAAAGTAGTTGTCCCCCAACGTGGAAGTGATAAAACTAGAAGTTGTCCTGCAGTATGCTGGAACAACATTGAAGGGGAGGCAGGCGGCGACCTGGGGAGCCTCAGGTAGTCCTTGCTGTGTTGTCGTCATGGGCTGTCCGCACGGAGGAGGGGACCAGCAATGTAGAACCAGTCCTAGTCGCGGTCACGCCCCATGGACAAGGGCGCAGCTACAGCCCCTTCCACTTCTCAACACTTGAGAGTTTTACAACCTTGCTGCTACGTTATATAGTATGTAAGGCTGACCAGACACAAGGTCAGCTGCAATGTGGATCCAGAATTAAGAAAAAAACATGATGTAGAAGCCAAATTTCCTCAATTCAGGAAAAATAATTTCTTTCCAACTCCAAATCTGGCTGTTGGCATCAGTCTGTGCTGGGTTGTCAGATACATTCCTGCTGTGTGGGGTGTCAGGCTGCTGCAGCCTCTCAGACCTCAGCATTTGTGCACTGACATCCGCGGTTGGCTGCGGCAGCCCCTGACACCCATTTATAATGTGGCGCATCAGAGCTGCATCGCGTCAGCACTGTACTAGAGAGGAGTATAATACAGAACAGACTGCCAAGCAGAGAGACCGTGAGCAACCGGGGAGGAGCACAAGAAACCCCCGCAGCGCCCCTTATAGGAAGAGTCAAGAGTAGGACTGTAGCAAGTGGGCTCACATACGCCGCTCTCACCAGGCGATATTTACAGTGTTTTAGCAGGTGGGGCGTCTCAGATGAGCGGTTTGGCGCAGCCTTTTTATGGCTGCGCCAAACAAACGCTGTTTTATTTCAGCGCGTTGCAGTGCTTTTTAACGTATCGCATCACCCAGTGCAATGATGGTGTGTGTTAAATAATGGGCCTAGAAAACCACATAAAACCCTTCCCACACCGGAAGAGGAGGGAAACGCACGGGGAAATATACATTACAATAGCAATACAAACTTCGCTAACATAGAACAAAACTCAGGGATTATGCAACCCCCCCTTCTGGCGCAGCCATATTTATTGACTATACCCACTTGACCTCCCTTTGTGCCCTCGCCAGGGGCACACATTGCCCTGAATCTCAGTAGTAATTGGCTCATCTGTGATGGATTTTGGAAGGTTTCGATCAAGTTTATACCTTGGAGAGTTCGGAGTCCTCCGCTGAGCCGCGGCGCAGTACGTGTTCCCTGATACGTTGTCTAAATTTTCCTGTCAGGCCAATATATATAAAGGTAGCGGGCGAACCGCCAAATACACAACCCCGCGATGTCACAATTGTGGCTCCTGTAGATGCAGTTACACGTGTGAAGATCCGCTTCTCTACATGGATGCCGGCGTTATAAATTCTTATTGGATCCATATATTGTGTTAATAAGGGACGTGGACGGATGACACGTGACGCTGGGCTGGCGCTTTCTTCCTACGTACGCCTGAGACTATAGACCCTTCCAAATTAGTACTGAACCTAAGGCCCGGCTCACACGAGTGCCTGCGTAAGATGCTGCTTGTATAAGGCAGCGTCCTCCAGCTGTGAACCGGCGGCGAGCAAGCCATCGCTGCGTAGGCAGGCGACTTTTCTGTCCTGCGCGACTTGTCTTTTTTTAAACATCCTGTTGTTTAGTGACATTGTGTATAAACGCTGCACACATACAATGTAACTATGTATGTACAGTGTTTATTACATACCTACAGAGCACAATAGGGCTGTATCGTGCATACTATGCGGTAAAATAGAACATGCTGCATTCTTTTTTGTGTGTATTAGACACCATAAAGAAAAACCGCTAGTATGGGAGGGTGGATGAAAATCAATGCACTTTCATTGACTCCATTCACCGCGTAATACACAATGAAATTACGCTTGTGAGACATCAAAAAAAAAAACCTGAATAAGCATATTTATGTTAATCTGATGATGTTATTATAATATGTATTTATTTTAAGTGCTCTATAATTCCAGTCCATCTCTGACTCCTGCCGGATGGTGAAGAGATCTATAAAGTGATAACACATTTGTATCATCCCAATTAATAGCATCGGGTCCGTAAAGAAAATCCTTCTCTCCCACAGCGCCAGGAAAAGATTGGCGTAAGAGGTTGCACGGCCGCCTCCATCCCCGTTCCCTGGAGCTGTAGGTAGGATCCGTTAAAACACGACCCCAACAAATCAAAATAAGCTTGCCAAATGGTGTGTCGGACGCACAAGAAGATCTCCATAGCTCCTGGACCCTTGTGCCGTACTGATGTGTATGAAGTGTCGCTACCAGCGAGAATTCGCATCCAGTTACTCCATTCACTTTACCTAAAATATCCGTTGTGTTTCTCAAATCTGATGTCAGCGATTCCACCCATGGCCACAACACATGGTCTTTTAGTTCGCCACTTGGCTCACACAAACTGTTTATCTCGACACGATTGGTCGACCCGGTGGGTTACTTGCATTTTTGTGTATTTTTGTTAACCAATGAAACGGTGGGATAATTCCAAAACCAATTCGTTCTTTCCTAGCAGACCATCATCCTAAGCCTCCCGCAGGATAACCTCCAATTCCTGCCTATACATATTCAGAGGGTTTAACCCTTTCCAATCCAATTTGTATCCTGGTTTTCCTAGGGGGCTTACTCTTTTCTGCCGTTATACAACTGCACTATCTGCTGGCTAAAGCCAGTACTGCATGAGGTGACACGCTGGATTGGCTCCGACAGCAGAGAGGCTGGCAATCTACAGTAAGAGTACCCCGACGGGCGTCTTCCAACATTGGAGCTGTACAGCCTTAAATCATAATGTCTTCAGAGGTCAGACAGTGGATTGGAAAGGGTTAAGGTCAGTTTCGTATAGTTGTTACTTTCACGCAGTTGTCTGAGAGCTTCTTTGCATACATTTTATCGTACGGATAATGGCATCAGACGGCGTGGTTAAAATGTCTTTCATCTGACCCAGTTCATACAAGGCTTTCCTCTGACTTGCTGAACAATTATCATTCAGAATAGTTTTTGGAACTTTCTTGAACTCCTCATTTATAATTTTACAATTAAGTCAGTATTCGGGAATAGTGACAGAAGGAATTTTTTTTTTAACCTAAGGATAAAGATTTTGGAAACTTTACCCGTAAGACTATCCTCCTCCTCCTCATTTAGAAGTGCCATTAGATCTTGTGCCGACATTGCCCGGCCTTAAGAGTGCCATTGATAAAATTCCACCTTCCAGGCAAACATATGCAAATCATTTACCACTAAAAAGCAATAAACAGACAGAAGGGAAAACCCCACTAAACCCCTACTTAATACTTTTAGTTGAGGTGCACTCAAAAGCTTATTGGATAAATGACCCTTAATGGGGACCTCTAGATTTTCATCATCAGCCCGTCTTTTTGTTTGCGTGCATTTTATAGGGTTCAAATTTTCGCTTGTAGCCCCGCGCAGAGCCCCGTTTACATGATGTACTCTACTCCCCTTCTGTATATGCACAGGATGAAACTGACATGGTTTGCTCCTCCCATTACACGCCATTAACTTCCATTGAGATACTTTATTTTCTGGAACATCCTTGCCTTCCCTGCTTTTGTTTCTCCCAATCCTTAAAAGATTCATTCAGCTTTCCTTTCCAAATATCTGATTCAGCCAGACTAAGCAAAGTCAACAATCAATATTTGTCTCCAATATATCCTTAAAGGTCCTTTTACACAGGACGAATGTTGGGCAAACGATACCTGACATCGCCTCTGTGTTTCCTCGCTCCCGTGCTCCTGCACAAGAGCTAGCCGAGCTGTCTCGCCCACAGAGCGGCCAGCAGGGGGGCGGGGCAGTGCAGGAGATTTCTCTCCTCTCGCTCCCCCGCACCTCTCCATTGAGATAACACAGCGGCCGTTTACTACTGAACAGCTGCTCTTTAAACTGAGCCCATTGCTGATCTTTTATGCTGCATAAACAATGAGCTCATCGTTCAGTTTAAACAGCGGCTGTTCAGTAGTGAACGGCCGCTGTGTTATCTCAATGGAGAGGGGCCGGGGAGCGAGAAGAGAGAACTTTCCTGCACTGCCCGGCCCCCTGCTGGATGCTCTGTGAGTGTGACAGCCCTGCTAGCTCCCGTGCAGGAGCATGGGAGTGAGGAAACACAGGGGCGAGTGTCAGGCATCGTTTGCCCAACATTCATCCTATGTAAACGGACCCTAAGTCTCGAATACATTAGTATTATTATGCCCAATGCATTGCACGAGCGCCCATGAGCAATTATTACTGATCTCCTCCCATTTTGCGCAGATGGGAGTCTTTGTTCTCTATAGTTGCCCACGTTGAATTAAAATTTTGCACCAAATATCTCTGGTCTACTTTAAAAAAAAAAATTCTGCTGACCTAAGTATTTTTGCTGATTACGCAAATGAAGTTCAAAAATATGTAGTCCGTCAAACAACGGTTTGATTAGAGGTTAAAAAGTCTAAAATCTAGGATAATAAGTTCTGTAGAAGCAATAGCACGTAATATATTTGTTTCAAGTCAAAAAACGAGTATCGTCTCACCAAGAGAGCAATAGTTGTGTTAATTGTAATTGTCAGGGAGAGACTTTCTTTCTGGGTGCTCTGGAATAGTTCTGTCCAGGATTGTCACACTGTAATCACCAGCCATAGTCTGCCGTTATGTTTGTGTCCAGTCTGCCATGAGATCTATGTTCCAGGGGTTTGATGTCTTGCTGAAAGTGTTCTTGTTTCTCACTCATAGTTCCAAGATTTGAAGGGAAGTAGTTCAGGTGGCTATGAAGGAAATACAATTTGTCCGTCATGTTTGCTCTCAGGCTTTGAAAAGCAATCAACAATTGTTGAACTTGCCGGTTATGGTTTTCGGCCCTAAAGTTGCCAAGAAAATCTGTAACCGTGTCAGAAAAGGCAGACTAAGCATCCTTTTTCTATGGTTTTCATGGTACTAATGAATTCTCTGTCTTTTGATTTAGAAGTCTTATTTGTGGGTCATCAAATATGCCAGTTTTTAACTTCTTGTGTGAAAGAGCAGAACATTTGGTACGGATGTACTTTAAACACTCGCTATTTCGATCCAAAGCCCTTACGAACAGTTTCATAAGTCCCAATTTTATATGCCGTCAGGGATCAACACTTTGAGGATAACAAGTGGTTCATTCTAGATTATTCTTTTCACCAATCGTAAAATTCTCTCTAGCTGGCCATTCTGTCCCTGTATAATGTTCTGCCTCTGCTTAGCTATCCCAAATGGACAAGAAGAAAGGTAATTCTGTGTATTCAGTTTGCTGTCCTTGAAGAATTAATATAACTTTCAGGTCAGCACATAAAATCCAGCAATGATAGAGAGTGTAGCAAACGGGCTGCCCTCGCCTCAGGATCGCTGACCTCTCATGCCAGAAATGGCGCACCACATGTGTAAACACGGCTCAGGAGTTGCGTATCTCTTTGCCTGGCTCCTGCCAGTGTTCATTTCACAGCACATCACACAGTGTCCATATACATGTCTTTCAAATAAGCACCCCAACTTGGGTGGTAGTCCAGGGGCGTTATCACTTTCGGACTCTGGCCTTTGCTAGGCCACCAGCCTGCAGCACCTTTCTATGCTGCACTGGTCCTCTCTCTAATGCTTTTGGCAGGAACTTGCTTTTATCTGGTTCCTGCACCACCCCTTGGTTAACCCTTGCACCAGAAGTCCTGTCTTCGGCCCTCTATCGCCCCTTCTGTGTACTGCACTACTACAAGAGATAGATATAGATATATCTATCTCTGTTTTTTTGTTTTTTCCTGGAGAATAGTTTTCATGGATTCATAAGTTTCTTTCATATTTACCGAGTGAGCAATAGGAATTGAATCCAATATATTGCCATTGTGAAACACACACTTTAGACTGACGATAAAGTCTCTACTCTGCAGGTAGATAACTATCACATCCCATTGACTCAATACGTCCTTTGATGTCAATGCTGTATACAAGCTCCTTGCCCATATGGAAATATTTCAGAAGATCTTTATCTCTGTTATGATACATAAATGTGGAACTGGGAGCCAACAGGTTCTTCTCCTTTAGCTTTGAACCAAGTAACTCTGCCAGGTCATTCAAACTTGGCTTGAGTGAATGGTTGGCACATTCTGCCATCAACTTCTGAGGTCCCGAAATCTTTGTCATTAAAGGGGTTGTCCCGCGGCAGCAAGTGGGTCTATACACTTCTGTATGGCCATATTAATGCACTTTGTAATGTACATTGTGCATTAATTATGAGCCATACAGAAGTTATAAGAAGTTTTTCACTTACCTGCTCCGTTGCTAGCGTCCTCGTTTCCATGGAGCCGACTAATTTTCGCCGTCTAATGGCCAAATTAGCCGCGCTTGCGCAGTCCGGGTCTTCTTCTTTCCTCAATGGGGCTCCGTGTAGCTCCGCCCCGTCACGTGCCGATTCCAGCCAATCAGGAGGCTGGAATCGGCAATGGACCGCACAGAAGCCCTGCGGTCCACTGAGGGTGAAGATCCCGGCGGCCATCTTCAGCAGGTAAGTAAGAAGTCACCGGAGCGCGGGGATTCAGGTAAGCACTCGCCATTGTTCTTTTTTAACCCCTGCATCGGGGTTGTCTCGCGCCGAACGGGGGGCGGGGGGTTGAAAAAAAAAAAACCCGTTTCGGCGCGGGACAACCCCTTTAATGACTTCAGGAAAATCGCAATGACAAAGTTCATAATTGTTGGATATTTCCAAAGTAGTGTAGATGTAGATAATAACAGGAACTTGGTTGCAGCGAGCCTCCAGTCTCAGATCTGAGGAGAGATTTGGGTACTGGATGGAAGATTTTGTCCTTGTGTTGTACATGGTGAATATTAGCAGTCCTCAACATGGTTTTGAGGTTCTTGCCACACCATTAGAACTCCAAAGCTTAGCTGTTTTCTTTGACTCTTAGGCCGGCTTCACACGAGTGTGACGGGCTCCGCCGCGTAATATTCCGCAGTGAAGCCCGTCACGGCGCCCCCCAGAGACCCCATACTTACCAGCGGAAGATAGCGTGAAGACGCTTCCCCGCCGTCGCGTCATGTGACACGCCCACCGCGTCACATGACGCGGCCGGCCGTGTCACATGACTCGGCCGCGTCACATGACTCGGCCGCGTCACATGACGCGGCGGCGGTAGGCGGGAAAGCGTTTTTTTACGCTATCTTCCGCTGGTTACAGCGGGAGATAGCGTGAACGGACGGCTTCCATTGACTGCAATGGAAGCCGTCAGCGCGTACACCCACGGCAAATAGAGCATGCCGCGGGTGAGGACGGGAGATTTCACGGTGCGAAATTCCGCGGTGGAATTCCGCATGGTGAGCATTGAGCTATTAGGTTCAATAGAACCTAATAGCAGGGGGCAACGCAGCGGATTTTTGCCGTGAATTTACGCGGCGTAAATCCGTTCGTGGGAAGGAGGCCTTAGTCCACTGTCTCAGACTTTCAGCGCATCTCCTGCCCTTCGTAGGTTTTCTTGGTCACCCAGTTTAACCCCAAAATATGCGTGATAAGCTTTACACACAAAGTCAGATATAGTTGTCCTTTGTTTTGGTGGTGTTTTACAACCACAAATGTAACAGAACATAGCAGGATCCTTTCTGCACCGTTCACAAACTGTTCGAATGTCGGATGACCTATTCAACAAAAACATTCGTATAGTCTGTTGACTGAATTATTTGAATAATGAATGAACCGGTTCAGCTTATGATACACACAACTGCATGTGCAGGTCAAAAAAGAGCATTTATATCAACTCAAAACTCAACCAGTTTTATAGTATGTTGGAACATCTTACATAGTATAACTTTTGTGGGCAGGAACCACTTTTTAGCCAACACATCTTATTTTTATTTTTTCCACATTTTTACTTGAATTTTTTAAGGCATAAATGAAAATCACAATTATAGTATTGAAGTTTACAATTGCATTGAGAATAGGCATATTAAGCATTTGTGACAACCATAACAATTTGTCTAGCCAACATATTTTAGTCACAGTGTAACATGTGCTCTTGAAGAACATCCCTGTATACATTCCAGATGCGACATGCATACCCATGCAACAATAAATTATAATTTTGCTCACATTACTGTAAGACCTAATGCCCACAGATGGATTTCTGCTGCGTTTCATGGGGCGGAAATCCGCAGCGTTATTCTGCAGCTATTAGGTTCTATTGAACCTAATGGCTTTTTGCCTTGCAATGTTCACACTGCGGAATTCTATCATGGAATTCTGCAGCGTGAAAGAAATCGTGGCATGTTCTATTTGCTGCAAAAAAACTCATGGCCCTCTAGTCAATGGAAGCAGTCCGTCACGCGATACTTCCGCTGTAAGCACAGCGGAAGTATCGCGTGAGTACGTGTCACCGCCGGCGCATCATACGCTGCACTGCGCATGCTCGCAGGACGGCACTCTCGCGGCAGATCCGTAGAGGTGAGTGTGGGGCGCTGTGTCGGACTCCGCTGCGATATTCCACTGGCGGACTCTGACACAGCTGTGAGCATGAGGCCTAACAGTGTATTAGTAAGCAGCGTTTTGCGGAAATGGACATGATTTTTGGATTCAGCACACCAAAATACATAAAGATCACATGTTAGGTGGGACAGCTATCACCCTAAACACATCAAAAAGACTGTCTGAAAACCATACTCCCGGACCCTCCGCTTCTGTGTTCCAGGCAACCTCCAAACTTGAGGAACTTTATTGTCAGGAGTGCATTGACTTCCAATACATAAAAAGGAACGTATCACAGTAATGTAAGGAGCTGCCAGACCTGCTCACATGTACTAACCGCGGACAGGATACAAATCCCCAACACAGAGCAGGACTACAAGATCCCGGAACATTCACATAGTCCACGTCCAATGTTATGTACCTGATCCTGTACAGTGAATGTCCTGTTGGGGGCCTTTATGTTGGAGAAACAAGGCAAAAACTTAAAGCGAGGGTGAGATCTCATCACCACACGATTTAAACAGAGAGAAACAGAATTACCTGTGGGCAAGCATTTCTCTAGTCATGGATACGACATAGAAGATATGAAAGTTATGATACTTAAAGGCAATTTCAAGTCCCAAAGCCATTGAAGAATTTGGGAATATAAAGTTATAACAACTTTTGACACTTTTAATAGAGGGTTAAATTTTTCACGAGGATTCATGTGTGACTGGAAAGTATGAGACATCTATAGCTCAGATAACACTGCTGGCCTGGTGACCCTGCCAACACTAATTCAAGAACCATTAAACCTTCACTCCCTTATCAGTAACTATGCTTTTAAGTGCAAACTATCCACATGCATGTCTGTGCATTGTCCTAAGTATGTGTGTAGAAGTATGCATGCTTCTTCAGATCCATTTCATTTTGCTTTGATGGACTTCAGTAAGTCTGAAAGCTTGCTAGAACATCATGTATTTTTGTTAGTCATTAAAAGGTATCAGATCTACAAGATTACTTGTTTTCTCCTGCTGGAAACAGTCACATGCTAAAGCCGTGATGCCTTGTGCTCGAAAATCCAGTATGATAGATGGATCACACCTCTCTGTGAAGTTTTGTTCAATTTTTGTGATGTTTAGCCAAGTCTGTATTGATATTTTTATGTATATTTGCCCTTGCGTTTCCCTCCTCACCCGGTGTGCGTAGAGTTTTATATGGTTTTCTAGTCTCTAGATGAGTCTTGGGTACCTCATCAGTTGGAAATAGTTCAAATTTTGGATTTAGGTGGCACAATATACAAACAGATGTGGGACTCCTCAGAGTAGAACACTTTACACATTCAACTACATGCATCTTATAAAATAGTTATAAAATTAGTTTTTCTCGTCTGTATCATTGGGGACAAAGATAAAGACGGTGGGTATAGCAACTGCCACTAGGAGGCGGAGACTATGCAGAAAAAGTCAGCGCCTACCACCAGCTGTACTCCTGCAGACCCCAAGCTAATCCATTTGTGTCTGTAGGAGGCAGACCTGTTATTGCCGGTCTTCAACTTCAATTGGATTACAGGGAATACAGGAAGGCATGACTCCCCCTGTTATCCCACCGAAGAGGGCAAACAGAATGGAGTTAACAATTCTGTTGTCTGACCCTGCCGCAAGTGTATTTCCACAGGGGATATCTGGTCTTAGGCCCCCGTGGCCGCTGGCTTATGCATTATTCTTTATCACATCACCTGTCCTTTTCTACAGGAGGGTCTGGATATGGGTTTGAGCCTTAATTCCTTAAAAGGACAAGTATCCATACTTTTCCAACTCCCACTGGCCTCCAAGTCGGTTGTACATACATTCCTACAAGGGATCGCTCATGCCACTCCTCCATACCATTCGCTGTGCTTCCTTGGGATCTTAATCTTGTACTGTATGTGCTAGTCTCATCCATTCCAGTCATTGAGAGAGGTTCTGTCTATTTATTACATTACTTGCACCCTTGGGTTCTAAGGGAATTATGCCATAACAACCAGTCTGTTTTGATCCCTTTTTTTAAAATTTTTTTAAGGCCGCTCGGCACTTCGTCCTTGGTTAGTTTGATGACCTTTAACCTGTTCCAGGCCAGATGCTGTAAATACATGACCCTTGGACCTAGACTTTCAACCCACACCATTGTAAATATATGGCGCAAGTTTACGGATCCTAACATCTAGCAGAAGCAGGCCAAGTGGTCAGCTGTAGGAGATGCAGACTCTGAGGAGAAGGTGGAAGCTTTTTATAATTGCTTCTGTCTTCTCTTTTCCGCTATTGGTCCTAGCAATCACATGGTCGCCAGTGACCCCTGACATGGCAGAGCTGCTAGGTTTTAGCAGACACATCTGAGCTCTGCCAGTGAGTAATGTCTGTCCACTGTCTGTAACGCTATATCCTCTCTCTACCTGAAACTGAATCTCTCAAAAACTGAGCTGCTTATGTTTCTGCCCTCTACTAACCGTCCTCATCCTGACATCTCCATCTCAGTGTGTGGCACCATAACTCCCAGCACAAACCGCTGTCTTGGGGTCATATTCGAGTCTTATCTCTCCTTTACCCCCTATATCCAATCTCTTGTCTGAACATGTCACCTGCACCTCAAGAACATCGTAAGAATCCACCTCTTTCTCACCGTGGACACGCTAAAAACGCTTATTGTTACCCTCATCCACTCTCGGCTGGTTTATTGCAACTCTCTGCTGATTAGTCTCCCCCGCACCAGACTCTCCCCTCTTCAATCCATCCTGAATGGGGCAGCCAGGCTCATCTTCCTGTCCAGCCGCTACTCGGACACCGCTGCCCTGTGCCAGTCACTTCACTGGCTGCCCGTCCAATACAGAATTCAATTTAAACTCACTACCTTCATCTATAAAGATCTCCACAGCGCAGCGCCCCCCCCCCCCCCCCCAGACTGCTTTCCTCATCTCAATCCACCACCCAGCCCGTGCCCTCCTCTCCGCTAATAAAATCAGATTAAGCACCTCTTGAACTCGAACCTCTTTGCTGCCTCCAAGAGTAATCCAGAGCAGCACCAGTCCTCTGGAACGCACTACCCAAACTATCCGGGCAATCCCTGATGCACAAACTTCTGGCAAACTCTAAAAACACCCTTCAGGGAGGCATACCACATCCCCTAAACTAAACCCCTCTGTACTTTGCCCGATAACATGCTCCCTGTCCCACAGACTGCAATCCCTGCTAGCTGCAATCAACTGCCCGCTGCAGTCACACTGATTCAGCCACTATACAGTTTGTCTGACCATTGTCTATGTGTATAGCACCCCTCAGTCTCCACCTCACCATACCGTGCACATCTCCAGCCCCTTTAACTTCTGTATCACCCCATTACTTTCATTGGTTTTTTTTTACCAATGAAAATCAAGTTTGAAGCAGCTGCCACTAGGGGTCTCCTGTCAAACAGTTTTGCAATCTTGTCATTAGGCATTTGGCTTCTCTAGTAACAGGAACATGGGGACACTGCTGGATACGGTCAGCATGAACACAAGGCAAGGATGAATCTTGATCCCTGGGTGGTGGTGGTCTGAAACACTGCGGTGTTTCAGAATAAACAAACTTTGGAATTCCGCTGGAAGGTGAGCCTGAGTCGCGGTGGTGGCTGTGCCAGTCCCTCCATGCCCGCAGCATGCAGAGGGACAACTCTTTTCCTATACAGAAGCAGGGGCAATAGCTTTCAGACTTCATGCCGCCAGTGGGGAGAGGCTGACACAGCTCAGCAAATGTGAATCACAGCTCAGCACACATGGGGGCAAGGAGCATCGTCAACTGGGCTTCATCCTGCCCGAACATGAACTTGATGACAGAATCCCTATAAAGTGGGGTAGCTGCTATATATGACAGTAATAGAACTATGCTCGCTATAATGATATGTTAACGGAACCAAGTCACATAATGGTGCCGTGGCTTCACAATGATTGTATTGCCTTGCATTGTTTGGGCAAGAGTCATAAGTGGCTATGGTTCTAGTAGACTTGAGGTCTTCTATTATATGGGCAACCATTCATCTGACTGTTACCAAGTAATCGCACATTTCCTCTGCAGTGGTTCTGCAAGGCAAACTCCTCGCTGGCATTGCCCCAGTGGGCACATTTTAACCCTCTTAAAACCAGTTTCCCTGCCCCTGCACACTTCCCAGCTCTTATTTGTTTTGGGTGGGAAAACATGTAGTCGATTCCTTGAAATTACTCAACAGAAATGCATAAAAATGATTTTATTAATCTTTTGAAAATTGTGTGTGAGAAATATATAGAACGCCCTGATGACTGACTCGACACTAATTCTCTAACTTCCTTATGTCGTACAAACGTAAAATTTAGCACAAGCATTCTTTAGGTCGTAAATGGGAAATGTAAAGGGGTCCTAATTTGATTATTCAGTTGTAAGTGCTAAAGTAAATGACCCCCTATGTAATGTAATTAATACACATCTGTACCACACAAACGTGAAATTTACCACAACTATTCTTTATGTCCTAAATAGGAAAAGTAAAGCGGTCGCAACTTCAATTTTCAATTCTAAGCGTGAAACCATAAAACCTAGGGAAATGATCTGTATACTGAGGAGAATCTACCTCACCTCTATATGTCTATGCTGAGGAGAATCTACCTCACCTCTGTATGTACACTGAAAGACTGTAAAGTACATAACGAAGTGGCCATGGACTGCAGAGATGGAGCATGTCTTCAAGGCTAAGAAGGGGCTGCAACCTCCAGTCTGGGGGTAAATTTTTATAAAAATAGGCATTACCTTTAGGCTGCCTGTCCACGGGCAATGGTCCAAGGGTGATTTATCGCCTGCGGATCACGCTCTGTGAAGCTTTCCATAGCGCTGCTATGGACAGCGCATCGCTGGCGTCCACAAGCAAAGAATCATGGGGATTCTCCGCTCGCGGGATTTAAATCGCGGCATGCTGCGATTGCCGCGGTTAGCCAATCTATCAGATGGGCTCATCTCGGAGAACTGTCAGCATGCCTCTGCGGTGGAATATCGCTAGCGATATTCTGCCTCTGCCGTGGACAGTGGGCCTTAAAGGTGTAAAATGAGGAGAGTGGGAGGGGTGGCACATTCTGCAGTGGGACATCGGTACATGCAGTCTGAGGAGAATCTAACGCTCCTCTGTGTATACGTATTTTATTCCTTGGTTCCTCTTATGTGACCACGACTTCATAAAATGTTTCGTGTGAGCAACAGGTAAAAACCCGTACCAAATCAACTCGGGCAAAGCCGGGTATATCAACTAGTAATATATAATGTGTGTGTATTTTACAGTATGCAGTTGACAGGTTGTATGTCATAGCTCTCCTTTGCATAGTGTTAGAAATGTGTCAGACCTTGCCTGACATGGGAGCTATGTAGCAAAATCAATGTTGAACGAGGTCCGACACTGGATTGGAAAGGGTTAAAAGGGGTTGTCTTTAACAAGACCAGCTATTTTTGTAATGTTTTGTTGTCATTTTGATATAATTCAGTTATTAAAATCAAATCATGTTTTGTTTATTTGTTCTTTTTTGTTCTGCAGCATGGGGGCATCTATTCCGTCTCCACCTCCCAAGGAATCCCCCGAGGAGCACAGCCAGGTAACAATCACCAGAAAACTGTTGTCTTAGTTTGTCATGTTAAGATTTAAAGATTATGTACACCTTTTGCATTATTTTTTATTCTATCAATGTGTTTTGGGAAATGAATTTTTGATTTCCATTCTTGCATTATTTTGCAAGACACTGCAGTCTGAAGAGCTGAAATCTTATCAGATTCTGTCAGTAAACTGATGGGTTGCTGCTCAGCTCCTTCCATAGTCTGCTCCCCTGTCAGATCAGGAGGACAGAGAGCAGAGCAAACTACTATTACAGAGGGCTGTAAAACCATGCCTGGAGGTGCTGGAGGAGATCAGGAGTTATCAACAGTGAGAGGTAAAGAAACCTGTAGTATGTTGCTGGTTGTGATCAGTTGGGCAACAAAATCAAACAAATTTTTGCAAAATTGGATTGGGTCATCCCAACCCGATTTTTAGCAAAAAAAATCAACTGAAAATTGTTTTATACATAAAATCAAAAGAGGTGCCATGCAATGTCTTATAAGGTCCCATTGCCATGCCATGTCTTAAAACGATCGGCAAGGCATTTGGGAACACCAAAGACAGAATGTGCTGCTATTTTATTATTTCCCCCACAGCATCACTCGTGTGAATGAATCCATTTAAAAGAATGGATTTCATATTCGTGTGAGTTTTGTGTTCATCACATTGCACAAAACTTGCATGAGAATATCGTTCCTGTGATTAAGCCCTTGGTCAGACCTCACCTGGAATATTGTGTCCAGTTCTGGGTACCCCAATTTAAAAAAAGACATCAACAGACAAACTGGAGCAAGTTCAGAGAAGAGTTACCAAGATGGTGAGTGGTCTGTAAATCATGTTCTATGAGGAACGGTTAAAGGATTTGGGAATGTTTATCTTGCAAAAAGAAGGTTTAGAGGAGACTTAATAGTGGACTACAAATATGTGAAGGGTTGTCACAGTGCAGAGGGATCAGCCCTATCATCTGCTCAAGGAAAGACTACGAGCAATGGGATGAAACTGAAAGGGAGGAGACACAAATTAGATATTGGATAGTGAGAGTGATCAATAATTGTAACAGGTTGCCAAAGGAGGCGGTGAGTTCTCCTTCAATGGAAGTCTTCAGAGGCCTTTGAATGGGGTCATATACATGTGCAATGTTTACATGGCACCACGATGTGGAAATCAAATTGCAGCATGTCCTATCTTGCTCTTACATCGCACTGCCCATTGTTTTCAATGGGGCCAGTGGCAGCATCTCACTATGTGCAAAGTGCACACCATACGGGGTCTCTTATTGAAAACAATGGGAGAGACTCCTGCATCCCTGAAGTGTTTCAAGACTGTGTTTTTACATGAAAACGCCTCGCGTCCTCGGGACTTTCACATGGATGGCGAGGCCGATATCGGGCCGTGATTCACCTGTGTGAAGTTAGCCTTAGTAAGATGTGTGGATATTTTTTTTGTGTATGAAGGTTTCCATAGCCTTTAAAGCAGTACTAGGCTGGAACCACAAGTAGTTTTTTTTGTGTTAATGTTTGGTGCAGTCTTTGCCAGGAGTGAGTTCAAGAAGAAGCTGTAAATGGAAATCTAAATGGACTGATGGTTCTCCTCCCACTCTGATCTACTTCTTGCTTTGGCTTACAAAAACTGTTTCCAGCTTTAAACTACAAATTTGGGATGTGTTCCTTTTTAAAAATGCAGGTTAGATATAGCATGTTAAAGAGGAGCTGTCTTCTCACCTGGCATGTCAGTTTTAGTAAATGCCTGCGTTCCTCATAGAGGAATGCATCTTTTCTTAAACTGTATCTGTTCTGTAAATCCTCTTAGAAGCATAAGAACAAAATTGTCAACTAGGTGTTGTCATTCCCTTTGTCAACGGGATGTGTCCCTACAAAGTCTGACCCTATCCAATCACTGCTGACGGGATCTGATGGTATTGAAGTACATCCCCCCCCCCCTCCCCGATGTCAACAACAACAGGAGACAAGGTAAGTATTATGTTTTTATGTTTTAGCAGCCATTAAAACATGGGTTCCCTGTGTCCATTAGGCAGACCAGGGAACAATGGCTGCTGAAGCATAAAAACATTATTCATGTCAGAACCCCTTTAAAGCAATGTAAGATTTAGCACTCAAGTAAATGGAAATAAGCAGCAACACCAGAAAGTGATATGTCACAGGTGAGCAAGGAATGTCCTCAATGCAAACATTTAAACCGCCTGCGACTCATGCCGGCCGACGCTTTTCATAGCATTGCTATGGAAAGCGCCGGCCCCTGTCCACGAGCGGAGAATCATTGCGATTCTATTAGATAGGGCTGACCGGTGGAGATTCGGCGGCGATCTGCCGCAGGACTTCGCAACGCCCGTTGCCAGCCAGCCTTAGAAGACCCCTTTAATAACTGCTGAAGGACAAAAAACCTAATAATTGTTCCGATGTGTTCGTTTTTGTTGTTATTTTGTTAAACTCTTCTCACTCAGCGATGTACTATCACGCTGTGGAGCTGTATTGCTGCTACGTAGGACAATAATAGTAGGTTGTCGTGATTCAGTAAAATTTGATACAAGTTAAGCAATACATTATATGTACCTTAGAGTGCTGCTATTTCAAAAATACAACTTTTTCTACAACACATAAACCCTCATATGGCTATGTTGATGGAAAGATTAAACTAACGTTTTTTGGAATGCAACAATTAAAAATGAAAAATATTGATTTGTCATTAAGGTGAAGAATTGGTCAGTGACTTGGGGGTTAATTTTTAAATGGGAACCTATACATGTCAATATAATGCCTTCAGTGGGTTTTGTAAATAATTCTCTTCCAATATGCCATGAAAATTTGGGTATATTGTGGGGTGAATAGTTTTGTCTCCCGTCGGCATACCTGCCTTTTGTTAGCAGAGAATTATTGAACCAAACATAGTGAGACAAAATTCTATACATTCTGCCTTGTACTTTGTTCCTGTTCTAGAAGCTGATCTTCTATAAGAAAAAAAATGTACACCTTCATTCCCTTTAAACTTTGGAATTACAGATAAAGAATCTTGACTTTAAAACCAGATGAAGATCTCTTCTCTTGGTATGATCTGGCCTGAGATACAGCAATTGAAAGTGAGCAAGCAGATCACTTCGCCCTTCAGGGTGAAGGGGAAGGGGGGAGCTGATGCTGCAGGAAATAAGAGACAAAGACTTAATCCTTTTGCCTCCCTGCACAGTTGTAGATCAACACAAGGGTCAATAGCACCGACTTTCCTTTATTGTAGCTTGTACCATTCTCAATCAGAGAGGGTACAGTTGCAATCACAATTATTGCACTCAACGTCAATTAGATTTATTTGCCAAATTTATGAGCTTTCAGCTGTATGCAAGGAAAAAAAAAATTGAACCCAACTTTTACATTTTTGTTTTTCCTCCTCCCTTTCAAAAAATCATAACTTGTTTTTCGCAGGATGAGTTGTATTTTTTCAATGGTACTATTCAATGTGTCATATAATGTACTGAAACCACAGGGGGCTTGAAATAGTGATTGCTCGATTGTAAATGACTGGCCCATTTCCACACAACGATTATCGCTCACTACGTTCAAGCTATGCTTTATTAGGTGATAATCGTTGAATGTAAATGCTACAAACTGGAGCTTTTCAGTTCAGCATAAAAACCGTCATTCGGCCGGCCAGCTGATAGCAGGGGCTGCACGCTGTGATTCCCTTCAAGAGCGCTCATAACATTGTTTTCAGCTGCTGTCCCGCGGGCGAATAATGAAGTGAAGCTAATAATAGGCATTCGTGTCCATTAGTAGTTTATGCAAAATGATCGCTCAAAACTGTCACTCAAACTGTCTTTTGAGCGATCATCCTTGCGTGTAAATGGGGCTTTACAGTATGTGTTACATTATACCACATTTTGACAGGCAGTCTATGAAGGCATGCCTTAGAATGGTAGAATTGGAAGGAACCACCTGCGTAATTTTCTTAATAGATTTTCTATTTAATTTAAATTTTAGTTTTATGATTTTTTTTTTTTTTTTTTTTTAATTTTTAATGGTCCTCCAGTTCTCCTTCCGTTCTGATAAGTTCAGCTTAGTATGGTATTATAGCAAACATTCACATATTTCAGGGGCAGAACTAAAGCAGGCCGCCCTATCTCTGTAATCTCAGGTTGCCACTTTAACTACATGACTGACCTAAATTCCTGTTCTCACACTTCCTACAGTATTTATGGGACATCTTCACTCTTATCTACTTTTTAAAAATAATTTGCCTTAATTGTACATATTTTACACTTACAGGAAGAGCCTGTGCAGGAGAACAATGTCCCACCTCAGAAGCCTGAAAGTGAAGAAAGTGACTTGGGTAAGCACTTTTGGGTGGCAATTGTGTTGTACAGCTGTAACACTGCTCTAACAGAATTGGAAATAACTAGAGATGAGCGAGCACCAAAATGCTCGGGTGCTCGTTATTCGGGACGAAATTATCGCGATGCTCGAGGGTTCGTTTCGAGTAACGAACCCCATTGAAGTCAATGGGCGACCCGAGCATTTTTGTATATCGCCGATGCTCGCTAAGGTTTTCATTTGTGAAAATCTGGGCAATTCAAGAAAGTGATGGGAACGACACAGCAACGGATAGAGCAGGCGAAGGGCTACATGTTGGGCTGCATCTCAAGTTCCCAGGTCCCACTATTAAGCCACAATAGCGGCAAGAGTGCCCCCCCCCTCCCAACAACTTTTACTTCTGAAAAGCCCTCATTAGCAATGCATACCTTAGCTTAGCACCACACTACCTCCAACAAAGCACAATCACTGCCTGCATGACACTCCGCTGCCACTTCTCCTGGGTTACATGCTGCCCAACCCCCCCCCCCCCCTGCACGACGTAGTGTCCACAGCGCACACCAAAGTGTCCCTGCGCAGCCTTCAGCTGCCCTCATGCCACACCACCCTCATGTCTATTTATAAGTGCGTCTGCCATGAGGAGGAACGCAGGCACACACTGCAGAGGGTTGGCACGGCTAGGCAGCGACCCTCTTTAAAAGGGGCGGGGCGATAGCCCACAATGCTGTACAGAAGCAATGAGAAATATAATCCTGTGCCACCGCCATCAGGAGCTGCACACGTGGGCATAGCAATGGGGAACCTATGTGCCACACACTATTCATTCTGTCAAGGTGTCTGCATGCCCCAGTCAGACCGCGTTTTTTTATAAATAGTCACAGGCAGGTACAACTCCGCAATGGGAATTCCGTGTGCACCCACAGCATGGGTGGCTCCCTGGAACCCACCGGCTGTACATAAATGTATCCCATTGCAGTGCCCATCACAGCTGAGGTAATGTCATGTTTAATGCAGGTGGGCTTCGGCCCACACTGCATGCCCCAGTCAGACTGGGGTTCTTTAGAAGTGGACACATGCAGTTACAACTCCCTGTGGACCCACAGCATGGGTGGGTGCCAGGAAGCCACCGGCGGTACATAAATATATCCCATTGCATTGCCCATCACAGCTGATGTAACGTCAGCTTTAATGCAGGTGGGCAAAAAATTAATTGGATTACACTGTAGGCGAGGGCCCCAAAAAATTGGTGTACCAACAGTACTAATGTACCTCAGAAAAATTGGCCATGCCCAACCAAGAGGGCAGGTGAAACCCATTAATCGCTTTGGTTAATGTGGCTTAATTGGTAACTAGGCCTGGAGGCAGCCCAGTTAAAATAAAAATTGGTTCAGGTGCAAGTTTCAACGCTTTAATGAGCATTGAAACGTATAAAAATTGTTTAGAAAAATTATATGACTGAGCCTTGTGGGCCTAAGAAAAATTGCCCGTTCGGCGTGATTACGTGAGGTTTCAGGAGGAGGAGCAGGAGGAGGAGGATGAATAGAATACACAGATTGATGAAGCAAAAAGGTCCCCTTTTTTGATGGTGAGAGAGAACGATGCTTCCATCCGCGGGTGCAGCCTACGTATTGCTTAGGTATCGCTGCTGTCTGCTGGTGGAGAAGAGAAGTCTGGGGAAATCCAGGCTTTGTTCATCTTGATGAGTGTAAGTCTGTCGGCACTGTCGGTTGACAGGCGGGTACGCTTATCCGTGATGATTCCCCCAGCCGCACTAAACACCCTCTCTGACAAGACGCTAGCCGCAGGACAAGCAAGCACCTCCAGGGCATATAGCGCGAGTTTAGGCCACGTGTCCAGCTTCGACACCCAGTAGTTGTATGGGGCAGAGGCGTCACCGAGGACGGTCGTGCGATCGGCTACGTACTCCCTCACCATCCTTTTACAGTGCTCCCGCCAACTCAGCCTTGACTGGGGAGCGGTGACACAGTCTTGCTGGGGAGCCAGAAAGCTGGCAAAGGCCTTGGAGAATGTTCCCCTGCCTGCGCTGTACATGCTGCCTGATCTCTGCGCCTCCCCTGCTACCTGGCCCTCGGAACTGCACCTTCTGCCACTAGCGCTGTCGGATGGGAATGTTACCATCAGTTTGTCCGCCAGGGTCCTGTGGTATAGCATCACTCTCGAACCCCTTTCCTCTTCGGGTATGAGAGTGGAAAGGTTCTCCTTATACCGTGGGTCGAGCAGTGTGTACACCCAGTAATCCGTAGTGGCCAGAATGCGTGTAACGCGAGGGTCACGAGAAAGGCATCCTAACATGAAGTCAGCCATGTGTGCCAGGGTACCTGTACGCAACACATGACTGTCCTCACTAGGAAGATCACTTTCAGGATCCTCCTCCTCCTCCTCCTCCTCCTCCTCCTCCTCCTCCTCCTGCCATACACGCTGAAAGGATGACAGGCAAGCAGCATGGGTACCCTCAGCAGTGGGCCAAGCTGTCTCTTCTCCCTCCTCCTCATGCTCCTCCCCCTCCTCCTGAACGCGCTGAGATATAGACATGAGGGTGCTCTGACTATCCAGCGACATACTGTCTTCCCCCGCCTCCGTTTCCAAGTGCAAAGCGTCTGCCTTTATGCTTTGCAGGGAACTTCTCAAGAGGCATAGCAGAGGAATGGTGACGCTAATGATTGCAGCATCCCCGCTCACCATCTGGGTAGACTCCTCAAAGTTTCCAAGGACCTGGCAGATGGCTGCCAACCAGGCCCACTCTTCTGAAAAGAATTGAGGAGGCTGACTCCCACTACGCCGCCCATGTTGGAGTTGGTATTCCACTATAGCTCTACACTGCTCATAGAGCCTGGCCAACATGTGGAGCGTAGAGTTCCACCGTTTGGGCACCTCGCAAAGCAGTCGGTGCACTGGCAGATTAAACCGATGTTGCAGGGTCCGCAGGGTGGCAGCGTCCGTCTTGGACTTGCGGAAATGTGCGCTGACCCGGCGCACCTTTCCGAGCAGGCATGACAAGTGTGGGTAGCTTTTTAGAAAACGCTGAACCACCAAATTAAAGACATGGGCCAGGCATGGCACGTGCGTGAGGCTGCCGAGCTGCAGAGCCACCACCAGGTTACGGCCGTTGTCACACACGACCATGCCCGGTTGGAGGCTCAGCGGTGAAAGCCAGTGGTCGGTCTGCTCTGTCAGACCCTGCAGCAGTTCGTGGGCCGTGTGCCTCTTCTCTCCTAAGCTGAGTAGTTTCAGCACGGCCTGCTGACGCTTGCCCACCGCTGTGCTGCCACGCCGCGCGACACCGACTGCTGGTGACGTGCTGCTGCTGCTGACACATCTTGATTGCGAGACAGAGGTTGCGTTGGAGGAGTAGGAGGAGGGTGGTTTAGTGGAGGATGCATACACTGCCGCAGATACCACCACCGAGCTGGGGCCCGCAATTCTGGGGGTGGGTAGGACGTGAGCGGTCCCGGGCTCTGACTCTGTCCCAGCCTCCACTAAATTCACCCAATGTGCCGTCAGGGAGATATAGTGGCCCTGCCCGCCTGTTCTTGTCCACGTGTCCGTTGTTAAGTGGACCTTGGCAGTAACCGCGTTGGTGAGGGCGCGTACAATGTTGCGGGAGACGTGGCCGTGCAGGGCTGGGAAAAGTAGTGGCGACTGGGAACCAAGTAGCGCGGGGCCGCCGCCGCCATCATGCTTTTGAAAGCCTCCGTTTCTACAAGCCTATACGGCAGCATCTCCAGGCTGATCAATTTGGCTATGTGCACGTTTAACGCTTGAGCGTGCGGGTGCGTGGCGGCGTACTTGCGCTTGCGTTTAAACAGTTGCGCTAGCGACGTCTGGACGCTGCGCTGAGAGACATTGCTGGATGGGGCCGAGGACAGCGGAGGTGAGGGTGTGGGTGCAGGCCGGTAGGCACTCGTGCCTGTGTCCTCAGAGGGGGGTTGGATCTCAGTGGCAGGTTGGGGCACAGGGGGAGAGGCAGTGGTGCAAACCGGAGGCGGTGAACGGCCTTCGTCCCACCTTGTGGGGTGCTTGGCCATCATATGCCTGCGCATGCTGGTGGTGGTGGCTCCCCAGCTGATCTTGGCGCGACAAAGGTTGCACACCATTGTTCGTCGGTCGTCAGGCGTGACAAAGGTTGCACACCATTGTTCGTCGGTCGTCAGGCGTCTCTGTGAAAAACTGCCACACCTTAGAGCACCTTGGCCTCTGCAGGGTGGCATGGCTCGAGGGGGCGCTTTGGGAAACAGTTGGTGGATTATTCGGTCTGGCCCTGCCTCTACCCCTGGCCACCGCACTGGCTCGGGCTGTGCCCACACCCTGACTTGGGCCTCCGCGTCCTCGCCCGCGTCCACGTCCTCTAGGCCTACCCCTCAGCATGCTGTATTACCAGTAGTGCAGAAACAGAACGCTGTAATTAAATGTGCCGCTTATTGGCCCTTGGTTGGAGGCTGACTTCGCTTACGGAACGCACAGCAGAGGCAGGAAAGAATTTTGCGCGAGCCTGCTGTGACACTTAGCTGGCTGCGTATGAATTAGGACAACTACCCCCAGCAGAGACCCAGTACACTTGTAGACAGGAATACAGCGGTGATGTAAGAGGCAACACAGAGGCAGAAAAGAATTTTGCGCAAGCCTGCTGTAACACTTAGCTGGCTGCGTATGAATTAGGACAACTACCCCCAGCAGAGACCCAGTACACGGAGGACAGTCACAGGCAGCCCAAATAGATTTTTTTTCCCAAATGTTTTTGGAAAGGCCCACTGCCCATATACACTAAATATGTCTTCTGTCCCTGCCTCACCACTACTGGCCCTGGACAATGAAAAATTAGTGCAGGACGCAATGCTCTGCACGGCCGATATACAAAAAAAAAAAAAAGTGCAACACTGCAAAAAGCAGCCTCCACACTACTGCACACGGTTAGATGTGGCCCTAAGAAGGACCGTTGGGGTTCTTGAAGCCTAAAATAACTCCTAACGCTCTCCCTATAGCAGCTCCGGCACCAGCAGCACTGTCCCTGATCTCTGTCAGAATGCATCTGTGGCGAGCCGCGGGAGGGGTCGATTTATATACTCGGGTGACACCTGATCTCGCCATCCACTCACTGCAGGGGGGTGGTATAGGGCTTGAACGTCGCAGGGGGAAGTTGTAATGCCTTCCCTGTCTTTCTATTGGCCAGAAAAGCGCGCTAACGTCTCAGAGATGAAAGTGAAAGTAACTCGAACATCGCGTGGTACTCGTCTCGAGTAACGAGCATCTCGAACACGCTAATACTCGAACGAGTATCAAGCTCGGACAAGTACGTTCGCTCATCTCTAGAAATAACACTTTGATGCTGCACTCAGTGTGTAATTAGAAAGGGGAAGGGTCCATTCTTGTTCATCAGCTCTCTCCAACAATGCAATCACGTGGTATCTATGGGATGTCCTTGTCCTCTGCAGAAGTATTGCAGTGTATTATGCAGCTGATCAAGTTACCTTATTCAGTATTCTAGTGAAACTTAAGAAAAGAAGAAAAACAGTTTCCTTTTTTTTCCTTGACTGCCTGAACTATATAATTGTCATAGGATTTAGCTTGGGAACAAGGACTCCGGCACTGACCCATTAGTAGCCGCTTACTCTTAAGGGGGTTTTCCCATTTGGGGGCCTCACCTTGTCCTGGCACTCACCCCACCGGCCGCTGCATCCGGACACACTCGGGTCGCTAGATTTTATGAAAGCAGCTTAGCCCAGTGTTATGCTATTACTGTAAGTCTTATAAAGGTGAGTGGGAGTTACAGCGAACACTATTTAAAAAAAAATGTGAGATATGGAAACCTTAGAGCGTGTTGTCCTGTGTTCACATTACTTCCATTTACTTCTATGGGAGTTACGGAAACTGCATAACTGGGTGCTCAGCAGTTTCTCTACAACCTCGCCACCTCTGAGAGCCACCGGCAGGCAGCGGAGGGAGTGGGACGGGGTAAGGTCCTGAAAAGGAAATTCTTCTTTAACCTCTTTATTTCCATCTGCTGTATAACGGTGACAGAGATAACTGGACTTTACATCAAGTTGTGGCTTTTTTTTCCACGTGTCACATCACAGTGAGGGAAAACATCGCTGGTGTGTCTGACTCCATTCACAAGAATGGAGTTTATATTTGTGTGAGTTTTAGGAGTCTTGCAACACATAACTCGCGCAAGATTCTCGGTCATTGGAAACCGGCCTGTAAGTAAAATATTATGGGCCAAAAAACTATATTAAATTGGCATCACTGCATTCATTAGGATCCATACTGTAAACCTATCCCATTATTTATCCTGCATGGGCAGCACTATGTATGGAACACCGTTTCTGAAATGCATTCCACGTCACAAAAAGTTGAATTAAAGGTGATCAAAATGTATTTTCCCCAATATGATAGCAAAAAATCCCCCATGTAGCTCTGTTGATGGAAAAATAGAAGTGGTTCTGGCTCTCAGAATGTGGGGACACAAAAACCAATTATTTAAAATTATTTTATTGCAGACAAGTAGTAAAGCATAAACAATCCACCTTCGGTATTGACGAAACGTTCCCATCCGCAGCTTGTCACCATATTATCTATTCTACAGTGCAAAATGTAAAAATGAAGAGGCATTGCTGCAGTTTTCCCTGCTCCCTCCCAGGAATGATTCAACTGTAGTTAATCATTAGGTTACAAGCACCCCAAAATTATAACTCGTCCTGAAAGATGCGAACTGCTGCGTCAGAGGGAAAGTAAAAAAAGTTCTGCTATTCAGAATGCAGAGATGAAAAACAAAAAACATCTGTGCCCCAAAGTCCAGAATAGTTTTCATCCTTCCTTATAAAGTGGTTAGGCTAACTTCACAGGGGAGAGTGTGCTATTGGGCTGAGAATTACGGCCCGATAACACGCTCGCCAACATGCGTTGCTGCTTTGTTTGTTGTTTTTTTTTAATATTTATTTCCCTTCGGCGAAGTGGAGATCCTTCACTTTGGGGTGGATTGCAGACTTTCTCTCATTGTTCACAGTGGGGAAACCTCACATCGCCTGCACCTAGCACGAGGTGTGTTGCTGCTGCCGACCCCATTTTAACAATGGGCGATGTGAGGGAACACCCAAAAATAGGATGTGCCACAATTTGTTTCCCACATCGCGATGCGGAAAAAAAATCACTCATGTATGACGCCATTGGAAAGAGTGGGGTTCATATTCATGCGAGATTTGTGTTTATGTTCAAATGTCGCACGATTTTCTCGGCCATGGGAAACCGGTTTTATTCAGACATCAAGAACTGATGACCCGTCCTCAGGATGGGCAAGTATGTGATCGGCTTGGTGATTCCTAGCACCCCACCACTTAGCAGTTTGAGGAGGTTTTGGCACTCAGATGAGCCCTGTGACCTCTTCAGGGTTTGCATCGGACTACGGCTTTGTTTGCACACAGAGTGTTTATTAAGCAGATTTTCTGAGTGTTGCAGCATTGTTCCACTGGAGGGAATAGAACCGCACTGCAGTATTTTGCACAACTGCTTTAAAAAGCGCAGTAATCCGTGTACAGACAGGATGGTAATCATTGAAAATGACGCAGTTCTAGCATAAGCCGCCCCCCTTCTATGAGCTGATTGGCTGGAGTGCTGGCAATCTAATGTAATGCAGCATGTTATACTGTTGCAGTAATATATGGTATTGATATAATATTAGACCTGTCGCTGTAAGGTCCCTGCAGCCATCCATGCACCTCAGCTCAATGTATCTGCAGCTTCAGCACTTTGTCTTTGGGCCAGGGAAGATTCTAGAGCCTTAAAGATTTCCTCGCTCTCCGGCCTGAAGACTCTGGTGAAGGAGAAGGTGGCCGCCTAGAGTGGAGTGCTGTAAGTGCAGTGTGAGTAGAAGTCCAGCCAGGAAGACCATACAGGTCAGGGCCCCTAAAGCTCTGCTGTAGGCACTGGCCTATGTGGCGTAGCCCACCCCTGTGCACATTGATGACCATTGTTTTTGGTCACCTGGCAAATAATGGAATAAATAGTGATCAAAAAGTCATGTGTGCAGTAAAATGGTACCAACGCGGCTGTTGGCTCATCCCTCAGCATACAAACACTCTCTCAATCTGTCAACAGAAAAATACATTTGTGAATTTCCGTATATGGCGACAAAATTGAATGACTTTAAAAACTAAATGTGTCTATTGTGCCCAAGTATTAACAGACAAAAATCACATAGATTTGAGATCAATGTAGTCTTACTGACACATAGATGAAAGGTAACGCGTTACTCATGCCTGTGGTTGGGCAGAGCAACATTAAACCCCTTCCCGCAACAGGGCGTAAACGTACGTAATACATAAATAAAATGAATAAAGAAAAATGTAAAAAAAAAGTTTAAAAACCCCTTTTTAATGCTTTTTCTTATATTAGCATAAAAATGGTAAAGAAAAATTAAAACCCCACATATTTGGTTTCGACGTGTCCGTAACAACGCGTACAATACGCTTCACATGCTTTTTTGATTGTGCAGGGAAAAAAGCGTTAAAAAAAACACTAAAAACTGATGCAAAATGCTAATTTTTAGCATTTTGCCTCCTTAAAAACGCAATAAAAATGATCCAAAAAGCCGTATGTACCCCAGAATGGTACCAATAAAAACTACAGCTCGTCGCGCAAAAAATAAGCCCTCATAGAGCTCTGTACATAAAAAAAATAAAAAGTTACAGGACTTTGAATGCAGCGATAGAGAAAACAAAAATTTCCAAAAAAGGGTGTTTACTAGAGATGAGCGAGTACCAAAATGCTCGGGTGCTCGTTACTCGAGTCGAACTTTCAGTAATGCTCGAGAGTTCGTTTCGAGTAACGAACCCCATTGAAGTCAATGGGCAACTTGAGCATTTTTGTATATCGCCGATGCTCGCTAAGGTTTTCATTTGTGAAAACCTGGGAAATTCAAGAAAGTGATGGGAACGACACAGAAACGGATAGGGCAGGCGAGGGGCTACATGTTGGGCTGCATCTCAAGTTCCCAGGTCCCACTATTAAGCCACAATAGTGGCAAGAGTGAGACCCCCCTGCACTGTCAGCATCAAGATCGTTCTCCTCTGCCACAGCTGTAACAGCTGTGGCAGAGAAGAATGATGTTAGCCCATTGAATTCAATGGAGCCGGCAATACAGCCGGCTCCATTGAAAGCGATGGGCTGCCAGCGATCGCAGGATGAATTGTCAGGAAGGGCTTAAATATATAAGCCCTTCCCTGCAATTCATCCAGAAATGTGTAAAAATAAAAAAAAAATATACTTACCTTGTCTCGGCAGAACGATGTTAGCCCATTGAATTCAATGGAGCCAGCAATACAGCCGGCTCCATTGAAAGCGATGGGCTGCCAGCGATCGCAGGATGAATTGTCAGGAAGGGCTTAAATATATAAGCCCTTCCCTGCAATTCATCCAGAAATGTGTAAAAATAAAAAAAAAATATACTTACCTTGTCTCGGCAGAACGATGTTAGCCCATTGAATTGAATGGAGCCAGCAATACAGCCGGCTCCATTGAAAGCAATGGGCTGCCGGCGTGCGCGGGATGAATTGTCGGGAAGGGCTTAAATATATAAGCCCTTCCCTGCAATTCATCCAGAAATGTGTAAAAAAATAAAATAAAAAAAAAATAAAAAAATAAATTTTTATATTTATATATTTTTTTTTTTTTTTTTTTTTTTACACATTTCTGGATGAATTGCAGGGAAGGGCTTATATATTTAAGCCCTTCCCGACAATTCATCCCGCGCACGCCGGCAGCCCATTGCTTTCAATGGAGCCGGCTGTATTGCCGGCTCCATTGAATTCAATGGTCAGTGCTCATTTAATCGAGACGAGTACCGCGTGGTGCTCGTCTCGAGTAACGAGCATCTCGAGCACCCTAATACTCAAACGAGCATCAAGCTCGGACAAGTATGCTCGCTCATCTCTAGTGTTTATTGCAGAAAAGTGGAAAAACCTAAAAACAAAATAAGAATTTTGGTATCTTTGTAATCGTACCGACCCGCAGAAAAAAAGGATTGTCATTTATGCTGCATGATTAACGCTGTAAAAAAAAAACTATGGCAGAATTGATGCGTTTTCTCTCCCTACGATCATAAAAAAAATAATAAAAGTTTTACATTATAGTGAATGTACCCAAAAATGGCACTCATAAAAACTACAGTTCGCCACGCAAAAAACAAGCCCTTATACGGCCGCATCGACGGAAAAATAAAAAAGTTATGACTTTTGAAAAATGGAGAAGAAAATCCGCCAAAAATCGTTGCGTCCTTAAGCCCAAAATAGGCCATGTCCTTAAGGGGTTAAACAGTGGAATTGTTTTTATTTTCTTTCCCATTCTGACCCAAAGAGATAATTTAACCCCTTGAGTGGCACGCCCAGAAATGACGTAATTCTGTATGATTGCAGTTATTGCCCGCGGGTTTCAGCTGTAATAAACAGCTGACGCGCACGCTGTAGGAAGAGAGGTTTCACCAGGATCTCTCTTCATACATGTAAATGATGTAAATGTACGTCCTGGAGCGGGAAGAAGTTAGTCTGCAGGGTGCACAGCATGGGAAAAAAATTTAAACATGGCAAAAATACAAAAAAATGAATAGAAAGTGATCAAAATTCTGCACAGATCAATAAATAGTACTAATAAAAAGTACAACTCCTCCCGCAAAATGAAAACCCGGTAAAAAAAAAATAAAAAATTTAAATGCTATTAAACTTTGAATGCAGTGGTAGAAAACATTTTTTTTTTTTGAACTGTGAAAAAGTAGTGAAAAAAAAAAAAAAAACTATTATAATTTGGTATTGGCATAATCGTACTGGCCTGTAGAATTACTATTTATACTGCTCAGAGAATGCAGTGAAAAATAAAAATAAGACATGCCAGAATTACAGACTTTGTAATTCTGCCCCTAAAAAAAAAAATGGAATAAAAAGTGATCAAAATTTTACATGTTCCTAAAAATTAGATAAATGAAGACTAGAGCTCATCCCGCAAAAAACAGGCCCTTCTAGAGCTCTGGCAAAAATAAAATTAATACGGCTCTTGGAATGTGGCGACACAAAAGCAAACCTTAAGAAAAAAAATGTATTAAATGTACAAAAATAGCAAAACATAAAAAAACTGTATGAACTTGGTATTGCCAGAATCGTGCTGACTTAGAGAATAATGTTATCACACTATTTATTCTGCACACTGAACGCTATAAAAAATGAAATCTGAAAAACAAATGGCAGAATTTCCCCACCCACCAATCTCCCTACAAATCTTTTTTACAAAAGTTATGCAATACACTATATATACCGGCGTATAAGGCGACGGGGCGTATAAGACGACCCCCCCAGCTTTCGCCTTATACGCCGGTAATATAGTGTAAAAAAAAAAAAAAATCATTACTCACCTCCCCCGGCGTTCTGTCGTGCTCCGGCAGGATGTCGCTCGCTCCTCGTCCCCGGCGCAGCATTGCTTTCTGAATGCGAGGCTTGGAATCCCCGCCTCCAGAAAGCTAATACACACGCCGTCAGCCAGTTACAGCCATTCAATGACAGCATTGAATGGCTGTGATTGGCTGAAGGCGCACGTGGCTTCAGCCAATCACACTATTCAATGACATCATTGAATGGCTGTAACTGGCTGCTCTTCTTTTGTACAAATTACAAGTGGGCGGACATTTTTCTTGCAGCCACAAATTAACTGAAGTAACACGTTCAACCTGCACAGCAGTGACTGGGAAGACAACGACTACAACGGAAAGCGTTGATAAGACGGTGCAATCGGCAGAAGTTTTAATCTAACTGGAGTGCAGATAACGCGATTCACCCCCGTGTATGTAATTTTTGTGATAATTGTTAATAATAATGTGTGATATTCATTTTGTTCTAGAAATTGATGAGGAAGGAGTGGTCCCTCCTGATGATGAAGCCCCTCAAGAAATGGGAAACGATGACATAGAGGTGACAGTATTAATTATTGATTGTATTTCTTATAGTTGTACTAACTTGTATACACCAGTCATGACTAGCATATTGTATCTTTACGCTAGTTGTTCGTTTTTTTTAAATTTCAGGTTACAGAAGAAATGATTGACCAGGCAAATGAAAAGAAAGTGGAGGCAATTAATGCTTTGGGAGATGGTAAAAAATTTTTTTTTCTGCACGTACCTTTGCCCTGTGAACATGTTTATTAATATATATGTGTACTTTTTATCACCACTTTTTAGATTTTACTGAAAACATTACGTTTCTCCCCCCCCCCCCCCCCCCTACGGATCTTTAACCCTTTCCAATCCACTGTCAGACGTTTTCCTACATTCTGATTGAAGATTATACAGCTCTAATGATAGAAGACGTCCAACAGGGTATTCTTACCATCTATTGCTCTCTGGCACACACACACTGGCTTTAGCCAGCAGATATCACCATTATATAACAGCAAAAAGAGAGAGCCTTTTAGGAAACCCTGAATTCAAAATTGGATTAGAAAGGGTTAAAGGGTTGTCTGGTTACTTTTTGACTTGCTGGATTTGTAATGTTCCTCACCAGTGGGATAGATGGTCAATGTAAACTGCGTCTCCAAAATGAGTCTTTCCTCCTGAAAACGCCCTGGTCACAGGACATTCCTAGTTTATAGATTAACAGCTATTAATACAAAAAAGTTTCCGCGCTCATGGGACTGTTTCAGTTCAGTAATCAATCAATTACTGAACTGAAAAGGACTTACACTTACTCGAAAGGAGGGGGGTATGATGACCAGAAATCCCCCTCCTTGAAGTGATGCCTCCTTACTGTCAAATAAACGCCATACGAGTCACGTAACTGACGTAGTGATGTCAGCATAACCGCGACATTGCAGATGGAACGCATCGCGCGCTCCACCGGAAACATGAACGTCACACGCCGATCATGTGACGGTCATGATGATGTTTGAAACGCCTGACACGCCCCCGATGTCCCTGTAACCGCTGACATCTGCGGAGGGTTCCTAATGTAAGTTGATTTTTATGATTATATATATATGTGCTGTTTTATCTTATGATGATTGGCTTGAAGAAGGTGCCTGAGAGCACAGAAACGCGTTGCCTATATTTCATCATCAACCGGAATAAAGGTGACATTGTATTAATGCGATTAGAACGTGGCGTTTATTTGACAGTAAGGAGGCATCACTTCAAGGAGAGGGATTTCTGGTCATCATACCCTCCCTCCTTTCGAGTAAGTGGAAGTGCTTTTCAGTTTGGAATTGATTGATTACTGAACTGAAACAGTCCCACGAGCGCGGAAACATTTTTGTATTAATAGCTGTTTCTCTATCAATTTTCCGCTTGGGGACACTCTCATACAAGAGAGACCCCAACTGTCTCCGCAGCTCTCCCCCTTTTGGAGGATTGGAACTGTCATGTTCATATCAACTGCTTGACGATTCTGAGGCGCTTTCTGGGCATTTTCTGTGTAGTTTATAGATTGGGTAATGAGTAAAGATGCCATTTTGTTTATTTTTTTTTAGGGGCGGGGGGGGGGTTGAGGCGGGGAGGGGGGTTTAGCCAATTTTAAACAATACCTCTTTTAAATAATTACACTTGAGATGGGTGTCTAGATAGTAGACGTAACTCGATGACTCTAAGTTGATCTAAGTTTGTGTTTGCAATTAAAAGTATGACTCTTTGATTTTTCATTCTTTTTGGCGTTCAGGTGATCTCGAGAATGCTGTTACTTTATTTACAGAAGCTATTAAACTTAACCCACGGGTTGCTATACTGTACGCAAAACGAGCAAGGTGAGGAAAGAAACCAGTGTTCATTCTGTAATGAATTTAATAGTAGTGTATGTATGCTTATGGTGTGTATTTTGTCTATATATAATTGATGTTATACTGCTAAAAAAATTTAAGGGAACGTGAAGGTTATGTGACGGTGGATTCCTCCTCTAAACGTGCCGCAGGTTAGCTGGGATTCAGTCCTTGTAAATGGGCAAAAGCCATGTGTGGAATATCCAAAGCGAATCCTTGTAAGAAGTAACAAGTGACTTTTTTTCCCCCCCTGGGGAACAGGTATCAAATCCATGGTGGTAAAATCCGTGTTGTGATGACCGTAACATGGATTCTCATTCAAATAAATGAGATGCAGATTTGGTGTGGATCTTATTGCAGAATTCGCACCAAAGTCCACCATGTGAGTATACCTTAAGCATCGCAGTATAATCCCATAGTCACTTAGGCTGGCGCTTGGTGTTATACTGGTGCGTCACCTTTAAAAGTCAATCGACTAAAGACTGCTTCGCAAAACTGTGACATTTCAGTGTAAAAACACGTGCAGTTTTCAGCCATGTTGTTGATGTGTAATCCTCATGCACATCATAAGCATCATAGAAACGTCATACAAGTGCCATGTGGGAACGCAACCTTAAAGTTCAGGGATAATAGACTATCTACTTAGTAAAGCGTAAGAGATTGGGAATCCATTTAACCTGCTTAGGTGCTAATTAAAGTGGCAACAGGTGCTCTGGAGAGGCAACAACAAGTCCACCTACAAAATGGGAATGGTTTCTGTTGGACAGACAATTATTCTCTCTATCCTTCCTGACTGATTTTTCTCTAGTTTTGTTAGTGTGCTTGTCACTGCCAGTAGGTGGAACCTGCAATTTAATTGGGTTGCACAGGTAGTCCTGCACTTCCCGGATGGTGCTTCCATGCATGTCGTTGCAAGAATCATAGAGCTAGAAAGAACCTCCAGGGTCATCTGGTCCAACCCCCTGCTCAGTGCAGGATTCACTAAATCATCCCAGACAGATGTCTGTCCAGCCTCTGAAGACTTCCATTGAAGGAGAACTCGCTACCTCCCGTGGCAACCAGTTCCACTCATTTATCACCCTCACTGTCTAATATCTAATCTATGTCTCCTCCCTTTCAGCTTCATCCCATTGCTTCTAGTCTTTCCTTGTACAGATGAGAATAGGGCTGATCTCTCTGCACTGTGATAGCCCTTCAGATATTTGTAGATGGCTATTAAGTCTCCTCTCAGCCTTCTGTTTGGCATGCTAAACATTCCCAGATGCTTGAACGGTTCCTCATAGGACATGATTTGCAGACCGCTCACCATCTTGGTAACTCTTCTCTGACTGTGCTCCAGTTTGTTGTGTTTTTTTTTTTTTTTAAACCTGGTTGCTCTATACTGGACACAGCATTTCAGATGAGGTCTGACTAAGGAGTAGAGGGGGATAATAACCTCACGTGATCTAGACTCTGTTTTTTCTTAATACATCCTAGACTTGTTTGCCTTTTTGGGTGCTGCATCACTGTTGACTCATGTTCAGTCTGTGATCTAGTAGTATACCCAAGTCTTTTTGACATGTTCTATTGCTTAGCCCAATTTCCCCCATTCTGTATATTCTTTTCATTTTTCTTGCCCAGATGTAGGACTTTGCATTTCTCCTCGTTAAATACCAGTCTGTTAGTCAACGCCCACTGTTCAAGCTTGTCTACATCTTTTTTCGATCTGTTTTAGCTTTGTATAGTCTGCATCACCATGGACAATGCACTTTGGCAACAGATACAAGTGTGCCATCCAGATCATTTTTCTTAAATTAACCCTCCCTACTGCTGACAGGGAAAGTTTACACATCTATTTAAATTTTAGCAATAGCAGTCTAGATTTAATTTAGTATAATCCAAAATAGTTCATGATATATTTACCTGCAAGTACTTAACCCCTTAACTTTAAAGGATGTACGTTTACGTCCTGCAGCTTTGGCGTATGTATGGAGAGGGATCTCAGGTTGTGATTGATTGATCGAGCGCTGGTTCTGATTGGCTGAGTATCACAGCACTCAGTCAATCAGAGGCAGCGCTTTCTGGAGACTGGGATTTCCAATCCCCAGCCAGAAAAGATGCTGATGGCCAGAGCCGGACAGCGCCGCTTAGGTGATGTATGTGGTGTTTTTGTTTGTTTGTTTGTTTGTTTTGTTTGTTGTAGGTAGGTGGGATATATAAGGAAATGAGAAGACAAGTGTAGTTGTATAGTCTACAATGTAGACAGAGTGGAACTTCTGCAAGAAGCACTGGAATGGAATTGAGTAATGTATCAGTATACTAACCCACCTTGAATACTTCATATGCAGAGAGTGAAAACTTTTCCCCACCCACTGCGCTCTTACCATGGGGAGGTTCTCTTTGGACAAATGCATCTTTTGTGGGCAGAGTATAAGCGGCTGGTATCACTTTATCAAAGTGAAATATTGCCTGGTGTTTGGTGGATCACTCATTCCACACATGTTCCATGAATCTACTGTGAATTTCTCAGCCAACTAAATATATTTGAGTACACAGTACCTATCCGAATAACTGTCTCCAGTGTATCACATCGCAGAACCCAATAAACTTAGCTAGTATACATGTAAGAGACTGAGGAAAGAACAAACCTCTTGAAAATGCAAAAAAAAACTTATTGTCCCAAGAAAACCCTCCCAGGTTTTTAACTGTTTGCAGCTGTCAACTGCTTCCTGGGAACTTTGCTTTCAATTTCAAATTGGGTTCTCGTTCTTTTTTTCTTCCCAGCTCTTTGTTACCCACATGTCAGTTATTGTCAGGAATCTCTGGTCTGTGCGGTGAACGTGTTCCGCTACGTAGCTGGTTTTCTTTTTTGTCTAACCCAACTTCAACTGCCCTGAGATTTTCAAAGAAATGCATCGCTCCCATTTAATGGGGTATTACACTTGTTAACTGCTCTTAGAATATCCTTAAATGTGGACTCTGCCTTCTGTACTGTGGATGAATGCCCTGGGAATCAATGTGATCTGTAATCCTCTGTGCTAGCCATGCCTTCTCCCCTCTATGTTCCAGTGTCCCCTCTAGACACCTAGCCTATGGGCTCACCGCTGCCAAGTTAGAGGCGTCCTGTGCAGGGATGATTCCTGGCTGGATGGAAGTGCTGATTGGGAATTTACACTGGCAAACTTTGCCAGTCTTGCCACTAGGTTTCTGCTGCTGCGTGCATGCTGTTGTCTTCACTCTGCATGCTGGCACCATTTTTGATTTCACTGCTGTTGGCTTTTACCAGCTGGTGGTACGGTTTGCGGCGCATCATGGCTACCTGGAGCTGTGGGGAAGATACTGGGTCCCTTGCTGGGTAACTGAACTGCACTTTGCATTCTGATAGTCATGGGTACAAGACTATAAGCAGGATGTGTAGCGGGAGCTCTCATTCGCTGTGACTGCTGACATCCTCTTATAGGTTCCACCCCCGGTATCTCCTAATAATTTTCCAAAGTTCTGACGTTTTTATATTGCCGGGTAAACGTAGGGGCCAGATCCTGAGAAAAAGATACTAAGTAGGTAATATAGCATTGTGGTTCTCGACTGAGTGTCACAAAAAAGTTGTCCAAAAGCATTAGAAGAGGGAAAGAAGAATAAGGAAAGAGAAGAGGAAGAAAGGAGAGAGGAAAAATAGAGTGGGGATTAAATTATGGGAGAGGATAAGAGTTCAGGGAAAGTGGTGAAGTGACAATTGGACCATTAGGGATTTCGTAATGGGGGCCCCTGTTTCTCTAGAAAATATAGAATAATCTCATAAGGAGCTCACATGCAGGCGTCTAGAACAGGCTTCAAAACTAAGGAGTAGATTCATAATCCATAATGGCCACACTGAAAAGAATTTTCAGTATCTCTCTCGTGTTCCGCATACAATTCCTCCATGCAACATTGTCAGAGTGGCAGCATGAGATGTCCCAACTAAGAGGGGGACATGTGCGGTTCACCAGTGACCTGGAATAACAGTCCTAGCAACGGCTGGGCAGAAGCGGAACAAGCCCTTTTTCTGCGCACCAATCAAGCCCAATAGTATGAAAAGCAGAGCCGTTGGGGGGAGTATTGTCTGTCTTTTGCTGGCTTATTAGATTGTATGTGGAGAACACCTTATCCCAAAAATGTCTAAGCAAGTCACAGCCCCACCAGACATGTAGCATGGTGCCCCTATCAGTTCCACAGCACCAACACATCTCGGACACCAAGAGGAACATGGCATGGAGACTAGCTGAATATCTGTACCATCTCGTTAAAATGTAAATTTTTTTCCTTTCCTGAGCCGCATAGGCTCTGGATAATTTGTGTGACGATAAATGCCTTTTGCTAATCATTTTGAGAAACTAACTCCCAATTCCTGTTCCCAGGCCCATTTAAGACTAGGATTTGTAGTGCAAGTCTCTCAAAGCAACAAGCTGTTAATCAGGCAAACCACATGTGTTGGAGGGGACTGTTGGGGAAAACAGCCTCTCAAAGGGTGCAAGCCCTGATCCAAAAGAGTTTCCATCTCCCTGGGTGACAAGGAAAGAATGCAGTTGGAAAGATTCCAACCAAGAGTAGACTTTCTTCCACAAATGTATTCCTCAAATCTTGGCGTGATGGGAATGGTGAGCCATTAAAAAACATGGTGAACCCGTATGGCCTCCCAACCTAGAAACTGTTCTCAGGAATTACCTGGAAGGAATGCTGGGTGGAAAATAGTGTTGTAAGGGGACCGTTTTGCCTTGATAGAATCCGGTTTCTTATTTTTAAAACCCAGAGCATGGGCGTTCATTTTAATAATTAGTTGGGGGGGGAAAGGACTGTAATTAGGTCAGATCCATGGGAGAAGTCTTAATAAGTAATTATAAAGCAGCCAGACTGCTCGATTTTTTTTAATTTTTTTTAAAATTTATTTATTTATTTTTTTTCCCCTCCTATTTGGCATCACCATTTTGCCTAAAATCTAAAAGGTGTGTAAAAACCGCAGCTGCATGAAGTCTCTGATTTAGTAAACTGACTGGTTTTAGAACGGAATGGAGTATGAATTCCCAGCCTTTGCCTTATATGGCTCCATACAAATTTGTTCAAACGCATTGAGTTAAAAAGATATGCATGGGGAACGATGGGAACAGCTTGTATAATATATAAGCACCTAAGCAGTGTGTCCATTTTCAGATTGTTCATCCGCCCAAACCTGGTTTCATATTTTCAAATCTCAGAGCCTGAACGTTCCTTCAATAAGTAGGTGGGGGGTGGAGGAAGAGACTGAACCCTGTCATTGGGTTGGATTCACGGGAGAAGTCTTAGGGGAGGTCAAGCAATAGGGGTTAGGGCCCTGTTTCAACAAGTTTACATACTACAAGTAATGGGATGATACAGAAGGTAAAGGGGCTGGAGATGTGCATGGTATGGCGTGGTGGAGAGTGAGGGATGCTATACACATAGACAATGGTCAGACTTGAGCCTTGTGGTGGCTTAATCAGTATGACTGCAGGGGGCGGTTGATTACGGCTAGCTGGGATTGCAGTCGGTAGGACGTGGAGCATGTTATCGGGAGTAAAGAGGGATTTGGTTAAGGGGATATGGTATGCCTCCTTGAAGAGGTGTGTTTTTGGAGCACGCCTGAAGTTTTGTGTGTCACTGATTACTTCAGAAGGGTCAGTGATCAGGTGATTCATCCTGATTGTCAGATTGGAGTTGGGAAGGTTTGTTTGTTTTTATTGTCTATAAAATGACTTGCCTTATTTGGGTTTCTTGCCGCCTTCTGGATCAACATTGGGAGGTAATGGGCTAAACTATATGAACATGTCTCTCTTTTCAGGCTAACGCACTATTACTTTTGCTTTGATAAGTGTACAATTTTTAATGTGATCTTGAGTCTCTTTTTGTCACTAAATGTAAACTTTTATATGCATCATTTTAAACTAAACTAATATTTCTCTTGTAGTGTTTACGTGAAGCTACAAAAGCCAAATGCAGCCATCCGTGACTGTGATAAAGCGATCACCATCAACCCTGATTCAGCTCAGCCATACAAGTGGAGAGGGAAAGCACATAGGTAAGTCATTTAACACAGTGTATGGATTTAAGAGGGCCTTGTGTTATGGCGAAAAATTGCTAATGTGGGCTTTGTACATATGGAAACCTCCTCCCTTTTTTTTTTTGGTATAAAGGAAACCATCCTTTTTATAAATGGTAGCACTGTCATAGTAAGAGTTCTAGTTGGTTTAATTCAGTGTGCTTAAAAAAAAAAAAAAGTTACAGCACTACCTCACAATACAAACATGCATCCCCCGTTTAGATAGGAGACCTGGCACCTGCTCTAACAGAGACCAGAGAAACTGCAGTTCCCTGGTTTTTTTTAACCCACAAATTATTGTGGCCAATGTCACTATGGCATGTAAAAGGCTGATAGAGGTAGGGGGCTCCCTCTGTCACCCATTGGAACTCCGCAGGCTTCAACATGGTTTCCATGTCTGCAAATCATGTCCTATGAGGAACAGTTAAAGGATCTGGGAATGTTTAGCTTATACTTATTGAAAAAAATGACCAAACGTGGGATTAACAAGGCAACTGTTAAGTGGATTCACAACGTACTCGGAGTGGTCATAAATGGATGAACATCCAAGTGGAAGAATGTATCAAGTGGGGTACCACAAGGCTCTGTCCTAGGCCCAGTGTTCAACATTTTTATAAAATGAGGAATTGATGGAAAACCGATCAAATTTGCCGATGACACAAAGTTAAGAGGGATAGCTGACACTAGGGAAGAGAGGGTATTCAAAAAGATCTGGAAAATCTTGATAGTGACTAACAGAATGGTATTTAACAAGGAGAAATGCAGTAGGTACACCTGGGCAAGAAAAATGGAAGGAAAAAAAAGCACATACAGAATGGGAGAAATTGGGCTAAACAGCAGCTCATGTGAAAAAGACTTCGGTATACTAATAGATCCTAGACTAAACATGAGTTAACAATGTGATGCAGCAGCAAAAAAGGCAAACAGACTTCTGGAATGTTTAAAGAGAAGCATAGAGTCTAGATCACATGAGGTAATTATCCCCCTTTACTCTTCCTTAGTCAGACCTCATCTGGAATACTGTGTCCAGTTCTGGGAACAGCACTTTAAAAAAAGACAGACAAACTGGATCAAGTTCAGAGAAGTGTCTTATGAGGAACGGTTAAAGCATCCGGGAATGTTTAGATTGCAAAAAAGAAGGCTGAGAGCAGACTTAATAGCTGTCTGCAAATATCTGGAGGGCTGTCACAGTGCAGAGGGATCAACCCTATTCTCACAAGGAAAGACTAGAAGCAATGGGATGAAACTAAAAGGGAGGAGACGCAAATAAGATATTAGAAAAAACTGACAGTGAGGGTGATTAATGAGTACAACAGGTTGCCACGGGAGGTGGTGAGTTCTCCTTCAGTGGAAGTGTTCAAACAAAGGCTGGACAGACATCTGTCTAAGATGATTTAGTGAATCCTGCTCTGAGCAGGGAGTTAGACGGGACCTCCAGGGTCATCCACCATTCTATGATTCATTTATGGTAGCCAGAAGCGAAATGTCATATAACCATATAATACACTGTAATAATGAAGTATTGCACTGTATTATATAAGACCGATCAAAAGTGTAGACATTCAAGTCCTTAGTGGAACAAAAATAAAAGTTAGTGTAAAAATTTTTTAGATCTTTGTCTCCATCTCCTCACCTTTCCATCTTAGTAAATTTTAAAAATAACCCACGTACAAAAATCACATCAAATTTGATATCTCCACATTCCTAATGATCCACATAAAAGTTAGTACATTATTTAACCTGCACGTTGTGAAAAGAAAATATTTTTAAAAATGGTGAAAAACAAAGTTATATGGATAATTAAATGGTACTATTAACCTCCTCCTGCTCCAGGACGTACATTTACATCCTGGAGTGTCGGGGTATGTATAAGAAGAGGTCGCGGGGCGACCCCTCTCCATACAGCGGCCGTCAGCTGTTTATTACGGCTGACACCCGCGGGCAATAGCAGTAATCGGTCAATTGTATACATCACCAAAAAAGTGCCTACATGTATTGCACATGTGTCGAACTGAAGGTCTGCCAGCAGAATCCGGACAGCCATGTCACTTTGTGGCCGCCGATGAGTTCCAACCGCAGGACTGGCTCTCCACTTTCCCTGGAGGATGCAACCAGTGCTTGGAAGAGGGGGGCGTCACCAGCACATGAAGAAAGTGTCATCTTGGTCTCTGAACTCACTCATCCACATGGCTCTGTTCAGTAACTGACAGGTGGTAGCACAGCTCCTACAGCCCTACCCAGCCTCCAAGGTTGGAAACATTGTAGTGCATAGAGCTTCATAGCCCTGTTAAGTAGTTAAATCTAGGGTTCATTCTCACTTGCAGTTTCACAGACTGACAACGGCATTTAAATCCCCCGAATGATGTTTGGGGGTCCCGCACGGCCCCCCCCCCCGCGGTGAGATCGGAGGAGCCGTGTTGGTGTCATGGCAGCCGGGGGCCTAATGAAAGGCCCCAGGGCTGCCTTAAAGGGGTTACCCGCGCCGAAACGGGGTTTTTTTTTTTTTTTTTAACACCCCCCGCCCCCGCCCCCCCCCCCCCCCGTTCGGCGCGAGACAACCCCGATGCAGGGGTTAAAAAAACAAACCGGAGAGTGCTTACCTGAATCCCGGCGGTCCGGCGTCTTCATACTCACCTGCTGAAGATGGCCGCCGGGGTCTGCTCCCTCCGTGGACCGCAGCTCTTCTGTGCGGTCCATTGCCGATTCCAGCCTCCTGATTGGCTGGAATCGGCACGTGACGGGGCGGAGCTACACGGAGCCGGCATTCTGCACGAGCGGCCCCATTGAAGACAGCAGAAGACCCGGACTGCGCAAGCGCGGCTAATTTGGCCATCAGAGGCCGAAAATTAGTCGGCACCATGGAAACGAGGACGCCAGCAACGGAGCAGGTAAGTATAAAACTTTTGATAACTTCTGTATGGCTCATAATTAATGCACAATGTACATTACAAAGTGCATTAATATGGCCATACAGAAGTGTATAGACCCACTTGCTGCCGCGGGACAACCCCTTTAACAGACTGCCTATGAAGCCATCCCCGTGGGGAGGCTTGATAGACTGCCTGTCAAAAAGCAGTATGACGTAATGCTATAGCATTATGTCATACTGCAGGAGCGATCAAAGCATCGCATCTTAAAGTCCCCCAGGGGGACTTCAAAGTAATGTAAAAAAAAAAAATCTATAAAGTTTTTTTTAATTGAAAAAAAAAAAAAAAAAGTTGCAAGTTTAAATAACCCCCCCTTTTGCCATATCTATTATTAAAAAATCTAAATAATAAATTAAAAATATGTATTTGGTATCGCCGCGTCCGTAAAAGTCCGAACTATCAAAGTAGCGCATTATTTTTCCCGCATGGTGAACGTAGTCCGAAAAAAATAAAATAAAATAAAGAACTCCAGGAATGCACTTTTTTAGTTACCCTGTCTCCCAGAAAAACCGCAATAAAAAGCGATCAAAAAGTCATATGTATTCCAAATTGGTACTGTAAGAAACTACAGGACATTATGCAAAAAATGAGACCTTGCTCAACTACGTCGACGAAAAAATAAAAGTTATCGCGCGCACAAAATGACTGCAGAACGTAATTGAAAAAAATTTCATGTCTTTGAAAAAAAAAAAGATTATAGTAAAAAATAAACTATACAAGTTTGGTATCGTAGTAATCGTACCGACCCATAGAATAAAGTTATCATGACGTTATTGTTGCCGTTTGTGCGCCGTAGAAACAAGACGCACTAAAAGATGGCGAAATGTCGTTTTGTTTTTTTTTCATTTTACTCCACTTAGAATTTTTTAAAGTTTTTCAGTACATTATAAGGTACTTTAAATAGCACCATTGAAAAATACAACTCGTCCCGCAAAAAACAAGCCCTCATACAGCGACGTCGATGGATAAATAAAGGAGTTACGATTTTTTTTAAAAGGGGGGAGGAAAAAACGAAAATGGAAAAAGAAAAAAGGCCGCTTCATTAAGGGGTTAATGGGCAATTTTGGTCAGTAATATGGATCAAAATGGGACATGCTGTGATTAAAGCAGACATAGTACTGATGTGGCCCTTGCTGGCACCCCTGGTATTACATTGCAACAAAGTAGTGCAAATTTATTTATTTCAAAGACTTTTGTTTTTATCTATACCAATGGCCTGATTGCTCATGGCTCCAATTCACTGATTTAAAGACCACCTGAGCTGAACTCCTCAGTTAGTCATCACAGTTCACTTATGATATGTTTTTTTAAACAGACGAGGAGGAATATTACAGATAAGTGCTGTAAAAAGCGAACATAATTGAACATGTGAGCTGTATTCTAAGTGTGCTGCTTCTTAAGTGAGTGATTTGGGATTAGTGACATTGAATTTAGGGAGTTTAGAAAAGTCACTTGTATTTATTTACTGCTCATATCAATTTTAATTTTTGCATATAATACTATTATCCAATCTATCTGTACAATCCCTATTTAGAATGTGCACCATGACTGATGGTGCCGTCCAGTGTACAACTTGTGCCATGTATGCAGTCCTTGGACAGCCATTCGAGGGTGCATACTGCTGTAAGAGATGTGAGCGTGTTACACATTTGGAAGCCCAGATCCTGGATCGAAAGGCACCGCTTGCAACACTGAGATCCATTGTCACCGTGGAAAGGGGTGGATGGTAGTATGGCTGAACAGGCAGCTGGCAGGGTGACCAGAAGGACGGGTAGAGGGAAAAGATCCAGGGAGGCTAGTCCTGAAATGGCACACCCCAACAAGTTTGTAATGTTGGCAGATCAGGCGACATGGCCTCTGATTGCCAGGTTGATGTCTGCTCCAGGCTAGACAGGTCCTGGTAGTGGGAGACTCAATTGTTGGGAGAAAGGGGGAGGGGGGGGGGGGTAGTGCAGACAAGACAATCTGTCGCAAAGACTGGGATAGTTAAATGGCGTGTTGTCTTTCTGGCACTTGAGTTTGACACATTGCAGATTGGGTTGACAGATTACTTGGAGAGGTTGGTGAGGCTCCCGCGGTTATGATACACATTGGCACCAATGACAAAGTTAGAGGTAGGTGGAAGGTCCTTAAAAACCATTTTGGGGAATTAGGATGAAAATTTAGGGCAAAGACCTCCAAAGTAGTAGTTTCTCTGCAGAACGTTCTGCTTGCAGACATAGCTGAAATTAGACTGGTAATCTGATGGACGTTCTCTTATTTGATTTTAGTTTTGTAATTCAATGAGTAAAAGTAACCGTAAACTGTTCCTCAATTATATAAATAGTAAAAAGATTAATACTAAAAGTGCTAGCCCTGTTTAACCCCTTCCCGCCCCATGAGGTAAGGGTCCGTCATGGGAGCGAGGTACTTCCCGCAAAATGACGTACCCTTACGTCATGGGGATAGCGCGTGATCATAGCAGATCTCGCGCTATCCCGCAGTGGGAGCTGGCTGTCACTAGTAGCCGGCGTGCCGCTGCGACAGCGGGGGGCATCAGAGATGCGGCCCCCCCCCACGCTGTAAACCCCTTCCCTTCCCCTTTAAGTAGATCGCGGCAGGGAAAGGGTTCACAGAGGGAGCGCGCTCCCTCTGACTCCAGCCGGCTCTCGCGATAACATCGCGAGAGCCCGGCTGGTTGCTATGGCAACAGGACGCCAGATACTGGCGTCCTGTATTGCCATAGCCTGTGATCGCTATAGTAAGCGATAAGGCATGGCTGGAGAGAAGTCCTGCCATGCCTTATCGTAGCGATCTGCAGTGCTGCAGTAAAAGTCCCTCAGAGGGACACATTGTGTTAAAAAAAAAAAAAAAACTCTTTTCCTCATATTAGCATACAAAATTTTTTTTTAACTTTAAAATCCCACATATTTGGTATCGACGCTTCCGTAACAACACGTACAATACATTGAACGCGCTTATTATCTTGCACGGCAAAAAGCGTAAATTTCTGCCTGTCAAAAAACGCAATAAAAGTGATTAAAAAAAAACGTGTGTACCCCAAAATGGTACCAATAAAAACTACTGCTCGTCTCGCAAAAAATAAGCCCTCAGAGAGCTTCGTACATGGAAAAATAAAAGTTACAGCACTTTGAATGCAGTGAGTTTAGAAAAAAATATTTCCAAAAAAAGGGTTTTTATTGTGGAAAAGTGGAAAAACATAAAAAAAAAAAAAAAGACTTTTGGTATCGTTGTAACCATACCGTCCCGCAGAAAGAATGTAGTTGTGTCGTTTATGCTGCATGATTAATGCTTTGAAAAAAAATAATCTATGGCAGAATTGATGCGTTTTCTCTCCCTACGATCATGAAAAAAATAAGTTTTACAATGTAGTCTATGTAACCAAAAATGGCACCAATAAAAACTACAGTTCGCCACGAAAAAAACAAGCCCTTTTATGGCCGCGTTGATGGAAAAATAAAAAAGTTATGGCTTTTGAAAAAATGGAGATTAAGATCCGCCAAAAATAGTTTGGTCATCAATACCAAAATAGGCCATGTCCTTAAGGGGTTAATAAATGTCGGAAAATTTGTAGAGTGATGAGGAGAAAGCAAATATATTAAAAAGTATATTCTACGGTGTATTCACTGAGAAAAATGAAATGTCAGATGAGATGCAGAGTGACAAAGTAAACTCTCCACAAAATGTCACCAGTTTAACCCAGGAAGAAGTACAGAGCTGCCTTAAAAAGATTGAAATGGATAAACTGCTGATTCTCGATGGCATACACCCCCGGGTTCTAAGGGAATTAAGTAATGTAATAGACAGACCGTTGTTTCTTATATTTAAGGGCACAATTGTGAATGGGGTCTATTCCACTAGATTGATGCATCACTAATGTGTTGCCAAAACGTTAGCCTGGAAACTGTGTCGGTAAGTCTTACTTTCATTGTGGGTAAAATGTTTGAAGGATTTCTAGGAGATGCTATCCTGGAGTACCTCAAGGAAAATAGCTGTATAACTCCATATCAGGATGGCTTTATGAGGGGTCGCTCCTGTCAAACCAACTTGAGAAGTTTATTCGAGGAGGTAAGTTCTAGACTGGACCAGGGAGACTCACTGGATCTTGTATATCTGGACTTTTCCAAAGCATTTGATACTGTGCCGCATAAAAGGTTGTAACCACAGGGGACAGTTTGGGGCTCTTTTTTTTTTTTTAATACTTTTTTTTAATGACCTGGTAGAAACATTGAACAGTTAAATATCAATATGTGCAGATGATACAAAACCATGTTAAGTAATTAACACCAGAGGATAGAATGTGGTTGCAAATATATCTGGATAGTTGGGGGCAGAAAATAGACAAATGGAGGTTAACACTGATAAATGTAAGATTCTGCACATGGGCAGGGAAATGCACATTACCATTACACACTAGATGGGAAACCACTGGGGAACACTTACATGGAAAAGGGCCTGGGATTTTAGTTCACTGTAAACTTAACTGTAGTAAATAGGATCATGGGGTGCATCAAACATTGTTCTTCCTCTCTACAAGTCACTGGTCAGACGACACATGGAATATTGTGTACAATTTTTGGCACCGATACTCAGACATATCGAAGGTTGATTAGGTACAAAGGCAAGTAATAAACAGAATGGGTGGACTACAATACCCAGAGAGGTGATCAAAATTGGGATGATTATTTAGTTAAGAAAAAAGATGGATGGGGGGCGTCCTAATAACTATGTATTATATATGGACTTCATTGGAAGCCGTCCATGTGGACACCGCAGGAAAATCTCTCAGAGCTTGCTGCGTTTTTGTTTTTTTCTCTCCTCTGTGAGCGGAAACTAAGTTGTTTCCACTTGTGTGCAGGGAGGAATCCCTTTCCCATAGCATGCTATGGACGGTATTTGCCGTGGAACCCCCGAGGCGGACATCTTCCGCAGCAAAAATTCACGCATGTGCAGGTGACTCAAGAGTTTAAGAGGGATCTGGACACTTGAGTGTAATATTACATGTTATAGTCCCTGATTACTTCAGAAAGGTTGGTAATCAGTGGATTTATCCTGATTCTCAGATTAGATTTAAATGGATAAAATTGGCTTATACCTCATTTGGTTTTTTACCTTCCTCTGGATCAACATTGGAGGACAATAGACTGAACTAGATGGACATTTGTCTCTTAAAGGGGTTGTCTCGCGGCAGCAAGTGGGGTTATACACTTCTATATGGCCATATTAATGCACTTTGTAATGTACATCGTGCATTAAATATGAGCCATACAGAAGTTATTCACTTACCTGCTCCGTTGCTAGCGTCCCCGTCGCCATGGATCCGTCTAATTTCGCTTTCTTCTGGCGTTTTTAGACGCGCTTGCGCTGTGCGGTCTTCTTCCTGGTGAATGGGGCCGCTCGTGCCGGAGAGCTGGTCATCGTAGCTCCGCCCCGTCACGTGTGCCGATTCCAGCCAATCAGGAGGCTGAAATCGGCAATGGACCGCACAGAGCCCATGGTGCACCATGGGAGAAGACCCGTGGTGCATCGTGGGTGAAGATCCCGGCGGCCGTCTTGGTGAAGGAAGAAGGAAGACGTCACAGAGTGGGGATTCGGGTAAGTTATATATTTATATATATATATATACCCGAACGGGGGGGCCTAGGGGGGAAAAAAAAACCAGTTTCGGCGCGAGACAACCCCTTTAAGCCTGACCTACTCGACTCCTATGTCACTCTGCCAGATACCAGCACTGGCCACACCACCACAGTCAGTGGTGGTCCATCTGGATCAGTCACACTTGTGGAGACCCTTTCCACCTGAGCTTCTTCTAACCTGTTCTGCAATTTGGTACATTCATCTGTACGTTTTATTATATTTTGTTTTTTAATTAAAATATAACTGGCTCTCAAGACATCTAATTTTTTTGATTGAAGAGCAACATGCATCATGCGAATAACAAATTTAAGTAGTATTGAATTCTCTGACTTGGGTATTTTCCTGATTTTTGTATAGTGAGACCTGCCCATCTGGGCATGGAGAAGCTTGTGGGGAGCTGCCATGACTACTCCCTTCCCAGTTCACCTCTCCATTGTCTACTATGCTTTCTCTGAAATACCACAGTGATTCAGAAAAAAACTTGGTTCTCTGTTAATTTGGGGGACTATCTGGGCTACATGCTGTCTGTGGATCAGGCAAAAAGTTTCTGACAGGCTCTCTTTTTAATTTACTTTCTACAAGGAATTGCTATTTAATTTCATGACTGTATGATCTACTAAAATAGATTGTGTCTTTGTATCATCCCAAAGGCTTCTGGGACACTGGGAAGAAGCAGCATGTGACTTGGCAATGGCTTGCAAATTGGATTATGATGATGAAGCAAGTGCTATGCTAAAGGAAGTACAGCCACGTGTAAGTAATATGCATTATAATAAGATAACACACAGATTTTTCGCATAGTCAAAACTGTATGAATGCCCAAATATCAAGTCCCTGGGAAACCCTGAATTAAGATATTCAGTAGCTACAAAGTGTTCTCCGCGGAGCCCTTGGGGCTCCGCTAGAGCTTCTCAGGGGCTCCAATGGAGTGTCTAAGTCCCTGCACTACTCACTCCTGTAGCGGTGTCTGGAAAGTCCATATCGAAGAAACACGCCTGCAGGACCTGCGGTCGGCATAGCAACACGGATCATGTGATAGGTTCCGGTCAAGTGATTCACATTACTATGCCGACCGCAGATCCTGCATGCTGATTTCTTTGGTACAGGCTGTCAGGACAACGCTACAGGGGTGAGAAGAACTGGGACCAATGGCGGATTATAATAGGAGTGATTGGGGTGACCGCACCGGGTCCGAGAGTCTAAGGGAGCTCACAGCTGTCCCAATGGCCCCTATTGTAATCCGCACTGCTAAACCTTTTTCATACATCTGAAGAGCATAGCAGCAATGGGTGACCCTATCACTAGTGGGGCGGCAATGGGGGAGCCTGTCACTAGTGGGGCCAATATAGAGGAATTACTACTGAGGCCGCATTAGACGACGCTATTACTACTGGGGCGACCAATATATAGTGGGTCACTTTTGCTACACGGGGCGGATTTGCTGTGGAATTTACAGTAGTAGCAAAGTGGATGAGATTTTGAAAATCTCATCCACACTCTGAGGAAAAAAATCTGCACAAAACCCATGTGGATATTGGCATGTGGTGTTGGATTTAATTCCACAGCATGTTCATTTTAAATATAACATTAATAGCCCATCTAGTGCTCCAACGGTCCTCCGTTTTTTGTTTTAAACGCACCTGTCAAAATACTAATGACTAGCTGTCTGGGTGACTGTGTGAGTTACATGTGGTGATATCACAGTCGTGATCAGTCACCAGGGCTCTGAGCTCCACCCCTTATCACATGACGGTGATGTCATCACAGGTCCTAAAACATGCAGAACCTATCATAGAATTGTAGAGTTGGAAGGGACCACCAGGGTCATCGGGTCCAATCCCCTGCTTAGTGCAGGATTCACTAAATCATTCCAGACAGATATTTGTCCAGCCTTTGTTTGAAGACGTCCATTGAAGGAGAACTCGCCACTTCCTGTGGCAACCTGTTCCACTCATTGATCACCCTAACTGTCAGAAAGTTTATTCTTATATCTAATGTGTCTCCTCCCTTTCAGCTTCATCCCATTGCTTCTCGTCTTTCCTTGTGCAAATGAGAATAGGGCTGATCCCTCTGCACTGTGACAGCCCTTCAGATATTTGTAGACAGCTATTAAGTCTCCTCTCAGCCTTTTTTGCAATCTAAACATTCTCAGATGCTTTAACCGTTCCTCATAAGACACTTCTCTGAACTTGCTCCAGTTTGTCTGTCTTTTTTTAAAGTGCTGTTCCCAGAACTGGACACAGTATTCCAGATGAGGTCTGACTAAGGAAGAGTAAAGGGGGATAATTACCTCATGTGATCTAGACTATATGCTTCTCTTAATACATCCCAGAATTGTGTTTGCCTTTTTGGCTGCTGCATCACATTGTTAACTCATATTTAGTCTATGATCTATTAGTATACCCAAGTCTTTTTCACATGAGCTGCTGTTTAGCCCAATTCCTCCCATTCTGTATGTGCTTTTTTTTCCTTCCATTTTTCTTGCCCAGGTGTACCTACTGCCTTTCTCCTTGTTAAATACCATTCTGTTAGTCACTATCAAGCTTTTCTAGATCTTTTTGAATACCCTCTCTTCCCTAATGTCAGCTATCGCTATTAATTTTGTGTCATCGGCAAATTTGATCAGTTTTCCATCAATTCCTCATTTTATAAAAATGTTGAACAACACTGGGCCTAGGACAGATCCTTGTGGTACCCCACTTGATACATTCTACTACTTGGATGTGCAGCCATTTATGACTCAGCCAGTTGTGTGTCCACCTAACAGTTGCCTTGTCAATCCCATGTTTGGTCATTTTTTTCAATAAGTATGGTATGAGATACTTTGTCAATTGCTTTACTAAAGTCAAGATATACTATATCCACCGCATTTTCCTGATCAACCCAGTCGGTGATTCTGTCATAGAAGGTAATTGGATTCGTCTGGCATGACTTGTTTGTTAAAAACCCATCTGGCTCTGGTTAATTACTCCATTTTTATCCAAGTACTTGCAGTTTTGCTGTTTAATAATTTGTTCAAAGATCTTTCCTGGTATAGAAGTCAGGCTCACAGGCCTGTAGTTTCCTGGATCCACCTTCTTCCCTTTTTTGAAGATAGGGACAACATTTGCCCTTTTCCACTCTTCTGGGACTTCTCCTGTTGTCTAGGTATTTTCAAAGATTATGGCGAGTGGCTCAGCAATTACCTCTGCTGCTTCCTTTAGTATCCTAGGATGTAATTCATCTGGACCTTGAGACTTGAATATATTTAAGTTAGTTAAGTGTTCCCTCACCATTTCTGCTTATAGATAGCCTGCATTTTTTTATTCCCCCAATAGCAAAGGGAAGATCAGTTGATGTTCCATCTACTTTCTGAGAGAAAGCATACCTAATATGAATTTTAAAGTTCAGCCTGCTCAACATCATTCTTAACCAATTCACCATTTTCATTTTGTAAGCATCGAATAGCATCTTTGACTTTTCTTTTGCTTATGACATACCCCCAAAACTTTTTTTTTTTTTATTTGCTTTTGGCCTCACTTCATTATTAGCTTTAGCTTTTCTGACACTTGCCCTACAGTTTCTGCAGACCGCATTATATTCTTCTTTTAGATATTTCCCCCCACTTTCCATTTGATAAACTTATATTTTTTTCCTTTTTAACATGTATGCAAGTTCTGTGTTCATCCATGCTGGTCTCTCTTTAAATGCTACCTATTCTTCCTTCTTTTAGGGATTGTTAACGATTGCGCTTTGAGAATCTCATTTCACCATATTTTCCAATCTTCTTGGACATTTCTGTCTTTAAAAAAATCCAGCCATTGGATTCTTCCTACCCTCTCTGTAAGTTCATTAAAATTTGTCTTTCTGAAAGCCAACCTTGAGGTTTGAGTCTTCTCAGGTCTTCCTTCTCTTTTTATCCAAAATTCAAGGATGGCATGATCACTGCCTCCTAAGGTCCCAGCCATCCTTATTTCATCAACCATTTCCTTCCTGTCGGTAAGAATTAGGTCCAAGATAGAAGATCCCCTTGTTTTATCTTCTATTTTTTGGAAGATTAAAGTGATCAACAAGAGTGAATAAGAATTTGTTGGACCCATTACTTTTACCTGAGAGAGATTCCCACCAATTCCTGGATAGGTGAAATCTCCCATAATCACTGTGTCATGCTTTTTTGAGAGCTTGGCCATCTGATGTAGAAAAAGTTCATCAATATCTTCTGTTTGTCCAGACAGCTTATAGTGAATGCCTACAATAGTGTCCTTTCTGTTGTTCACTCCTTGTATTCTTACCCAAACAGTTTCTACAGAATTACCATGTTCTGAAGCTTGAATCTCTGTGGAGATGATTTCCTAACATACAACACAACACCACCTCCCCCTTTTTTAGGTCTGTTGCTTATAAACAAGTTGTATCTTTCAAGCATTGTATTCCAATTATGTGTATCATTCCACCAAGTTTCTGTGATGGCCATGACATTCTATTTCTCTTTCTGTGTTAGGAGCTCCAATTCTCTGTTTGTGTACCATGCTCTGTGCATTTGTGTAAAAACATTTTAGTTTGTGATCGGAGTCTCTTGCTCCTCTGCTTTCCTTCAGAATTTTTCGTCTTTGTTCTTTCTTCCCACGTCTAATAGCAAGGTTCTCAAACATATTAGCTGTGTATTTTTACCTGGCCTTTCACTTCCCTTCTCTTGTAAGCAGTGTGCTTACAGGAGCTGTGATGTCACAATCATGTGATCAGGGGCGGAGCTCAGAACCCTGATGATCACATGCCGCTGACATCGCAGGTCCTGTAAGCACACTGCTGCTGTACGACTTTGCTGGTTTAGGACCTGTAACCAATGCCAATCCCTTTCACTATATATATTTATAATGACTGAGGTAAAAATCATATGTTGTGATTAGCCCCACCCCTAACTCCTTTCCTGACCACACTTTGGGGCTCCACGAAAATTTTTTGCTTCAAAAAGGGCTCCATGCCTGCAAAACTTTGAGAACCACTGACCTAATTCAATCACCAAAAAACTTGATTTCGCGTTAAGTCAGTCACAAGACCATTACTTGAAACACTAACCAACATGAATCATAATAGCTAGAAGTAAGCTAAATGAGTATCATACAGATAGATTAGGTAAAAGTAATATATGCAAAAATTCAAATAAATTAATGGTAATTGAATGTTACTCCTCCAAAGTCACTAATCTCAAGTCACACACTTAGAATACAGCACACTCACTCAGCTCACCTGCTCAGTTATGTTTTTATTTATAGAGCACTTATCTGTTGTACAGATGCATAAAATGAACCATATTGCTATGTAATGTTAGTGATTGGCACACATGAAATGGTTAAATTCAGGGCTCCTTTACACAACTATGTGGTGATAGCGTATTATGCACACGGGTTGGATCCCGTGTTGCCCTCGCACACATTGTGAGAAATACGCACGCAAAAAGATCTCAGCATGTACTATCTTGGCGCACGTTACAAGTGCATACACACCAACATAGTGCATGGCGACTGGTGGCCTGCAGCAAGTATACAATGCCATTGTGTACTTGCCGTGTGTGTCTTTTTCTCATGCGGCACGTAGCAAACTTCACTCGTGTTAAGTCGCCCTCAATCATTTGAAGGGTTGTCTATTTGTAAAGCTATCTATACACCCTACATGTTTATCTGTAGAACACTGGCAGACCTAATTTGTTATCACTTGCTGTTTCTTTTGTGTGTATAATCACCACGGACATCAGATTATCAGCAAATGTCATGAAAGTGATCATCAGAAAGTCACCTATTTATAGAAACTTACATTTTTGTGTTTTAAACATATTCTTGTTCTGTAGAGAACACTTTGCAGCAGTTTTCTCACTAACCTCACAGGTCGATTACATAGGATCCACCGTTCACAATTGGTATATGTTGGTATATACTGTGACTATCTACTCCCCGTCCCTGCTCAGAGCATGTCTAGAACAGTCTCCCATACATGTCAATGGGTCCTCTCCTCTCGATTGTGTGAATGGCCCACGAAGCTGCTGTAAAGCATATATCTAAATGCTGTTAAATGTAGCTCAAGAAAGATGGCCGCAGCTATAGTCATGTATAGATAACACAATAACAAAATCTACAACCAGAGAATAAAAACAGCATAAAAATGGAATGGTCTTTTGCCCCAGCTTTCATACCCAAATCTGCACCATTTTATAGAATGATCTAAAAATCTGCAGAGAAATTCATACAACATAGATTTTTATGAATGTGACTTGTCATGTCTTGGTGCAGCTGCTGCACGCGGATTTGTCTTGCTGAGTTGGGTTAAATCCAGATGCAGATCTGCAAGAAAATCCACAGCAGAGCTTCCTGGGCTCGGCTCATGAGTTTTTTGCATTGGATTGAACTGTCAGATCCACGTAGTAAAAATCCTGTGTGAATCATCTGACAGTTAAATACCCATGTGAATAAGGTCTTTGGCTGATGGCTATTCCCCCACATCTATACACATGCATGCTCAGGTAAATGTGCATGTGTTCACAGCGGGGAGCAAGGAATAAGTCACTCCCGGAAACCTTTTGGCAGCCGTTCATCTACCATGAAACAGAAGATCAACATATTGAAATCCAACCTACTGTAGCTGATCCTTCTTTTGCCCTATGTCTGCTGGCAGAAGAGAGTTGGGACACCCCTATGCGCATTAGATCGTTGGTCCTGCCTAAATCAGCAGGCTCGTTTGACAGTCCTCTACTTTGCATGAGGGACACTTTAGATCTGCCTAACGTCTTGTCATTTTGTCAATGTAAGCCATGTGTTGTATGCAATGCTGATGGGTTTTATGCAAATATAATCTAAAAACAAAAATGTTCACCTAGGCTCAGAAAATAATAGACCACAAACGAAAATATGAACGTAAGCGACAAGAAAAGGAAGTTACTGAACGCAAGGAGAGGCTGAGAAAAGCCAAAGAAGAACATGAGAGGGCACAGAGGGTGAGTGACCATTACATTATAACAGAGTAAGTGAAAGCTATATTAAGCTGATGAATCACTTGTCTGTTGAGTACAGGAGTTCCTAGCAGTGCTGCACAGTTAAAAACACCCACACTTAGGCCTCATGTCCACGGTAAAAAGAAGATTTAAAATCTGCAACGTTTTTCCCGCACACGGATCCGCGCCCCCATAGGGATGCATTGGACACCCGCAGATAGTTAAATACCTGCGGATGTCGTTTTCCCCTTGAGGCGCGGATTGTGTGTGCGGGGAAAAAAACGCGGCATGCTCCATTTTAGTGCGGGTGTCCCGCAGGGACGGCTCCCGCAGGCTTCTATAGAAGCCGTCCGGATCCGCGGCACACCCGCGCCTGAATTCAAAAACGCTGTGCACAGCGTTCTACTATGTTTTTGACAAAATTGAAACCTCTCCCCATTGATTTCAATGGGTGGCACATTGAGTTTAAAAATGCTTAAACACCCGAAAATGGAACACTCCGTGCTTGAAAAAATGCGCCATTAGAAACGAGATGCGTTCAAATGCTAGTCTGAGACACCCCATTTTAGAACACAGCACGAAATGCTGTAAAGCAGGCTGTGCAAGATCAGCCTAATACGATTTAAAACCAGCTTAACCCTATGCAATCCAATTTTGAATTCAGGGTTTTCTAGGGGGCTTATTCTTTCTGCCATTATACAATGGCGCCATCTGCTGGCTAGAGCAAGTAGTGTGGTATCTGACATGCTGGAGAGGCCCCCGACATCAGAGCAGCCAGTAATGTACAATAAGAATACCCTGTCGGACATCTTCCGACATCGGAGCTGTACAGCCTTCAATCAGATTGTCTTTATACGTAAGACAGTGGATTGGAACGGGTTAAAGTTGATGCTCTGTTTGATCTACAGGACTGAGATACGTCCTTTCACTGAAGTTCCATCCTGCATGGAATCTCCCTTTGGCACGGTTGAGGACCCTTAGGCAGTTAGTATGTGAACACTCCATTCCTTGAACGCCTGAATACATTGCTGACTTGTTTGTACAATATAGACAACCTTTTACGCTTTTTCTTCCTCTCTAGAAATCTAAAACTATGTTTCTACTTTCTATGTAAACAGGAAGAAGAGGCAAGACGTCAGACTGGAGCCCCGTTTGGAGGTTTCCCAGGTATGTAAATCTGTTGGTTGTTGCATTTAGTATTTCATTAGATTCATGACTGTGTATAAATCAATAGATGAATGATATAATCTGAGGATATACCATCAATATATATCCTCACGTGATCCTTTTTGAATTGAGAGTGTGTGTGTGTTAAAAATAATTTACATTATCATGGATGATTGATTTTAAGGTCTCGCTTATTAGATTGCGTAGCATTCAGAAAGCAAATCCAAGATATTGCTCCATAGTGCACTTCCATAGCTGGTCTTGTTTCTGCTGCTTATATGACCAGGATCAGCCTTTAAAGGAAATACATCAATCGGACATAACAATAATCTATGCTAATATCTTGCAGAATGTTGTTTGAGGTCGCGGCTTGTGGTCCTTGGTCACGTGATCGCCGTTATCCAATGCGTAGCAGCGATCATGTAAATGTTTAAAAAAAAAAAAGCTAAATCCCCCTCCCTTCCCCTGCCACCACTGATCCAAATCATGAAAGAAGGTGAAATTACTTACCAAAGGCCTCCGGTGATGTACCCCAACAAGATCCTTATCCGCGGCCATCTCCCCAGCGTTTTGCTGTCCTCCATCTTAGACTTACACATACAAAATATAGAACACCTCCGTCATCTCCCCAGGTGTGATGCTTGAAATTTAGCTCTAGAGGCCTTACATTTCTAATGATGATCATTGAGATGTTTCTGCCCCTTGTTTGAAGTCACCTGTGGTAAATTCAGTTGATTGGACATAACTTTAATAAAAGGAAAAAAACAAACAACACCCCTGTCTGGCTAAGCTCACAATGCATATCAGAGCCGAAACAAAGCCATGAGGACAGAAAAAAACCGTAGAGCCCAGAGACAGCTGAGAAGGCACAGATCTAGAGAAGGCTGCAAAAAATATTCTGCTGCACTGAAGGTTCCCAAAAGCCCAGCAGCCTCCATAATTCTTACATAGAAGTTTGAAACAACTATAACTCTTCCTAGAGCTGGTTGACCCACCAAACACACGGGGTGTCTTGAAAGTGTGGAAAACCTCATATAGAATTAAACTGGAAGACAGTAATACAATTTTGCATACAAGTTGCGGAAGAAGGGGGAAACCCATTAGATCATGTCGCAAACATGATTACCGTTTGAATGCTGGATTTAACTTTATTTTTTCCAAACGGAAGGTGGATGTGTGATATGTCAAACTGGCAGAGGCTTTCACTAGAAAAATAAGAGTATGCTTTGTTTTAACATAACTTTATTTGTTCTCATGTTACCACAGTGATTTTTCTTCATTGCAAGCAATGTGAATAATGGCACTATCTCAAGCTGTAATAATGTATATAGATGCAGCACACTGACACTCCACCGTCTACCCACAAGGGAGCACTTCCGGGCACTGATGAGGACTTGTCATCCGATGTCCATACAATATTAATCAATAATAAAGCAGCATCCGGGGGACAAAACTTCACAGGCAACGTGATGTTCACACAAGGTTCCTTTTTATTGCCACAGCTTAGCATACAACACAGCAACGTTTAGACTGACTGCTTTCAGTCTTTCTCAAGCCAATGAAAAACACAATGCACATATATCGCTTATATACAAAACTAATACATGCCCCCACCAATCATGAAGAACTAAAAATCAACAAACAAATTACCCCCAGGTGAAGAGCATCCAAACGGGTAAACTGCCGATCACAGCTGCAGCTTGAATTCTTCACGGGTGCATCAGGAGCATAATGGAGACTGTTTCCTCCAGCGTCTACATTGGTTCAATGCGCCTGCGCAAACTCCGCATGACACTCTCAGCTCCTGCGCGACATTACATCAATTCATGTGATTGTGAGCTAGCGGAAACCGCCGACAACCACCGCCAGACCTGTCCCGCGTCCCTTTCGGTCCCTCGTACTACACTCACATGATTGCTCCATTGCGTCACCTGATCATTCGAACCTACGCAGGCTTTACATGGTGCTCCATCTATTTCGGCATCACCTCAACACCGCATGCGCCCAAGTCTCTCCCATCCAATAACGATACCGGAGCTATAGGGCTTCCTATTAAGTCCAAATATGGACCAAAACTAACCAATGACCTTTGGCACTATATTATATATACCCATATTAGGAGAACCAGAATATGTTGAGACATCCGTATGTCAGGTAAGCAAAGAATGTGTCATCGGTGCAGATTTCAGTCAATGCCACCCAACCAGACCTCCCATGACCTACAGTGCAGTTGCCAAACTTCTTTCCAAATGCTTCATCAGTAATGTTTTTTTTTCTCATCCAGATTTTATTTTATCAGCGACAGAACCTGGTTCTTGGAAGTTGGAAAGAAATTTGGTAACTGCACTGTGGGTAATAGGAGGTCTGGTCTGGGTGGTAGTGTTTGACATGTACCGGGATGACACATGTGCTTCATCTATCTGCTATTAAGATGATCTCAACATGTTCTACTTGAAATAACGCCATTATTCACATCACCTGTAATGAAGAAAATCGCTGTTAATTTGAGAATGAATAAAGTTATGTTAAAATGAAGCACACCATTATTTTCTGGTGAAGTTCTCTCCCAGTTTGACATATCGCACATATACTTTCCGTTTGGAGAAAAAGTTGAATCCAAGATGGCAGCATTCAAAATGGCTGTCATGTTGGTGACATGATCAAATAGGATTCCCCCTTCTGCATCTTGTATGCAAAACTGGATGATTGGCTGGCCAACGGTTTTCATTCTATATAGGCATTTCCACATCTTTGAGACACTATGTGTATGTACTGTATATTTATCGTGTGTATGTGTGTATATATACCCAAAACACAATTTGACATTTTCTTCCTCCGACCATCACCATGTAGGATGAAAAAGGATATATTTTAAATTTTTGGACTTTTACAGATGCGATGATTCAAATTCCTTTTATTTTTTAATATGGGAAGGGAGGGGGTTAAATGGTTTAACATTTTAGTCTTTTTTGTTTTTTTCTTACTTGTAAGAGTTTGATCCAATATACCGTACACTGTAGAAGTTATTTGTCACAATAGTCTTAAGCTTTGCCACAAGCAGAGTATAATGGCCTGCAATACATGGCAGCCATTGGAAGCCTTCACTAGTCTCCGTGTTGCCATTTAAACCCATTGATGCCGAAGAGGTCTTTCTCCAACCCTTCCAGCTGGCTGCATAGATGCGCTGTCAACTTTTGGTTAAAGGCACGGATGAGAGCTAGCTCCAATTGTTGCCGTTGAAAGGAGTATCAACTGTCAGAAACAGTTGGCACCCACTGGGTATGGAGCAGGCTCTGCTCCCTAGCCCGCTCCACATCCCATCCATGACCGTGGGTGGTTGTTATGGGGTTTATAAGGATTTTCTTTTAATGCTGTGACACTATCAGTGTGAAGAGTCTGATCACTAGGACCAATGCAGATCAGGTGAAGATGCTTCATTGAAATAACTGTTTCCATGCACTGCGGTTTCATTCTAGTAATCAATCAAGCTTTCGTCCGTCTGCATACTTAAAGTTCTTTTTCATCACATCCTAAAACATCACATAATCCTTTTTTCTTTGTGATGTTACTTCTAGTTTTATCCACCTTTTGTGCTTTATAGGAGGATTCCCAGGTGGTATGCCAGGTATGGCTGGAGGCTTCCCTGGTGGCATGGCTGGAATGCCAGGAGTGAGTGAAATCCTCTCTGACCCAGAAGTCTTGACTGCTATGCAGGTAGGTGCTAGATTTGAAGCAATGTTCTGGGTCCTTCTAAGTAATAGGTTTAGTAGATCACATTCATAAGTGTTCCCAATATGCATCATTTTATCTGTCTCTTGCTGCCTCTGAAGATTAAAAGAAAAACAAACCATCATATGTGATAGCGATACTATACATCTTTAGGGGTAGAGGTGCCAAGCGGTATAATTTTTCATCCCATACTGTTGTAGGGGCAGCAATCCTCACTCCAATTTACAACTCAGTATTTGCCAGTATAGTATAAGAAGAGCATAGTTTTATTTCTTTTTGCGCTTTGCTGTCCTTTTTACTATATTACTTCATAATCAAGTGTTTTTCATGTATTTGATACTGTCCAACGAAAAAAATGAAGCACTTTCACAGCACTGTTGACTAAAAAGAAACATGCTACAGGTCTTTTGAATGCAGCAATAAATTAAAAAAAAAAAGTTTTTGACGTTGCAAAAAAAAAAAAAAAAAATCTATTAAAATTTGCTATTGGCATAATCGTACTGTCTGTAAAGAACAAGGAAGTGATGATATGGTCCCACAGAGCCCTGATCTCACATCATCCAGTCTGTCTGGGATTACATGAGGAGACAGAAGGATTGGAGCGTGCCAACATGCATAGAAGATCTGTGCTTAGTTCTCCACGATGTTTTGAACAACCTCCCTGCCGAGTTCCTTCAAAAATTGTGTACACGTGTACCGAGTAGAACTGATGCTGTTTTTGATTTGATCTGTATATTTGTCTGCTGTTCACTCAGTTTGCATTTTGCTAAAGGGGTTTTCTGATTATACTGACCTTCAAGACCGTGCGGGGAAGGGAGGACTTAGTACCAAAAAAAAAAAAAACCTCCCCGTTTGCTGAACTGCTCCCCTGCAGACACTGCAGATCTCCAGTGCGTTGTTTACCTGCTTCTGCAGCGCTCATATGGGAGGTTTACCTACTTTACCACTGCAGCCAATAGGAGGCCAGACAGGGACCTCATCAGTGATGCCCCATAAACCTGTTGGCGGGAGGAGCTTCTACATTAGAAGCCCATGTAACCGTTTTACGGGATGTGACTGGGTCTTCTGGCCTTGCGAGATGTCATGGCGCTGAATCACTAAAACCACTCCGATGCCACTGTGAGCATATTGATTTTATATAGTTATGGCATTGGGGGCCTAAAGCTTTTTTTTTTTTTTTTAAAACAACTTTGGGGAGGGCAGACCCTTTAATTGATAAAAAAATAAACTTTTTAACATTTATTTTTGAAGGCATTCTTACTTTGCAGCATCCTGTTTTTCTTTCTTATCTTCTCCTTAAGGCCACTTTCACACGGGTGACAAAATTGCCCAATTTTCTCGTGATGCTTTGGTGCTCCAAATCACATGTATATGAAAGCCTTGCTTTCCTGTGAGTTCTTTGCATCTGCAATGTTTTGTAGGCTGCTACATTGCAGCAATAATTGCGGCATGCTTTATACAGCCGCAGTTTGCAAATTTTTTTTTGCACATTTCTCCATGGAGCCTTTGTTTTATTAGCATTACATCATACAAAATTGCAGTTTTCATGCGATGCAACTTTAACATAAGAGATTTCTACCCTAATGTGTCAGGATTTGTTTTGCTTCCAATGTATGCATTCAATTTAAATGGTTTCTCACAAAGTTACGTGAAGGTGGAAATTATATTATTTTACTTTTCAAGGTGGGTCCGTTCCTGTGTTTTTAAAGGCTGCTACTTAAACCTTTCCAGCTTGAAACTAGATTTTTGATCTTTCCCATTCTGGGGGTTCTCTAAAGATATGTGCATGTAGACAAAAGCTTAACAGTTTATTCCCAGGAACAAGATTATTGGAGTTTTGTGCAGTGCGATGCACACAAAACTCGCACTATGAAATCCATTCTTTTGAATAGATTTATACACACAAGTGAGGATAAAAAAAGCACAGCATGTTCTATACTTGGGCGTTCCCTTGTTTCCAATGGGACCTTGAAAGAAATCTCCTAGCACTCGCATGCTGTGCCATGTGCTTGCGAATGCGATGCAATTTTAAAAAATTAGTTGAAGACCATGGAAAGCCGTTGCTATCTCTTCATGCGTGGCGATGCAAATTTTAGCAAAAAATGCATCACTGGGGGACAAAAATCGTTCATTCGTAAGCGCAATATTGGGCCAAAGTTTCTCTGCCAGATATCGCGCTCGCCTGTGTGAATGTAACCCAAGTGCTATATTTGAACTCGACACATGCTGAACTTTTCTTTTTAGGATGTATAATGCACAAAATTGTGTTTTTGACTCAACCTTTTGGCCACAAATATCAATTTGTATGTATTTATTATTTTTTTAAAGTATATACTTTGATGAAAACTTGCATGAGGGTGGCTGTGTGTACATAGTACTGAGCGGTATTTTGGCAGTATTCCGGGTGCCTACATTGAAAAAAAAACATGGGCATGATTGTTCACTGATTTTTTTTTTTTTTTCTCCTCCCGAAAAATAACTGACATGATTTTCTTTCTCCCCCCCTCCCAAAGGATCCAGAGGTGATGGCTGCATTCCAAGATGTAGCCCAGAACCCAGCCAACATATCAAAATATCAGAGCAACCCAAAAGTGATGAATCTGATAAGTAAATTATCTAGTAAATTCGGAGCCAGCGCATAGCTTACAGGAAATACTCAAGACAGAATTGCGGTGAAGAAACATAAAGTGATCACGAACAGCTTTGTATTCTGATGACTGTTGTTCCCTAATCTTTTTTTCTTCCTTTTGAAATGATATAAATATTGTATTACAGATCACATTTGTTATATTTCTTTCATAAACAAGTTTTTAAATTTCAAAGAATACAAATTCTGACCTTTTTCCTTCTTCAGCATTACTGAACTACTGTAAATTGCTACAAATGGACATATTCACAAATAAGTCATTCTTCTTGGCAATATCTGATTAGCAATATAATAAAACTCCAAAATGCTGTTATTTTGTATGTGTACTGTCATAAATGGCCTACAGAAAAGAAAAAGCAGACCTTTTCAGAAATCCCTTTTCACATCATGCAATGTTTTTCAAGGCATGAGTTATAATTAGAGCGAGCGAGCGTACTCGGATAAGCACTACTCGCTCGAGTAATTGGCTTTATCCGAGTATCGCTGTGCTCGGGTCTGAAGATTCGGGTGCCGGCACAGAGTGGGGAGCTGCAGGGGAGAGCGGGGAGGAACGGAGGTAAGATCTTTCTCTCCTTCTCTCCCACCCGCTCTCCCCTGCTCCCCGCTGCGACTCACCTGTCAGCCGCAGCGGCACCCGAATCTTTAGACCCGAGCACAGCGATACTCGGATAAAGCCAATTACTCGAGTGAGTAGTGCTTATCAGAGTACGCTCGATTATCTCTAGTTATAATCCTTGTTTTTTCGGTCAGATCATTTTTAGTGAAAAATGTAGAATTGACCCTCGACTCCTACATATTTATACATGAACATGGTGTACATATTATTTTCTCGAACAAATACATTCAACCCCTTAAGGACGCGGCCCTTTTTTTCCCAATTTTCCTATTTTTCCTCTCCCCCTTTTTAAAAAATAAAATAAAATTGTTCTTTTATTTATGCATTAACATAGATGTCTGAGGGCTTGTTTTCTGCAGGACGAGTTGTGTTTTTCAATAATACTACCAGGTTTCCCCCCAAAATAAGACCAAACCCGGTAAGCCCTACTATCGGGTTTTTTTTGGGGTGGGAGTGGGGGGGCAAATTACCACTCCCCCCTCTCTAAAATAAGCCCTAATTACACTAGATTAAGAAAAAAAAAACAGCAATGCTCACATAGCTGGTGGCATCCTGGTCCCTCGCGCTGGACTCTGGTGCTGCGGCAGGCTGCTGTGTCCTCCACATTGACAGCATTCTCTTCTTGGTAACAGGGCTTTGAATACTCCAGCGAGTGAGTGCTGTGATTGCATCACGATCACCACTGGCTCAGCCAATCTAAGCCAGCGCTCAATCATTCACATCCATTCAGTGAATGACTTCACTGAAAGGCTGTGATTGGTTCATCGAGCACCGGCTCTGATTTGGCTGAGCCACGGCGCTCGTGATCCAATCACAGCACTCGCTTGCTGGAGGCGGGGTATTTAAAGCCCTGTTACCAGGAACAGAATGCTGTCAGTGCGGAGGACACAGCAGCCTGATGGAGTCCAGCGCAAGGCATCGGGATGCCATTGGCTAGGTAAGTATAAGACACTGTGCCTCTCTTAGGGGAAAAATTAATATATCATCTTTGGGGAAATACAGTGTTTTATGTACCATATAATGTACTGAAAAACTTTTTAAAAATTCTAAGACTTTTTGAGCTTTTTATTGCATTTTTTTCTTGGAGCCAGCTTTGATTGCTCCTGCAGCATGACATAATGCCATAGCATTATGTCATACTGCGATTGGACAGACATTCTATCAAGCCACCACATGGGGATGGCTTCATAGGCATTCTGCTATGACAACCCTGTGGCCTTTCAGAAGGCTTCCAGCTGCCATGACACCCACACGGCTCCCTGCAGTCGCAGGTGGCCGTTTGGGACCCCTGAAAATTGGCTGGGGGATTTAAAGGCCGCTGTCAGAATAGGTGGCATTTAAAAGATGAGCGGCTCCAGGCAGATTACCCTAGCCCTTTTCCATCCAGGTCAGCGTCTGCAGCGCTATAAGTAGGACCGACCGCAGTAAGTAGGACATCGTACCTACCTCACCAGAGACGGTGACACTGCTGCCCAGGATTCACCGCTGTGGGGCTACCGACTGGGGTGGGGGGGCTCCCTGCACATCGGGCACCCGCCATGTGAAATGCGAGCACTAACAAGCAGGCTCTCCCCTGCAGCTGCAGAGGAAAGCAGTGAGCAGAGGGGAAGTACAACTGAAGAGGCAAGGACTTCTTGTCATCCCAACATGAATAAATCCACAGCTCTTCTCTCTCCCCAAGCCTGGGCAGATCCATCTACTTTACAGTAGATTAAACAACCCAAAGCCTCCATTTTTTCGATTACATAACAGGGCTGCTTCCCTGGAGTTGCATTCTCCCAATGCACTTAGAGGTAATTTCCAAGTTCTTCAGACTGGTATAGGCATGCTAGGAAAGACCACATTCTTGTTTTCCTTTGAGTGTCCCTACCTGAAGGGATATGGTGATTGGGGCATGATCTGTTATTTCAATAGGTAGTATAGTGGTGTCTACAAGTTTTCCAAAGAGCAACGCAGATAGCAAAAGGTAGTCTATCATTTAAAAACTTTGGTGGGCCGAGGAGTAATGTGTGTACTCCCTTGAGTCTGCGTTTATTATGCACCAGGGGTCGCAGAGTGATTGTGTCTGGGTGCTGTTTTGTGTTGACCTGTTCAGGGGAGGGTGCATAGCAGTGTTTAGGTCTCCACCCAGTATCAGGTTGGGATTTTGGCTCTGCAACAGTAAAGTTTAATTTAGCAAAAAAAAAAAAAAGGTGCTTGATTTGGGGTAGAGACGTTAAGTAGAGTGTAGTCTATGTTGTGCATTCGTGCCCTAAGTAGTAAGAATCTGCCTTTCTTCCTCTATTGAGTATGTCAGGCCCTTTCAGAAAAGAATGGCTACCCCCCCCCTGTTCTCGGATGTGTAACTTGATCTATAGCAGGAGTCAAGCCAGGGGGCTTTTAATGTGGCCTCAGAGTCTTGTTTTACAATGTGGCTATTGGAAATATATGATATCAGGGCAAAAACGCCTCAGGTGTGTTAGAATTTTTTTTCCTCTTGATTGGAGTGTTGAGGCCTGTCACGTTCCATGACATTACTTTGATGTGTGCAGGTGTGAGGTATTCCTGTCCTATCTCAAGGTTTGTCATGGTGCGGGACTTTGTCGTGAGTTGTGTGGTTTTGCTGTACCTTTCTCCCTTGCGAGCAGTCAGGTGGGCCATTGCGAGAGGTCTGTGCATTGACGCAGCAGGTCTAAGTGTTGACAGAGGAGAGAAGCATAGTGGTGGCAACATTAATAGTCTAGATGAAAACACAAATTAAAACCAGTGTCCCTTCTAGGAAATTTAAGTTCTCACAAAAGCATTGTAACCCATGTGTTTCCACACCGTGGCGCATCAAAGCCTTCTGATGTTTGCTGCATCTAATCGTTGGCTGCAAGATGAAAGTGTTGGGCTGCTGTGTGAGGGTCATCAAAAAATAGTTGTCGACCATTTTCTTGTATCCTCAGTTTCGCTGGGAATAGCAGCTGGAATCTAATAGAATTTTTCATGGAGGTGGTGACATACTGGAGTAAAGGCCTTTTGCTTCTGGGTAACTGATGGCAATAAATCATGGAATATGAAAATTCTGAATCCCCTGACTTTTAGGGTCTGCTGGCGTTGATATTGTCGTAGGATACTTTCTTTCACTGCCCAGTTTAGGTATTTAGCAATCACTTGTCTGGGTCGCTGGTCTGGACCTGATGGTTTGTTGGGTCCCACTCAGTGTGCCCGCTTTATACACAGTCGGTTGTTGTTTCTGAGAATAGGGCATTGGGGAGGTCTACCGTTAGCGGGGTCATTAGGTCTTCTCCTGTCACATTCTCCGGAATGCCCACGAATCTGAGATTATTTCTGTAATCGCGGCTTTCCAAGTCCGCAAATTTTTCCGAGGGCCTGTTCATTCTCCTGGCACCTGGCTATGGTGTGCTCCATGCTGGAGATTTTTGTTGCTTGGGAGGTTTGTTTGTTTTCCAGGTCTGCGATCGTTTGGGCATTTGTGGTGATAAGAGTTAAAGCACAGTTGATTGAAGTGTGCAGAACTTCTAATCTCCTGTACATCATGGGCATGAGCTTGATGCCTCGTGCACTGTTAGGGCAGAGTGAAGAGCTCCCCGTCTGTTACTTGTGACGTACTATGATACGGAGAAGTGTGCAATGAAGCCATGCCTTGTTCTGCATCTGGCTCCTGAGTCAAGTCTTGCTCTTGGCCCGATTTGGGGGGAGCTAGCAAAAATGTATGTACACCCTTAGATATATGTTTAATCCCTTAGTGAGGGCCTCATTGCCTTTTTATGTCCTAGCTAAGTGGGCTTTAATCCTCAGGGACGTAAATACATGCATCTGCTGAGGATTAAAGCCATGTGGGCTATGGCCGCTGACGGAGGTAGACGACAACGTGGAGCTATCTTGGGCGGCTGGTATATCCGACCCTCGGTAATGTGATCGGCGCTCTCTCCGAAGGCCAGGGCCGATCGCATGAAAGTAAACGAAAAGTGAGAAAGTTAGTTTTAGCTTCCCTCACGAATCGGATCCATGAGGGCAACTGAATCTAATCACGAAAATCCTCTGCAATGTCCCATGATGATGTGGTCCGAGAACAAGCTTCGTCAGTCTTCTGCGCATGTGTGCTTAAGTAAAAATGGTGATTCACGGGCAGAAGACCAGATCGGCCCAGGAGATTTCAGTGGCCCCTGGCTAATGAAGTTAGCTGGGAGGCAGGAGATGTCACCGGGCAGGTGATAGCCGCTATCCAATGGATAACAGAGATGTCAGAAAAGTTCAAATAAGTAAATAAAGGTAAAGATGCAGCTCCCCTCATGGATCAAAATCCATGAGAGAAGGTGAAAATACTCAGCCCCATCCTCTGTGATGTCCCGTGACTCAAAGTGTAGATCGGGGTGAAGGCGGCAGGGGGGGGTGTTGATGTCAATGTATTGGCCGGGAGGGGGGGGGTCACATAGACTTGTCACTGTTGGGTGCTGTTACACAGACTTCTTTCTGGGGGTGGGGGTGCTGTCACACAGACTTGTCGCCGCGGGGTGTGCTGTCACACAGACTTGTCGCCGCGGGGTGTGCTGTCACACAGACTTGTCGCCGGGGAAAGAGTGGGGGGGTGTTGTCACAGTAATTTGTCGTGTGGGGTAGGAGGGGGGCTGTGACAGTAATTTGTTGCGCTGGGGGGGGAGGGGTCTGTCACAGTAATTTATCACATGGTGTAGTAAAATCCTGCCTGTGCGGGGAGGGGAGGAGGGGAGCTGTGTGTGTGTGTGTGTGTGTGTGTGTGTGTGTGTGTGTGTGTGTGTGTGTGTGGAGTGGCACTTTGGGGGGGCCGGGGTGCACTGTGGGGGAGATGTGTTACTTTCGATGGCAGAGGATCGCGATCCTCTGCCATTCAAAGCAATGGGTGAGCAGGGAGATCTCCTGCTACTGCTCTGACAGCTGTAGCAGGAGATTCCTTCATCTCCCCTGCATGTACCCTAATCACTGGACACTGGGACAGCAGTGTCCAGTGATGAGGGGACATGCTGGGGAGATGAAGGAATCTCCTGCTACAGCTGTCAGATCAGTAGCAGGAGATCTCCTTGCTCTTCCATTGCTTTGAATGGGGCCGGGAGGCTGCGGCTCCATTCCAAGCAGTGAAGGGACTTGCGGAGGGAGAGAGCTATATCAGGCTGTCACTCACAGCTCGATATCGCTCTCCCCATGACAGCCTGCGTCTCCATAATGACACCGGTCTTCCGGTCATGTGACCGGCGTCATCGGGAGCGCACATGCTGAGGAGAGAGAGACAGCAGTGCATCATGGGAATTTCCTAGCGGCACCATCTTTATAAAGCTGGCCTGAAGAATTTTTCAAAGGGAAGATAAGGAATAAAAAGGTCAGTAGAATATCGATTTTTATGTGTAAAGCTGTTGTGTATGATGCTTTTACTCTACAGGGCATTCATGGGAAAAAAAAACTTAGTTTGTGCGGCGGGACAACCCTTTTAATGCACTCTTCAAAGGGGTTTTACGGGAAATCGATGATTATTTTCAGATAGGACATCAATAATTGATCAGCTAGGGTCTGTTGCTCAGGAGCCCAACCAATCAGCTGATTTGTGCGCCAGCTGACAGCGCTGCAATTACAGAGGGTGGAGCTGAAGTAGCTTGAAGTGCAATTCTGGCATTTTATTTATATTTTTATTGTAAATATGGCAGAAAGGGGAAAATGAATCTTATTACCTTTTTATTTTAATTAGTAAATGCTTTTTTTAAACTGTCTTTACTAACATTAAACTGATTTTTCTTTTGTTTTTTTAGTCCCTATGGGGAAAAGAACGTGCAATGATTTGATCGCTCCTTCAGTATGTTGTATGCCATTACATGGTATCGCAATATGACAGGCATTCTATCAAGCCACACCACAAGCATTGCTTGATAAGCACTCTGCAATGGCAACTGGATCGCAACCCCAGACCTCATCACAGGGGGCTGTACAGGACCCCTGAACCTCCGCCAGGGCATTTAAAGGACCAATAGCGCGGATGAGTAGTGCGGCTTATCGGAGCTGTTGTGGCTGGGTGCTGGCTATAAGAAACAGCCGTCACCCACATTGTATGGATCAGGATTAGAGATGAGCGAACGTACTCGGTAAAGCACTACTCGTCCGAGTAATGTGCTTTATCCGAGTATCTCCCCGCTCGTCCTGAAAGATTCGGGGAGCGCCGCGGAGCGGGGAGCTGCAGGGGAGAGCGGGGAGGAACGGAGGGGAGATCTCTCTCTCCCGCCCGCTCTCCCCTGCTCCCCGCCGCAACTCACCTGTCAGCAGCGGCGCTCCCCGAATCTTTCAGCACGAGCGGGGAGGTACTCGGATAAAGCACATTACTCGGACGAGTAGTGCTTTACCGAGTACGTTCGCTCATCTCTAATCAGGATCAAGCCGCGATCTCCCTACACACAGACTCTGAAGCTGCAGGACGTAACTTTATGCCCTGTGTGTCGTTAAGGGTTTAAAAGGAACAAGTGGCTAAACCGGAGAAATAGAAACATGGTATTACATAGGGAAAGAATTTTGATTTACCAGATGCAGCTTTTTCTATTTTAGAAAGTGAGGCCATGTCCTAGTGATATAAGATACCCCTTTAAGAATGAGTAGAATAACTGGAGGCCTGTAATGCCATGAAGCAGATTTATCGGTGTCTCCTGCTGCGGTGTTTGGCCTTGATTGGTTTATTCAAGCTGGAGTGATCCACTCTGCAGATAAACACTACATCTTTATCTGTCAATAGGGATTTCTTCAGAGACAGACAAGGAGTCTTCATGAAAGTTTCCTCGTCTTTCACCCTGTTCAATATTTCTCCTATTCTGACGTTTCTATAAACTCCGGGCAATTTTTCTTCTGAAACCACTTGACAGTCAGAGCATCAGGAAAGTAATCTCACAGCAAGGACTTGAAAAGAATTTGATCATCCTGGACACCACCTTTATATAGAATCTCCGATTGGGGACGCTAAGGGAGATCTCCAATACGAAAAAATGTGTAATTGCAGAGGGCGTGGCCTAGTCAGCTGAGAGGACACAGCAGTCCAAGCTCCAGGGCCTGCAGAAATTCTCCGCATTCTCCTGTGACTCCAGACATTCAGCGATACCATAAAACCCCACCACAGACTACCCCAGAGCAAGGGTAACAGATCAGGACCATCCGCAGAGATTGCAGCCTATCTGACCGGCTGCATCCTCGGGCTAGAGTCCCAAATGCGGGTTCCCAGAAGTGGTGGAGGGTGCTTGTCTGCGCCAGGCTTCTGTGATCATCAGCGCAGTGCTCCTAGCTGGAAAAGGGAGGTGGATAAGACACCGATTGTGGGGGAGGGGAGCAGGCTCAGTCAACCCTGGAAGTTCACAGGCCAAGGCGCAGCAGCATTGGGGCCTGAAGGAGGGAGCACCACTTCACTCAGCTAACAGGGCCCATGAGAGCAAGCCCGGAGTGCAAGGAGCAGTAGGGGAAATGTGGGGCCTTAGCTGGCCTGGAAGTCACTGCAGTGGGGGCCTAGAAAGACCCATGGAAAAGGGAGAGGGTTGGGGGTGGGTCATCCTCCACTACTAGATTGTAGCCAGAGACAAGCTTGCCATATAGGTGCCCCCAATTTACAACTTTCAGTGAAGGAGGGGGGGGGGTGAAAAGGGAATCCCAAGTATATGTCACAGCAAAGCTTCCCTGCAACACCATATCTATCTGCTGGACATTAAGAAGCAAGCTGCTTATATATTTCCAGAGCTATTGTAGCTGTCACTGAGACTCTGCTGCCACCTACTGTCAAGACAGGAAGGGGCAGATTTTTGGCTGTACTTTGGGATTCTGGTGTCACCTACTGTCAAGACGGGGTATGGCAGCAGTTTGGCCCTGTTGCTAACAAGCGAAGCACTCCTATGGTGCTTGTGTGGATCAGGATGCATTAGAGAAGGCGTCCCTAAACTCTGCTCTTTCTGGATAATAGCATTCTGATATGTCCTAACATTCAATCCAACACAGATCAGCACCTTGTGACGCATCTCCTGATTTTTATGCAACTATGGTTAAGAACAAAGGAAGAACACCACAGTTGTCTCAGATACCGTCTCAAGCTACTTTACCTGAAATGTTTGCATCTCAGTCTCAGACAGAACCTCCCTCCCCGACACACTCAAAGCCCATCAGAATCGGAGGCTTCTGCTTTGGGATCTCAACAGGCATCGGCCTCAGCAGCAAGTCACATGACAAATAAGCATTCTCTACTGCACAAAATGAAGGCGATCTTTAAATCCGAGCTATCAGCTGCAGTACAGGAATTTTTGGAGCAGATCCGGGACTTGGGTCAGAGAACTAACAAATTGGGAAAAAGGGTAGATTATATAGTTGACACTATAGAGGCAGACCGAAGCCATGTAGTGGAGCTGGAAGCTAAAATTTAACTTTTAAAAACCAAATTTGAGGACTTGGAAAACAGGTCCCTGTGCTCTAATATTTGCATAACAGGTCTGCAATTAATCTATTTCAAGCACTGTTACCACAAATTGATCCAACTTCCCTGTGGATAGACCGGATTCACATAGCATTGGTTCGCCCACCTAATCCTGACATTCCGAGAGACAATCTTAAAAATTGCACTATAACATGGACCGGGACCTGCTTTTGTCTGTGGCTAGGAATCTCTCGGCACTGCCAGGTCTGCCCTCCTTGGTCCAACTGCATGTGGCTATAGCCCAATCTTATTACACAGGCTCTAGGAGCAGCCAATATTAGGTATAAGTGGGGTTTTTTATTTGGCCTACATTTTCAACACCTCAGTAGGTCACATACAGTTCCATCGCTGTATAAGGCCTATGGGGCTCTTTATAGGGTTCAAATCCAAGTGGAGAGGCCCCAGATAGCTGGGCCTGTACGACCTCATTCCAGACATAACTGGAACATGGCACATTCTCAGTGGAATTTAACTAAACCCTTGACACAGGACTCTAGGGCAGGACAGTCCAGCCCATCATAAAGTTAAAAGTGCTAGTCCAGGTATAGATAGCTGCCTAGAAGATGGACAGCACCAGGAAAGAGCAGAGGTTCCAGGAAGAGGGGCTAAATTATGTGCAAGTCCAAAATCCCACGGTCGGTTTACTTTCCCATAATGTAAGGGGGTTCAACTTACCAAATAAAAGGGCTTTCCTGACATACTTAAAACATAAGCCGGATATGGTCTGTATTCAGGAGACCCATTTTTCCTCACAATTCTGTCCCTACGTTTCCACCAACACTAGTCTAGATATTTTAGAGCTACGGCCACTAAAAAACAGAGCTGTCCTGACCCTGTTGCATAATTCATTCCCTTTCAGGTAGAGCAGACAGTGATCAGGAGGGAAGATTTTGTATTCTTCTGGGCAAATTACATAATTATTGGCCATAAATAATATGTATGCCCCATCGAAAATCCCTGGCCCACTATGCGATTGATTGTTAAAAACACTCCACGCATCCACAGCATAAGGTATTATGGGCAGGAGACTTTAATCTCCCCTTTAACCCAGCCTTTGATAGGTTAACAACCCAGATATATTCTCGTATTCACAACAAAGGGAGTAGGAGAGTAGATGGTCTCAGCTGACATTAGCAGACAGCTGGAAAGATTTATGGAAATGAGGATACACCTTTTTCTCACCAGTGAGTCAGGCCTACTTGAGACTGCATTATATATTGCTTTTCACATCCCTCCTACCCCACCTAGCTACTAAAAGACATTATCCTTGTCTTTTCAGAGATTAGCTGTAACAGTTTCCAGATAAGTACTAAGATGGTGGCTGATTGAAGCCCTTATCCAGGATCCTAATATTTCCAGCCAAATTTTTAGTCCGATCTGATTTCTTTGGTCATAACACTAACATCAACACACAGCCTCAATGAGTATGGTTGTCTCATAAGGCATATATTTGAGAACAACTCATACGCTTGTCTTCTCAAAAGAAAGAAAGCAAAATCACAAGCTTTCCTGGCTCTAGAAAGAAGGCTGTTTTTGTTAGGAAATTATAACCAACACTTTCCCGCGAGAGCAACAACCAAGGAGATCAGAGAGGTTAAGCTACAACTCAACGCCCTTCTGCTGATGGAAACGGTGGAACGAGCTCTCCAGTGGACTAAATAGAATTATAAATATAAAAATAATCCAAACAGGTTGCTAGCATCAAAACTGCGGGAGACAAGGAAAATACATACAGTCCAGGCAGCAGGAGATGAAATAAAAACTGGAATACTTTATTCCTCCATAGTAAAAGAAACACCAGCGATGTTTCGACCCGTCAATGGGTCGTAATCATGCTTAGTGAATACAAACAATATGGCATATATATATATATATATATATATATATATATATATATATATATATATATATAAATTTAAAATCACAAATTCAAAATACCTGTGCAAAGGTGAAGTGCTAATGACCAACCCCAATGATGTTTAACCATTTCCATGTCATAATAATACTTTAATATAGATCAGGGCAAACTTCCATTTATGCCAAGATGGGAGACTGATTTGAAAATAAGTAGGACAGAAGATTATCACTGCTGTGAAACTATCTCTAAAAGGTAGCCACCAGGTCACCTGGTGGAAACCTCCGTAAAAATTCTACATCGTACCCATTTGGTACCTGTCAGATTAAATAAATTCTATCCAACATCTTAACCCTTTTGTATAAGGGAATGTATGGAGAGGGGCACTCAACTACACATTTGGTGGACCTGCCCAGAAGCATTCCAACTCTGGTCCCAGGTACACAGGTTACTCCACAGACTCTTCATAGGCCAGTTCCAGAAATATCTAATGAGGTTTCTCCTAAGAGATTGTTCGCCAAGCGTTAAATACCAGGCGCATAAGTTGATTCAAAATATTTCCATGGCAGCTAGGATCCATATTGCAGCCAGATGGAAACAACCACATCTGTTCCTTCAAGAGGTACTGAATAAAATCTCACAGATAGCACTGTATGAAAGATTACATGGCATAGGGTCAGATACGTTGGAAAGGTACAGAGTAGTATGGGAACCTTAAATAGAGTGGATGAGTAGTCAGGGTTTCCGTCATATGCTCCCTTCGACCTAAACTGCTCGGTGGATGGTCTATAGAGAGATATACCATAAGCCTGAAAAGAATGCGTATCCAGTTAAAAGCTGAATGACCTTAGATTTGTTTAGTTATGTTTGAATGTTGAAGTTTATAATGAGACATAGGAGCATTTATATAATAAAGGTCAAGAAATTGAAAAAAAAAATTATATATTAGAATTGCTTAACCCCTTAACGACCAAGGATGGAAGGGTACGTCCTGGAGCGTCGGGATACGTATGAAGAGAGGTCGCGGGGCGACCTCTCTTCATACAGCACAGGCGCCAGCTTTTTATTACAACTGATACTCGAGGGCAATAGCAGCAATTGACCGTGCGGCTGATCGCGGCTATTAGCCCTTTAAATGCTGCTGTCAATTCTGAGGGCAGCATTTAAATCCCCCGAGCAATGTTGGGGGGTCCCGTATGGCCCCCCCACAGTAAGATCGGGGAAGCCGTGAAGGTGTCATGGCTGCCTTACTAGACTTACTAGCCCCAGGGCTGCCTTACTAGACTGCCTATCAAGCCATCCCTGTGGGGTGGTTTGATAGACTGCCTGTCAAATCGCAGTATGACGTAATGCTATAGCATTACGTCATACTGGAGGAGCAATCAAAGCATCGCATGTTGTAGTCTCCCAGGGGGGCTCAAAAGAAAAGTGGAAGAACAATAAAGTTTTATTAATTGTAAAAAGAAAAAGAAATGTTACAGTACTAGTAGTGTGCACAGGTACGCATGCGCGCGGGACTTGCTGACCCTCACCCACGCCAATGTTCCTTTCTTGAGGTAGCCCCAAAGGTGGACAGGTCAAGGCCACCAACACTGACCTTATGCTGCCTAGTGGCAGGACAGGAAGGAACCGCTGTAGTGATGCAGATGACAACTTACTAGTACTGACAGGCTAGCCAGATAAATAAACCAACATGACAGGAAACCCACAGAACACAGGCAGAGCTGGATTGAGAAAAGGTAACATCCAGTGGAGCAGGACCGAAGTCAAACACACAGGGAACGGAACCAATAACTGGTAACTGCTATCAGCAGCTGCCAGACTATATTCAGACCAATCAAGCCGGCTGACCTGAGCTCTCAGTCAGCCACTATAACTCACAGAGATAGAGCACACGAGCATGACGCCATCGCTCGCCGACCCGAACGTGGGCGCAACACCATTCCAGAACATCGCGGCAAACTGCGCCACTTCCACCCGGGGTCCCTGACCGGTCTCATGGTAACATTACCCCCCCCCCCCTCTGACAGGAGACCTCCAGGCCACCGGAGGCAGACTCTGGCTTATCAGGATTGAGACGATGAAAGCGCCAAACGAGAATGGGAGCATGGACCCCCCGCGCGGGCATCCAGGAATGTTCCTCAGGACCAAAGCCTGTCTAAGCAACCAAGTACTGCAGGGAGCCCCCGCACCAACCGAGAATCCAAAATATCTTCAACCTCATACTCGAATTCACTCTGCACGAGGGTGGGTGGAGGGGGCCCGAAGGGATAAACAACTTCAAAAGGGATTTATGAAACACCCTATGCACCCTCCAAGAACCCGGTAAATCCCACTCATAAGCTAGAGGAGACCGATAAAATGCGGTGCAAGCTTTACCGGGGGGAGCTTCAATTTTAAATTCTTCGTGGACAAATGGAGCCATTTGAGGTCAGTCAAAAGGTCTAACAAAGTGGACCTTTTACAACTACGTAGTTGCATACGACCACTTGCTTCCTCCAGATTCTTGTGCACACCATTCTAGACCTCCTGCAACTACTACTAACAACATCAACAGAGGGACAAACTGTAGGTACTAGAATGGAAATCGGGAACCAGGGATGTCGACCGAACACACAGAAGAAAGGTGACACCCCCGTCGCCGAACTGATACGATTATTTATGGCAAATTCAGCCAAAGGTAAAAACTATACCCACCGACTGACACTCTCGCCCACAAAAAGACGCAAGTATTGTACTAGGTCTTGATTTTTACATTCCGTTTGCCCATTCGTCTGCGGATGAAACGCTGATGAGAAAGACAGAGATGTTCCCAAGTTTTTACAGATGGGCCTCCAAAATTGGGCCACGAATTGCAACCCGCGATCCGAAACTATATTGACCGGTATTCCGTGCAATCTTATAATCACTCTAATGAAAATCCCCACTAATTCAGTGGCAGACCGTGGCAAAGCAACAAAATGGGCAATTTTCGAGACCTGTCAACAACTACCAAAATGGTGGAACAACCTTGTGACAGAGGCAGGTCAGTGACAAAATCCATCTACGCGTGCGACCATGGACTACCAGGTACTGACTACTCTTGCTATAGACATGTTACAGGGGTCCGCCTATACTTTTGCTATATAAATGTTATTTTGGTCCGCCTATACTCTTGCTAGAGAAATGTTAAAGGGGTCCGCCTATACTCTTGCTACAGAAATGTTACAGTGGTCCGCCTATAGTCTTGCTACAGACATGTTACAGGGGCCCGCCTATACTCTTGCTACAGAAATGTTACAGGGGTCCGCCTATACTCTTGCCGCATAAATGTTATTGGGGTCCGCGTATACTCTTGCTACAGAAATGTTACAGGGGTCCGCCTATACTTTTGCTATATAAATGTGATTGGGGTCTGCCTATACTCTTGCTACAGACATGTTACAGGGGTCCGCCTATACTCTTGCTACATAAATGTTATTGGGGTCTGCCTATACTCTTGCTTCAGAAATGTTACAGGGGTCTGCCTATACTCTTGCTACAGAAATGTTATTGGGGTCCGCCTATACTCTTGCTACAGAAATGTTACTGGGGTCCGCCTATGCACTTGGTACTGAAAGGTTTGAAGGGTTCACCTATACTCTTGCTACAGAAATGTTACTGCGGTCCGCCTATACACTTGCTACATAAATGTTATTGGGGTCCACCTATTCTCTTGCTACATCAATGTTACTGGGGTCCGCCTATACTCTTGCTACATCAATGTTACTGGGGTCCGCCTATACTCTTGCTACAGAAATGTAACTGGGGTCCGCCTATACTCTTGCTACATCAATGTTACTGGGGTCCGCCTATACTCTTGCTACATCAATGTTACTGGGGTCCGCCTATACTCTTGCTACATCAATGTTACTGGGGTCCGCCTATACTCTTGCTACAGAAATGTTACTGGGGTTCGCCTATACACTTGGTACTGAAAGGTTTGAGGGGTTCACCTGTACTCTTGCTACATAAATGTTACTGGGGTCCGCCTATACTCTTGCTACATCAATGTTACTGGGGTCCACCTATACACTTGCTACTGAAAGATTTGAGGGGTTCGCCTATACTCTTGCTACAGAAATGTTACTGGGGTCCGCTTATACTGTGGGTGCACAAACGTTTCCCATTGCGGTGTTCAGCTGCCTGACACATACACAGAATGAAGTGTGTGGGGACACATGGATTTCCCTTAGCTATTTAACTCACGACACCTTGGGTCACACAAGGGGGGTAATAGGCTGAACTGGATGGACATAAGTCTTTTTCAGCCTTAAATACTATGTTGCTAAGTAAATTTATAACTTGAATGCCCAACTACAACTAAAGTCAAAGAAATCTTACTTTTCTGCAAAGTTGCCGCTCAGTGTGTTCTGGGTATTTCAACGGCGCAATCTATTCCATGCCTTCTATACAATGAAATTTAGGGGGTTATTTCTAACAGTTTCTGGTAGTTCTGTATGGGGAGGTAAAGGGTATTTTGGTAGTGATATTGTGAAGGACATCCTTTGTTCTAAAACTACATTGAAGTGTTGAATTCTAAGTGTGAAATTCGATAGTGAATATGACAAGTCCTGAATGTTGCAGGCTTGCGATGTTAAAGGAGTTGTCCCGCGAAACAAAGTGGGGTTATACACTTCTGTATGGCCATATTAATGCACTTTGTAATGTACATTGTGCATTAATTATGAGCCATACAGAAGTTATTCACTTACCTGTTCCGTTGCTGGCGTCCCCGTCTCCATGGTGCCGTCTAATCTTCAGCGTCTAATCGCCCGATTAGACGCGCTTGCGCAGTCCAGTCTTCTCCCTTCTGAATGGGGCCGCTCGTGCCAGAGAGCGGCTCCTCGTAGCTCCGCCCCGTCATGTGTGCCGATTCCAGCCAATCAGGAGGCTGGAATCGGCAATGGACCGCACAGAAGACCTGCGGTCCACCGAGGGTGAAGATCCCGGCGGCCATCTTCACAAGGTAAGTAAGAAGTCACCGGAGCGCGGGGATTCGGGTAAGTACTACCCGTTTTTTTTTTTATCCCTGCATCGGGTTTGTCTCGCGCCGAACGGGGGGGCTATTGAAAAAAAAACAAACCCGTTTCGGCGCGGCACAACCCCTTTAAGTTATAGTCCTTGATATGGAAGAAATTAATACCTCCATTGGGGATTTAGTTTTAAAAGCTATGTGCGGTCTTTTCCCACCCCATATGAAAGTACTACATATATAGTTGATCCTTTTCTCATCTTGTGGTTTTAAAAGTATGGGTACAGAGTAAGGCCTTAGTCAGACAGGCGTTTTTAGCCGCGATTTGCGCATGCGTCCGGCGATTTTATAAAACCATTGCTTTGCAATGGTATCGGACACATGAGCGCTTTTTATGCGCTCGTCCGATAAATTATAGAACAGAAATCGCAGATCGCACCTATCTGCGATCTGCGATTCCTGTTCTCTTCTCTATATGCGCTCAATGGGGCCGGCGGCAGCAGCGCCGACCCCATTGAGAACATATAGAAGACAAATCATTCTTCTCTGCCACAGCTGTAACAGCTGTGACAGAGAAGAACGATGTTTGCCCATTGAATTCAATGGAGCCGGCAATACAGCCGCTCCATTGAAAGCAATGGGCTGCCGGCGTGCGCGGGGTGAATTGTCGGGAAGGGCTTAAATATATCAGCCCTTCCCTGCAATTCATCCTAAAATGTGTTAAAATAAAAAAAAATTGTATACTCACCTTTCCGCTGCAGCCGGAGTCCAGCCGCGGCCGCTGTCAGTTCTCCTGAACTGCTTCTCGGCACTATTCAGCCGGCGGGGCTTTAAAATCCCCGCCTGCTGAATAATCTGTCTCTGATTGGTCACAGCCCTGACCAATCAGAGGCAGGTTTCACTCACACACCCATTCATGAATTCATGAATGGGTGAGTGACTGCTGCCTCTCAGCGCTGAGCCAATCAGGGGCAGGTCTGACTCACATCCATTCATGAATTCATGAATGGGTGTGAGTGAGACATGCCTCTGATTGGCTCAGCGCTGAGCCAATCAGGGGGCAGGTCTGACTCACACCCCCTTCACACCCACTGCAGGACGGCCGCGCGGAGCTCCGGCTGCCGGGAGAAGGTGAGTATATATATATTTTTTATTTTTACACATTTTAGGATGAATTGCAGGGAAGGGCTTATATATTTAAGCCCTTCCCGACAATTCATCCCGGGCGCGCCCGCAGCACATTGCTTTAAATGGAGCCGGCTCTATTGCCGTCTCCATTGAATGCAATGCGCTGGACAGCTCCGGCCCGTTTCTAATGAAATGCGGCTAGGAGCAGATTTTTGGGCGATTTGCGGGCGACTTGCGCGCACCGGTCACGCGATTTGCGGATGCGCATCCGTCATGCGATCCGCAAATCGCGTGAAAAAACGCCCGTGTGACTAAGGCCTCAAGGAGGTATAACAGGTGAGGGAACGCCACCATCTTGAGTAAATAAGCTCTCCCTAAAAAGGAGAGTGGGAAGCTTTTCCAATAGCCTAGGGTTATCTCCAAATTTTTTATATAGGGATCTATGTTCATTCTTTATAGCCTAGAGGGGTGCTTAGTGATACATATTCCAAATTATTGTATGGAATTGTTTTCCCATCTGAATGGGTATTGGGTCCTCAACAGAGGTATTGCTGGTCCTTTGAGCAGTAATGCTTCAGTTTTGCTCGTTTAAAGTGTAACTCGAAAGACTACCAATGTTTCCTATTTCTTATAACAACAGTGTCAGGATGTCTATTGGGTTACTAATCATTAAAAGTATATCATATGCAAAGGCCTCTACTTTTAGTTCTAGTTCGTTCTATTGAATATCCGTGAAGAACAATGTAGATATTAGATGGTGAAGTTAGGGGTCCATGGATTGATCAAAGAGGAGTAGTGAAAGGGGGCATCCACAACAGCTTCTTGTAACAGGTTGATTGGTGATGTATTAAGCCCATTAACGGTGACCGTAGTAGTGACTACTGTATGAATTGAGTTTATATAGTCGGTAAAAGTTAGCCCAAAATTATGTTGTTCCAATGTCGTGTATAGGAAAGGCCACACCATTTTGTCAAATGCTTTCTCATCATCTAAACTTAAAAGCATCGTGACTGGGCTATCGGGGGTTTGAACAATTATGGTTATCACTGTCGCCATTCTAAAATTTTTATTAGGCAGCTTAGTCCCTGTATGAGATATTTTTTAGGGAGTTTAGTCCCTTTTGTGGCATGCTGGGTATTGAAGGTAAGACAGATTGTAGTATATCTGCTATTATTTTAGATAAAAAAGTGTAGTCTTCGTTAAGTAGGGGTATGGGTCTGTAGGAGCTTCGGGCAGTGGGGTCTTAATTTGGTTTGGGTAGCAAAATAGTTGTAGAAGTCCAAAAGTCATTTATCTGGGTTCCTTGCAGGTATATTGCATTATAAATAATGTTGGTGACAGTCAGTACTTGGTCTACTGTAAGTATTTTGTAGTATTCCACTGAAAAACCATCTGCTCCTGTGTTTTTACCCCTGATGATATCACTCTTGCCCTGCGCACTTTCTCCTCTTTCATGTCAGTATCCAGCATTTGTGCTTGTTCTGTCCTAAGATTGGGCATTCCACTCTTGTACAGAAAAATGTGCATATCTTGTGTATTAGATAGATCTGTTCTAAAGAGGTCTTTAAAATAATTGTAAAATATTTGTGCTACCTCATCAGGGTCAGTAACGAGTTCACCCATGGTGGGGTGCTTCAGAGTCAGGATTGGTTTGTGTGATTGGCGCTGCTTTGTAAGGTTGGCTAATACATCTGTATAATTTATTCTTTGTTAATTGAACCTGCCAGTGTGAATGGGTATGCACAAATGTGTCTCAGAGATGTTTCGCTGTCAGATATGCTTGATAAGAATGCACAGTTTGAGAGTCTACATGTTCCTTCTCTGCAATCAACAGGGAAATATGTAGTTTGGCAAATTCCTCACTCATTTTATTTCTCCTATAGAAAATATAGAACCAGCCAGAACAGATCTATTTTATCCTCGTTTCCCCTGTTGTCATCTGCATAATTGTTCCAGTTGAGCCTCAGTCCTGAAAATTCTAAGAATCTGCCACATACATGGCTAATCTCCATATTCTTGATAAACGCTGGGAAGGAAGTAGTTGAAGCTCCAGCGAGACGAGTATGTGATTGGAGAGGATGATTAAGTGAATTGTAGATTAATGGTTGCAATCTATCTGTGTGTATATATTTATAAATATAAAGACGAAAGCCCTCACTGACTGAATCACTGACTCAACCCTAATTCTCTAACTTTCCAATGTCGTACAAACGTGAAATTTGGCACAACCATTCTTTAGGTCCTATTTAAGGAAAGGTAACCTGGTTGCAAACTTGATTATTCAATGATAAGTGCTGAAATAGGTGACCCCCTATGTAATGTACTTAATCTAATGCTCTAACTTCCCAGGGTAGTACAAACTTCAGTTTGGTATGACCATTTTTTAGGTCCTATATAGGAAAAGTAAAGGAGTCACAACTTGATTATTCAATGCTAAGTGAAAAAGTAAGTTACCCTCTATGTAATGTAACTAATACACATCTGTACTGCACAAACATGAAATTTGCCATGATCATTGTTTAGGAAAATATATTGGAAAATAAAAACTGGTCAGAACTTGATTATTCAATTCTAAGCACAAAAGTGAGCCCCTATCTAATGTACCTAATCTAATTCTCTAACTTCCCGGTCTTGTACAAACTTGAAATTTGGCACAACCAATCTTTAGGTCTGTAAGTCAGCACCTGTAAGTCAGCGATTGTCTGGGAGTATGTGTGAGGTTTATGTGAAGTGAAAGTGTGAGAGAGAGAGAAAAAAACAAACAAAAAAAAGCCTGAGCAGTTATGGAGGTGCATTTGGAGTGTCACTACTTCTGTAGATAAATTTATAGATCCTCATTAGAATGTCCTCTATGCTTGGGAATGCCGTCCAGTGTGGTACTTGTGCAATGTATGCGGTCTTTGATCAGCCAATTGAGGGTGCATACTGTTGCGCAAGATGCGTGCTCATCGCACATTTGGAAGCCCAAATCCTGGATCTAAATGAGCAACTGGCAAGACTGAGAGCCATTGACAACATGGAAAGGAGTTTTCTGCTTACTGACCAGGCACTCGCTGGGGTAGAGGCGGGGGCGGACGGTAGTTTGGAAGAGCAGGAGGAGCAGGCAGCTAGCTGAGTGACAGAATGGGTAAAATGAAGAGAACCAGGGAGGCTAGTTCTGAACTGGCACACCCCAACAAGATTGCAAAGATGGCAGACGAGGGGGATGCCATTACAGAACCAGCACCACTGCAGCATGACTTGCCATCTGAACACCAGAGAGATGACTGCTCCAGTAAGGAGGGGACGGGAAATGCAGGGCAGGTTAGACAGGTAATAGTGGTAGGGGACTCAATTATAAGGGCAATCTGCCACAAAGATCGGAATTGTCGAATGGTGTGTTGTCTTCCTGGCACTTGAGTTCGACACATTGCGGATTGGGTTGACAGATTACCGCTGGATCTTCACCAGCTCCTACCAGTAATGTGCACATTGGCACCAATGATCAAATTAGAGGTCAATGGAGGGCCATCAAAACCGATTTTAGGGACCTAGGTCCAATCTTAGGGCATGGACCTCCAAGGTGATTTTCTTGGAAATACTACCTGCACCACAAGCCATACTAGAAAGGTAGTAGAATCTTAGGGAGGTAAACAAGTCGCTCCGGAGTAGGTGTAAGAAGGACAAGTTTGGGTTCCTGGAGAACTAGACTGACTTCGCTGTCTGCTACAGGCTCTACCATAGGGATGAGCTGCATCTCAATGGGGAGGGTGCAGCTGTGCTGGGGGAGAAGATGGCTAGAAGGCTGGAGGAGTGTTTAAACTAGGGACTGGAGGCTGGGACCAAGAGAAATAGGGGGATAGATAGTGTAGACAGCTACCTGGGACCAACTAATGGGAGTGGAGGTTGGGCAGGAGGTGGGATTAGTATAGTTAGAACAGGCAGTATAGCTAATAGGACCAGAGGTAGAACAAGGAAAATAAAGAATGACAACCACCGTATAAATTGTATGGCAAGAAGTCTGATCAGTAAAGTGGGTGAGCTCGAAGAGAGAATGTCTGAAAAGTACGATATAGTGGGAATAACGGAAAAACAGCTTGATAAGTATGATTGGGTGGTGAACTTACAGTGTTACAATCTCTTCAGAAGAGACTGTGGCAACCAGAAAGGGGGAGGGGTGTGTCTGTATGTTAACCCCTTAGTGAAGAAGCCTGTTTGCGCCTTAATGACCAGGCCAAATTTTGCAAATCTGACGTGTCACTTTAACATGGAAAAACACCAGAAAGGTTTTGTATATCCAAGCGATTCTCACATTGTTTTTTCGCCACATGTTGTACTTCATTTAGGCGGAAAAAATAGACCGATAGAATGTGTTTATTTATTAAAAGCACCAAAATTGGGAAAATTTTGAAAAAATCGTCATTTTTTCACATTTCCAACTGCAATATCTTAAATATGTGCAAACATAATATAGAAATTTTTGCTAAGATTTATATTTCCACCCGTTTAGTTTATTTTGGGCGCACATTGGAAAAGACAAAAACTGTAAATCCAGCGTAGTCACTGTGCTACGTGCCGAACCCACCTAAAAGCAACTACACAGCAGCTCTCCGCTTACCTTCAGCGTCTCAAGGCATCCTCTGTCTCCGTTGCCGAGCCTCCTGCTCTCAACTGCAGCGCCTAGACGTCTTCTTCATGCCGTCGGATGTCCTGCGCGCCTACGCAAACAGCCTCCCGGCCTCTCCTGCCTCACAGACGGGAAGCAAGGCAGTTGAGACTGCCGGCTCGGATCCAGACCCAGCTGACTACTCCCTGTCGGACCAAATGACAAAGGGACTAGTGAGTGATCGTCCCGGCTCCCCACCACAGAGCCAAACAGGGGGAAAAAGACAGAATCCCATCTCACACACTCATACTAAAATGGCGGCGAAGACCTCTTCTCAGGGTAAACAGGGCTCCTCTCCTTCAGCTAGCCCACTCAAACAACGCCCCAGAACTGATGAAGAGGGCCCCCCAGACAATCAACCAACTTCTTTGAGAAAATTTATAGCATCCCTACCATTGTCTTCTCAGCTAGCTTCAGAAGCTTTTATCAAAGACATGGTGGTCGCTTTGTGATTCTTTTCAAGCCAGTTTTAAGACACTCAACATTTCTCTTAAAAATACTATTGAAGCCATCAGGGAAAGAGTGTCCCATACAGAGAACAAGATGGGAGAAATTACGCAATCCAATAACGCTCTAATCGATGCACATTACGATCTGGTAGAAGAAGTAACCCAGCTCAAAACTTAACTTGCGGATATAGAAGATGGAAATAGACGCAACAACATAAAATTCCGGGGAATACCCAAATCTATCATAACATCTGAAATTTCCAACTACCTAAAAAAACTCATGACTATACTTTTTCCGGAAGCTAATCCACAAGATTTAATCATCGACAGAGCGCACAGGCTCCCCAGGCCAAAATTTATATCCAACTGTACCCCAAGAGACACTATAGCTAGAATCCACTTCTACCATACAAAAGAAGCCATAATGACGGCTGCTCGCAAAGTAAATCAGCTACCTGCTCCCTACTCGGATATACGCCTTTATGCAGATTTATTGCAGGTCACCATGTATGAAAGGAAAAAATTCCTGCAGCCTTGCGACAAGCTAAGATCCCTTATAGATGGGGTTTCCCAACTAAAATTCTAATCTGTAAAGATGACACCACCCATATTCTCCAAAAACCCGAGGATGCCTATCACCTACCAAAGTCCTGGGGGGTGAAAGTTCCGGCTCCAAAAAGCTCCCAACCATCCCCAAGGAAACCGAGTAAGCAACTGCAGGACTGGATCCAAACTTGAAGTACCGCGCGGAATTGCAAGCTTTATACAACAACCTTTCTAGGTGGTTTTGGATAGCTCTCCATCAGGCGAACTTTTCGGTCCCCCACCTATTTACCAGGGCTGAGTAGCCTGTTAAACTAACGTGCTTTATGCTCTTTTTTTCATTCCAATCTTGCTGTTTTCTTTTTTTTTTGCTGTTCTTTCCCTTTAAGATCTGTATCTTCCTACACTATAATGATACTGAAATCCCATCCTTACATGATTGATGGAAAATTCTACTCTATTTGTACTGTAGAAGATGTATTATTTCTTGTTGATGTTTCCCCCTTTAATTTTGTCCTTCCAAAATTTCCAAAGCTTCCACATCTCCTTAAACCTGTACTTAACCTATTGCGATGTCAGTCAAAATATTATCTTTAAATGTCAATGGGTTGAATTTGCCATATAAACGGTCATCCTTATGAAGTGAGGCGTTGTCTACAGATGCTGAAATCATTTGGGCTCAGGAGACCCACTTCGCTTCCGATGCCTGTCCAAATTTCTCACACAAAAAATTTTCAAAAATTTTCATGGCATGCTCTCCTAAAAAGCAAGCCGGGGTCTTAACCCCTTAGTGACCAAGCCTGTTTGCGCCTTAATGACCAGGCCAAATTTTGCAAATCTGACACGTGTCACTTTAGCACGGAAAAACACCAGAAAGGTTTTGCATATCCAAGCGATTCTGACATTGTTTTTTCGCCACATGTTGTACTTCATTTAGGTGGAAAAAAAAGACCGATAGAATTTGTGTTTATTTATTAAAAGCGCCAAAATTGGGAAAATTTTTAAAAAAATCGTCATTTTTTCACATTTCCAACTGCAATATCTCAAATATGTGCAAACATAATATAGAAATTTTTGCTAAGATTTATATTTCCATCCGTTTACTTTATTTTGGGCACACATTGGAAAAACTTTCGTTTTTTTTTAACCATTTAGGAGACGTACAAATGTAACATTACTTTTCAGCATTTTGAGGAACACTTTGTTTTCCTACACCAAGTCATAGGAGTCAAAATGATAGATACCCCCACAAGTGACCCCATTTTAAAAACTACACCCTTTAACGTATTCACTGAGGGGTGTCATGAGTATTTTAACCCCACAGATTTTTTTCAGGAGTCAATGCAATTTAGAAGAGAAAAACAAAATTTCATATTTTTGCAAATATGTCATTTTAAAGACAGGACTTTTTTCTATAGTGCACATGAAAATGAGGATTTGCACCCCAGAATGGATACCCCTGTTTGTCCCGTGCTCAGAAACATACCCATTGTGGTCCTAATCTTACGTCTGGATGCACAATGGGGCCCAAAATGAAAGGAGCAACCGGTGGCTTTCGGAACAGAAATTTTGCTTGAAGGAGATTTAGGCCCTATTGCCCACTTGTAGAGCCCTTGAGTGACCAAAACGATGGAGAACGCTCACAAGTGACCCCATTTTGAAAAGTAGACCCCTTAACGAATTTATCTAGGGGTACGATGACTTTTTTGACTTCACAGTTTTTGAATGAATCTAAGCCAAGCCGAAGGAAAAAAATTACGATTTTCATTTTTTTGGTAATTCTGTCATTTTAAAAGCAGTTTTTTTGTACAGCACATATATGAATGAAGACTTGCACCCCAAAATGGATACCCCTGTTTGTCCTGTGCTCAGAAACATACCCATTGTGGCCCTAATCATATGTCTGGATGCACAATGGGGCCCAAAATGAAAGGAGCAACCGGTGGCTTTCGGAACAGAAATTTTGCTTGATGGAGATTTAGTCCCCATTGCCCACTTGTAGAGCCCTTGAGTGACCAAAACGATGGAGAACGCCCACAAGTGACCCCATTTTGAAAAGTAGACCCCTTAACGAATTTATCTAGGGGTACGATGACTTTTTTGACTTCACAGTTTTTGAATGAATCTAAGCCAAGCCGAAGGAAAAAAAATAGGATTTTCATTTTTTTGGTAATTCTGTCATTTTAAAAGCAGGTTTTTTTTGTACCGCACATATATGAATGAAGACTTGCACCCCAAAATGGATACCCCTGTTTGTCCTGTGCTCAGAAACATACCCATTGTGGCCCTAGTATTACGTCTATATACACAATGGGGCCCAAAATGAAAGGAGCAACCGGTGGCTTTCGGAACAGAAATTTTGCTTGATGGAGATTTAGTCCCCACTGCCCACTTGTAGAGCCATTGAGTGACCAAAACGATGGAGAACCCCCACAAGTGACCCCATTTTGAAAAGTAGACCCCCTAAAGAATTTATCTAGGGGTATGATGACTTTTTTGACTTCACAGTTTTTGAATGAATCTAAGCCAAGCAGAAGGAAAAAATTATGATTTTCATTTTGGCAATTGTGTCAATTTAAAAACTGTTTTTTTTGGACAATGTACATAGGAATGAAGACGTTCAACCCCAAAATGGATACCCCCGTTTGTCGCGTGTTCAGAAACATACCCATTGTGGCCCTAATCTACTTAAAGGAAACATAGCTAGGCCTATAATGGAAGGAGCACCCATTGGATTTCAGGGTACAACAGAATAAATTCCAGGCCCCATTGCCCACTTGTAGACCCCTTGAGCGGCCAAAACGATAGAGAACCCCCACAAATGACCCCATTTTGAAAACTAGACCCCTTAAGAAAATTCATCTAGGGGTGTACTGCATATTTTGACCCCAAAGTATTTGAATGAAACTAAGCAAAGCAAAAGGAAAAAATTACGATTTTCATTTGTTTGGCAATTTTGTCAATTTAAAAACTGTTTTTTTTACAGTGTACATAGGAATGAAGACTTTCCCCCCTAAAATGGATACCCCCGTTTGTCCCGTGTTTAGAAACATACCCATTGTGGCCCTAATCTACTTACAGAACACATGGCTAGACCGATAATGGAGGGAATGCCCGCTGGATTTCAGGGCAGAACTGAATAAATTCCAGGCCCCATTGCCCACTTATACAAAAAAACAATTTACTTCCTAAAAATACCCCCCCCCCCCCGCCATCCCCATTTCTTTGGCATTCCCTAAATATTAGATAGAGGTAATAATATAAACTGCGTTTTATGTCCGAAGACAGGGGTAATTACGGAGGCTGCTTGGGATGGGCACATGGGGCAAGAAAACACGGGTATCCCCCCCCTCCTCATGTATTTTGGGGGTATTTCGTAACCTCAGCGGCGGGTATGGGGTGTAAAAAGTGGCGCTCTGTGAGGCTTTGTAATTTTGCTGCGGTGCGGCGGTCTCACAGAGAAGGCGCTCAACAAGCTGCTCCTGGAACTGCAGGAAGGCGAACGTTCCCGGGGCTTCTTGTAAATTACCTATTACAGGTAGCGGTCTGAATAACGCCGGGCTCACGTAGCCGTAGGCGGAATCTGCTTGTGGAGGCCCGCAGCCGATTTGGCCAAAACGCATAGGCTGACGGGTCACGTCGAGGCCACACCGTGTTCGTCAGTACCTACGCTAACTCACTATAAATTACATAAAATCACAGAGGTGAGGAAAACAACAAAGACATTATTCAAAATGCAGTACCAACACCTGCATTTTATTAGTATGCATTAGTATTTTTGTATGTAGTTTGCTAGTTGTTGGGGGAGCCTAAGATGTCAGCCAGTGTGGCCCACTTTAGAGGTTCAGGGCAGCCCGCTGTTATATCAGTGAGGGTTGATATCCTGTATGGTGGGTCACCATCCATCTTTGGCTGGCATCTTTGGTATCGTTCACATGTGCAGGCTATTAGTATATGCAGTCACTCCTCCCCAATCAGGGCTGGGTTGAGTGGGTGACTGCATATTGGCCTGCAATGAACAAGTTGCTCCTCCACACTATTGTCTGGCTGACTGCATATCTTTAGGGCTTACGGCCATTGCACCTGCCCTATGGCGATTGTGCCGGTGGCGATTGTGCCTGCCTTATGGTGATCGTGCCTATGGCGACCGTGTCTGCTTTGCAGACCTTCAGGTATTGTATTTTTGGCTTTTTCAGTGAATAATGTCTTTGTTGTTTTTCTCAACTCTGTGATTTTATGGTATAGGGATTCAAGAACACTTGAAAAATGATGTACAAAAAGAATTCCCTTTCCAGTGGCAGTCTAGGAGCATTCCGTACCTGGGTATAAACTTATGCTTTCCCACTTCACATCTCATCTCAGCAAATTTCCCCCCTTTACTTGCAGACATTCAAAAAGAAATAGACACTTTTTGCTCCTGTTCCCTTTCATGGTTAGGCCGAGTCGCTGTATATAAAATGATGATCTTACCAAAAATTCTGCATTACTTTCACACTCTACCTATACCTATCCCAAAACTCTCTTTAAACAGCTTCCAAAGACAGCTGTTCAACTTTATATGGCAAAACAAAAAAAACAAGAACAGCACTATCTAGTCTTACACTAAACAGACATCAAGGAGGTTTGGGTCTTCCCAACTTAGAATCCTACCCTAAATCTATTGTCCTTAGCAATCTAAAACCTTGGACGCAACACAATTCAAAAATAAGTAGTCTCTCACTAGAAGTGGATTTCAACAAACAAAAACCTCTAAAACACCTACTGGGGGGAAATTTGAATAAAAAGGGGCATTACCTTTTAAGGGTTAAAAGTGAGAACGGGAGGGGTGGCACATTTTGCAGAGGGACATCAGTACATGCAGTCTGAGGGGAATCTAACGCTCCTCTATGTGTATACAAGTTTTATTCCTCGGTTCTTCTGAAGTACCTATGACTTCTTAAAATTTTCCATGTCAACAACACATAAATACCTGTACCAAATTAACTGGGGTGAAGCCGGGTATATCAGCTAGTGTATATATGTGTATATATATATATTTTTTTTTTTAATTTTTTTATTTTTATTATTCACAGAGGCAATGAAGTCTAAGTTAACTTAAATGCCCTTCACAGTTTAGACAGTTAAAAATATCATAGATTTTTATTAAATTCTTAGTTAAAAATAAATAACATGGCCACAGACATTAAACAAAAAGGGACAACAATAACGAATATATCATGTACATAGATCAAATGTCCTGGTTTACACTCAGTTAGGTGGATAAAGCTACGGATAAATATGCATATCCGTAGTGCAAACCGGTGTAAGAATTTGGGAATTAAATGGCGTGTTCTGCTTTGCAGTACTGGGTTCCTTTTGTGTATATCTTATCCCAGTAAGAAAATAGACCTTATAATAAAGCTTCAATTGTTTATGAGCACTGATGGACTTATTTGTGTCTTTATTTATTAGGCAAAAATAAGCTTGATGTACATGTATTCTCCTTGTATGGAGGTGAAGTTCATAATAAAACTTCGATGTTTATATTTTCCTCATAGGGAGATGAAGTTCATAATAAAACTTCGATGTTTATTAGCAATAATAGGCTCTTTTCTGTATCACTTTTCAAGGCGTTTCACCGCTACGTGTGAGCGGATCATCAGGAACGTACTGAGTTTGGAATTGAATAATCAAGTTGCGACCCCTTCACTTTTCCGATTTAGGACCTAAAGAATGTTTGTGTCAAATTTCAAGTTTATATGACACTGGGAAGTTCAAGAATTAGGCCGCCTGCAGACGAGCGGGTTGGATCCGGCGGCGAGAATTCTCGCCGCGGGACCCGACCCGAGAGCCTGCAGAGACGAGCGCGTACTCACCCGCGCCTGGCGGCCCCGGCTCTTTCATGTGCCGGCTGCCGCGCAGCCGGCGCATGCGCAGACCGGAGCCGGCGGCCGGGTGAGTGCGAGCCCCGCACAAAAATAGGACATGCCGCGGTTTGTTTGCCGCGCGAGATTTCGCGCGGCCAAACCGCGGCCGTCTGCATAGGAGTGCGTATTGTAATGCACTCCTATGCAGACTTTCAGCGGCGGAAATCCCGCGGGAAATACCGCCGCGGGATTTCCACCCGTGTGCAGGCGGCCTTAGTGGCAAGTCAGCGAGTGAGTCATTGACTGAGGGCTTTCGCTAAATCGGAAAAGTGAAGGGGTCGCAACTTGATTATTCAATTCCAAGCTCGAAAATCCATGAAAAAACACGATACATATGTATACTAGTAATTATTAGGAAATTATAGTACCCATGTTTCTGGTGTGCAATGCACAACACAATTCTGCTACATGCACATCACACACACAGCTCTGATACGTTACTTTTGCATATTAGCTGCACGTAATTTACGAACTTCAGCAGCTCGCTGAAGAGACATATTCACTCATAGCTTTCCGCATATCTGCTGCACGTCCTTTAGAAACTCCAGGTGGTGGCTCAGGTGAAATCGCGGCTTGTCGCTGTATTATGTAAGCTGCATTAACTTCATGGCGGTGTTGAACCCTCTGTGGTGACATGTTTGCACGACAGTGACAACTTCTTACAACACTGGACAACGGTTGACGATTAGATGAAGACTGGACTGGTGTTGGCAGCATTAGCACTTGAGATGACATGATATAATGTTCAGAAGATGTGAAGATAGTGGCAAAGGACTATGCTTCAATGTTGCTGTTGGTCAATATGCACCACGTATGTAGACATCAGTGAGTTGTCATTCATTGGAGTCTCCACACAGGTGTCCAGCTGTCTCACAACCATCTACAAACTGCCAAACTGAGGACTGCTGTATTCATAGCAACTGAGGCCGCAGGGGGCTGTGGAAGATGTAGTCCACCCATAATCTACCATTCAGTGCACAAGGATAAATGACTTGTGATGATACCACAGTCGTGTGATCAGGGGGCAGAGCTAATAGCTGGTAACTGCCATTCACAGGTGCTGTCAGGCTCTGCATTTAACTCACACATGGAAAGATGGTCAAGTTGTTGTTAGCACTTTGATACGGAGGAGAATCTATCTCACCTCTATGTGTATATACTGAGGGGAATCTACCTCTTCTGTACATACTGAGGAGAATCGACTTGACCTCTCTGTGTATATACTGAGGAGAATCTAACTCACCTCTGTGTGTATATACTGAGAATATACCTTTCCATGTAAAAACGGAGGACAATACAGCTCACATCTGTTTATATGTTGAGGAGAATCTACCTCACCTCTACGTGTTTATACTAAGGAGAATCTTTCTCACCTCTATGTGTATACTGAGAAGAATCTACCTCACCTCTGTGTGTAAAAACTGAGGAGAATCCAGCTTACGTCTGTTTATATATTGAGGAGAATCTACCTCACCACTATGTGTTTATACGGAGGAGAATCTACCTCACCTCTATGTGTTCATACAGAGGAGAATCTACCTCACCTCTATGTGTTCATACAGAGGAGAATCTACCTCACCTCTCTGTGTATATAATGAGGAGATTCCAGTTCAACTCTGTGTACATACTGAGGAGAATCTACCTCACCTCTGTGTACATACCCAGGAGAATGTACCTCACAAGTCTGTTTATATACTTGGGAGAATCTTCCTCACCTTCTGTACATACTAAGGAGAATCCCTCACCTCTATGTGTATAAAATAAGGAGAATCTAGCCCACGTCTGTTTATATACTGAGGAGAACCCACCTCACCTTCTGTATGTACTGAGGAGAACCCACCTCACCTTCTGTATATACTGAGGAGAACCCACCTCACCTTCTGTATATACTGAGGAGAACCCACCTCACCTTCTGTATATACTGAGGAGAACCCACCTCACCTTCTGTATATACTGAGGAGAACCCACCTCACCTTCTGTATATACTGAGGAGAACCCACCTCACCTTCTGTATATACTGAGGAGAACCCACCTCACCTTCTGTATATACTGAGGAGAACCCACCTCACCTTCTGTATATACTGAGGAGAACCCACCTCACCTTCTGTATATACTGAGGAGAACCCACCTCACCTTCTATATATACTGAGGAGAATCCACCTCACCTTCTGTATATACTGAGGAGAATCCACCTCACCTTCTGTATATACTGAGGAGAATCCACCTCACATCTACATGTGTATAATCAGGACAATCAAGCCTACGTCTCTGTTTATATACTCAGAAGAATCGAGCCCACGTCTCTGTTTATATACTCAGAAGATACCACCTCACGTCTATGTGTATATAATAAGGAGAATCCAGCCCACATCTCTGCTTATATACTCAGGAGAATCTACCTTATCTTCTGTATATACTGAGAATCTAGCTCACGTTCTGTACATACTGAGAAGAATCAACCTCACCTCTACGTGTATATAATCATGAGAATCCAGCACACGTCTCTGTTTATATACTCAGGAGAATCCACCTCATGTCTATATGTATATAATAAATAGCTGCATGAGTGTTTCTAGCTTTAAGCTTTAGACTTAGGCCGAATGTCCATGCGTGGATCTGATTAGCGGAATCCGTGCGGGTCACCCGCATGGAAGATCTGCAAATCAAGCCGCCCGTAGGGAAGCATAGGCGTCAGCACATGAAGTAAAGCACACGGATTTGTTTAGCAGACCTTTTGGTCAGCAAAACAAATTGCAGCATGCTCCAATTCAGTGCGGTTCCAACACGGACAACTTTCATTGAAGTCAATGGAAGCTGTCCGATCCGCAGCCCTTCCACTGTTGAATTGCGGACAGGCCGCGGATTCCGCGGGAAAGCAGGAGTTAAAAAAAAAAACAAAACTGCAAATATGAATGTGTGGCAGTGTGCCGGCAAGAACTTCCGCACACATCCGCGTGAAGAAAATAAAAGAACCAGATGGGTAAGCAGTGTCCTCAGGCATGTGGATGGTTGGATTACGCTGCCGGCTCCCGCATGCTGAATTCGATCCGCCTGTGGACATTGGGCCTAAAAGATGGTTTAGCTTGAGCTCACATTGTAAAGTAGACAGAAGGTGATGTCTAGTGCCAATATCACAGGCTTTATTTAGTTAGGAGGATCACCTAAGGCATATCTTAGTCTTTGGTTAAGGTGAAAACTAAATTTGATATGAAGCTCCTAAAAGTTCTGGTTGGCAACTCCTATAATCTCACACACAAATGTTTTTTAGCATCCATAAACCAATCAGACTCCTCAGCAACAATCACTCAAATCTGAATGCTAGCCACAGAGTTGTGTGTACCTTTCTAGGCACTATGGGAGAATTCAGAAAATAGTTTCCGTGAGAATTGTGGCATAAAAAAAATCTCATATGTTTGCTCATGCAGGAATTTTCTCAAAAATTTGCGAAATTGCAGAGAAAAGGAGGGGGGGGGGGGGCAGGGTTTGAATGAAGGAAACTTTTAAGACAGATTCAAGGATTGCAACTTTTAAAAAAGTTGTAAAATTTGCTGCAATCTCACTTAACTGGGGTGGTGACATAAAAAGTGACTTCACATCTATTTACATATTCAAGGATGCAACTAATTTATCATCAGTATGCAACATTGTGATAAATTTGTTGCATATAATGGTAACATGACCTCCAAAGAAAACCTCAATGGGACTCAGTCTCTGTTACATCTGTGCAATTAGTGTGCTTAACTAAGAAAGGGTCAGATCCTAACTTGAAAAGTTTTGTATTACTTTATGGATTTAAGTATAGCATCTTTGGATGACGTTTTCTTGCTCCATGGCAAGCGGAGCTCCAACTTCCTGTAGGAACTTTCTATCCACTTCGTAGTTCCCAAATGAATAGTTTGGAGCCAGCAGCTGGGGGGATATCACAGCACAAACCTCGGAAGGGGAGCGCAAACTATTTTTGGATTATTAGAAACACTTTTTAGCAAGAAAATGTATGCCTGCCTCTTATTAGGAGAGGAAGCTGAATATGACTGCTGAAGCTTTACATTCTGCTATATTAGATGTGGGCATCTCCCTTCAGTTAGCACCTCCCTCAAGTTCCTGAGTGCAGAACTATGAATCCTGATCCAGGAAAAACATGTAAGCGGATTTAAAAAGACCTTTTTTATTAGGAAAATGTTCTAGCGTTCAGCGTATAAAGTAGTGTGGTCCGAGAAGAAGGAGGCGGCACAGCTGCGAATTACAATATTTCACTTTCTTTATTTGCCTTTTAGAGCCATAATTCGAAATGTCAGTGTGGTCAACTTCTCATACACAAGGAACATAAGTGCGGCTGTTAAGACCGTTTGAAGGAGCTTTGCTTCTAAACCTTTGTAAAGGCCCAAAAATCCTAGACGCCTAGAAGAACACAAACATGTGACACAATACATGAATAACAAACTAAACTTTACATTGACTCTATAAACAAAAATGGAAAATTATCTCCTACAATTGTCTAGATTGCATTTTCATTAACAGTGTGCTTCACAGCAATTCCAACCTTTAGAGGAAAAAAGCAGATTTCTCAAAATGCTAAAAAATTGTTTTTAATCTGCATGAAATAAAGTTAGAGCTAACTACAGCACAATGTGAGCAAAAGTCTACCAATAAAGCAAATAGCACAAAACATTAGAAATACAGTTCTCTACCATAAGAGCACGTTTCCAGTAGTAGCACAATGGCCCTGTAGTAGCCCTCTTGGGGTGCAGCACTAGGGTTCTGGGTTCCAATCTTACAGATGACATCTGCATAGGTTTTCTATGTTCTCCCAGTGTGTGTGTGGGCTTCCTCTGAGTACTACAGTTGCCTCCCACACTCCAAAAAACATACAAACAGGTTATTGGCTACCTAGGATATTGGCACTAATGTGTGTGTCTCAGAATGGGAATGTAGATAGTGATCGCCAATGAAGATGGAGATTGATGTGAGTGATGATAGTCTCTACAGCGGTGTCGAACTTATTTTCACTGAGGACCAAATCAGCCTTACAGTTGCCTTCAAAAGGGTCAATTGTAATTGTATATTAAAGGCTCGTTCCTTGAGTGCATTTCCGCAGCGTACTATGCACGCAATATTTGCAAGTGTAATACACAGTGAATGGAATCCATTGATTTCAATGGGTTTGTTGACATGAGCGTATTTAATTTTCACACAATGCGCAGTCCTGTGAAAAATATGCAGCATGACCTATTTTGTTGCGTATTACGCACTGCAGTGGGGCACCAAAATGGATGGGTGGGCGCACATACACATATATGCATATTTGCATACCATTTCAATAAGCATGTCTGCTTTTTTTTCTGCGTGCGCAAATACTCAGTGTATGTGCGCACATAAAGATAACCAGCACCCGCATTGTATGTACAGAATGTCCATGAATCAAATCTTTGTATCACTTTTACAACCCTTTCTTCAGCAGCCTACTCACTTTATTTTGATTATTACTTTTTGATTTTGTATTACAAAAATGGACAAAGCATACCTGATGCGTTGCTTGAGAAGATGAATGATACTGAATAAATTTCCTAAAATTCGTTTTTCTGGATTAAGTTTCTCATGGCCAAACTACAAATCAGAGTGAGAACGGCAAAAAATCAAAAACTAAGAAAATATTCTTACATATTATTACAGTGATACAAAATGAATACATTTACATTTTTATATAAATTATAGAGTAGTTTCACACCTGCGTTTCGAGTCCTTTTAAAGCTGATCAGTTTTTAACTGAATGTGGACTAATAACAAACTGAAGCAGACTGATGCATGCACACAAATACCTTTTTTGGGGTAGAGTAGCTGATATGCAGGTCTTGCACACTCCACATGTTTTACCCAGGGAGGTCTACCAGAGCTCTTTCTCCAAGCCAGTACAATGCACAAAATACACACTCCTGGCTGGTGGGTGGTGGCTGGGCTTCTCCCTCCCCCTGAGGTCACCTATTGTTTTGCTTTGCAGTGTGCTGATAAAAAGCATCCATTCAACACTGAAGGCAGATTGAAGGCCCACAGTTTGCTTTCCTCTATCATTGACTTTAATTAAACAAAACGGAAAGGTGTTTTCATTTTTCTTGGACATGAACAAAAATGCTGCAAGCTGCGCTTTTTTTCCATTCAGAAAAACAGAAAGTGAATGGAACTGAGTCAAACTAAACACAAACTTAGGCCTCATGTCCACGGGGAAAATCGGGCCCGCTACGGATTCTACATGTAGAATCTGCAGCGGGTCCCTCCTGCCCCGCGGACATGAGCGCTGAAAATAACAATAAATAAGAATAAACTCACCTCCCATCCGCTCTGTTTCTTCTCCTCGCGGCGGCGTCATCTTCTCTCGTCACGGCCGGATCTTCATTCTTCGGCTCGGCGGATGTGCATGATGACGTCGGTGACGTGCCCCGCGCATGCGCCGGGCCGAAGCAAAATGATCCGGCCGCGACTGAGAGAAGATGGCGCGGCGCCGAAGAGAAGAACCGGAGCGTGTAAGTAAAATATGATTTTTGTGTCCCGCGGATCCGGACGGCTTCCATAGGCTTCAATAGAAGCCCGCGGGAGCCGTCCCCGCGGGAGACCCGCATAAAAATGGAGCATGGTCCAGATTTTTTCATGCTCCATTTTTTTAAAAATCACTTTTATTGACGATCCGCGGGTATTTATCTACCCACGGGTGGTCAATGCATCCCTATGGGGTGCGGATCCGCGCGCGGGAGAAGAGTTAAAATCCGCTGCGGATTTTAATTCTTATTTTCCCCGTGGACATGAGCCCTAAGAGCAAAAAATGTATTGCTGTCTATAGGTCCAGTTTACTTCAGGATTTTTTTTTTATTAAAAAAAAAAGAAGACTGAAGGACAGACGCAGATGTGAAAGCATCCATATTTGCAGAAGTCCATGTGTGCCTCAACGAAAAACTAATCCTGAAACGCCTGTTATCATGGAATGTAACAATAACATCACCAGAAAATAACAATAATTATATTCATCCATAAATATTTAAAGGGAACCTGTGAGGTTCTTATGCTGCCCTTCCTGACTGCAGTATAGTATAATGCCAGAGCCATTGATTTCAGAGGTGTCAGAAGCAAGTCTAATGATATTCATGATATCTGAGTTCTTCCTGCCCTCCAGTCACTAATTGACAGGTTTCTCCCTATGCACAGTGCTAAGGAGACACTTGTCAATAAATAGCTAGGGAAACACTATTTTATCACTAGACTCGCCTCGAAACTCATGATTTAACCTGGAAGTTCTCTATGATCACTTCACATTAACCCCTTAATGACGCAGCCCTCGTTTTTTTCCATTTTGGTTTTTTCCTCCCTCCTTTTAAAAAAACGTAACGCCTTTATTTATCCATCAAGGTCGCTGTATGAGGGCTTGTTTTTTGCGGGATGAGTTATATTTTTCAATGGTGCTATTTAAGGCACCATATAATGTACTGAAAAACTTAAAAATAAATTCTAAGTGGAGTAAAATGAAAAAAAAACACAACATTCTGCCATCTTTCAGTGTGTCTTGTGTAACAAAGTCCTCCAGGGGGTGGGGGCGGCAATGACACTCTGGATTAGAAAGTGCATAAAACTTACTTCAGTTTAATTCTTTAAAGCACACTCCAGGCAAAGCAACAGAAAAGTCCATTCAACGTAGCACATTAAAAGATACACCACGCAGGGTGCTCAAGAGTTTTTCTCAGGCCCACGTTGTAAGGTTGTGTTCCCTCCTCAGCTTGTCAGACACTGACTCCAGAGACCTGCAGTCTTTTATGCCCCAGTAATGGGGTCAGTGCCTACAGCTGAGCTTTCTGAGAACCAGGCTAAAGTTATGGAGTGGATCGCCACCTTGTCCAGATTCAGAGCCTGGTAGGGAGATATACTCTATCCACAACTTCCCCCTTTAACTGCTTGTTTTTTACGGTGCATAAACTGCAACAAAAATGACATAACTTTATTCTATGGGTCAGTACAATTACTACGATACCAAACTTGTATAGTTTTTTTTTTTTGACGTACATTTAGTTTTTAAAAATTATTTTCTGCTGCCATCTTCTGGGCACAATAACTTTTTCGTCGACGTAGTTGTGCGAGGGCTCATTTTACTTCCTGTGTTGTACAACAGCACATAGACTAAACAGATCCATAATGCAGACCCCGTGGACACTCTGCTTGCTGTCATGTGCTATTTTCATTAAACACTATACTGCTCCCCAAGAAGAAAAGGAGAAATATGTGTAATAAAGAATGTGTTGCTAAAGGCAATATTTCCCTTATATATGATGCATACGGACTTTTAAAAATGGTGCCATACTACAGATTCATACAACATGGATCCTTCATGTGACAGTGTGCATGAATACTTATTTTAGTGGAATTAATGTACATTTTTTTATAACCAACCACAAAGTAATCTCAAAGCAAATTGATTTGTTCCAGTTGATTTTCCTCTGCGGTTTACTATAAGGCAAGTTAAACATATTGAATTTGGTTTATATGTAAAGAGCAAAAATGGATAGTTTTCACTTCCAATGCTACACTAAGGCTGGGGCTACTCAGCAACTTTGGCTGTAACTCACGTTGCTTGGTCAAAGATGGCATTATAGCACCGCTACATTAAGATCAGAGTTCAATATTAGAAGGGGGTTCTCAAAACACAGTGTATCCAGACACTTTGCGGAATCACATCACTGTCACACCTCTAGAATTAGTCCAATCTCAATCTGTTAGTCAGTTTAGAAGAAGAGATGTTTTGGATTTTTAAATTGAAAACACTGAATTCATTAGGTCCAAATGAAATATTAGAAAAAATTTATTAATTTATTAGAATAATAATGCCATTAATAATTTGATCGGATGTCTAGATAGATATTAGTTATGATGATAATATGGAGTTTTTTAGTAGTAGTCCAGAATTACATGTATTTTAATCTATATTGTTATAGCTTTATAGAATATTAACACTTAATGGTATTAAATTTTATATAAAGTTGTGTATTTATGTATTTTAAAATTATACTGCTATAATCTATATAAATTATTAGTATTTAATAGTATTAGTTTTATATAATAATTGCATGAGAACGAGTATAATAATGTAGTGTATATGGTAGTGAGAAATAGAAGAGATCGATATAATAATGGGTTGAATATAACAGAAAGCACTCCGCTATAGTAGAGGTGAAATTTATGAATGAATTGATACATGGAACGCATAGTGCTTTCCACTACGGAGAAGCAGTGACGTATGTGGTCATGTGAGAGGAAAACATTCCCTCTGACGACAGGGGGCGGGAAGAAGGATGAGCGTCCACCGCGAGCTTGTTGAAAATTGTAAGTGTGTTTTTACTTATGTATATATAGATGTAACTTGTGTATATATAGATGTGTTGTATGCTTGAGAAAGGCAAATGAAGATTGAGGAAATGCGTTATATTAAATAATTTAAAAACTTATGTGATACGGAGATACGGCTGCTTTCTCGGAGACTCTGGAGCATGGGGATCTTTTTTCTTTTGACTGAAGCACCGCTACATTACAACCCAATGTAAGTTATGTTTAATCTGTTTTTATTACATTTTAGAAAAAAATATATAAAACATGACAAGATAACACAAAGAAACAGACAAAAAAAAGGCCTGAAATTTGGCCCACCAATCATAAAATATGCAGAACACCAACCTGCAGGTCTGTACATACAAAAATCAGACAGATCATATTATGAAACATACAAAACTTAAAGAGTTATCACACAATACAATAACAAGTGACTTGCAAGATGTTGCGACCCGATGTTCATAAGAGATCCAGCAAGTATGGATTTCTAGTGATTGTAGGGTAGCGGTAGCTCATGAGCTGCAATGTAGAAATAAAGTAGTAGGAAGAAGGTCCTGCTCTTTTTTCTATTTCTTTATTCCTACTTTTTATGACTGAGGTTCTGAGGCCCTGGTACCTCCGCCGTCGCTCTCCATGCTCTTCTGAGACCTGGTGGGCATTGGTGCTTGTGATTATTTAGGAGGTGTACCTGAACCTTGGGTGTGGAGATCTGTCATCTAGATGGGTTCCCCACAACCAGGTGAGTTCACTTCTATTTATTCCAATATTTATTGTTATTCATTCATATATTTATTCCTTCTTGGAGCGTGGATACAATTATCCATTCTCGCTTATGAGCTGCAATGTGACGGCATTCACTTACATCAGGCTGCAATATAGCAGGACAATTGTGCGATCTCTAGTGGCACGACGTGTGTCGTAGTCAAAGATGTGGTGCAGCCCTATCATAAATTTCAGGGTGTTTTTGGGTATAAGATCACCATTGTGTATGTTTACACTGAAAATACTGTTAGATTAGCACTTACCCGCAATACTGACTGCACAGTTTGTAAAGGATAGGTGACTGTTGTGGCAATGGCTTTCGCAACAGCTCCAATAACAAAAACCTGAAGAGAAGAAAGCTGACAAAAGAGGAAACAAATTACATTAAATGAGAATGCTTGGTCTGGGTGAGAGTATGCACATGGGCAGAGGAAATACATGTAAATTACACACTAAATAGGAAAACACTGGGTAGAAACGGCATGGAAAAGTACTTGGGGATTTTAGTTAACTGTAAGCTTAACTGGAGTAACTAGTGTCAGGCAGCTGCTGTCAAGGCAAGTAGGATCAGGCGGGGCATCAAAAGCGGTCAAGGGACACATGATGAGAACATTGTTCTTCCTCTTTACAAGCCACTGGTTAGACCACACATGGAATATTGTGGAGATATTGGGCACTGGTACTAAAGAAGGACATATTAGAGCTTGAGCGGGTACAAAGGCGGGTAATTAAAGTAATAAATGGAATGGGTGGACTACAATACCCAGAGAGGTTATCAAAATTGGGATTATTTAGTTTAGAAAAAAAGACGGCTGAGGGGGCAACATAATAACCATGTTGAATATATCATGGGTCAGTACAGAGATCTCTCCCATCATCTATTATACCCAGAACTGTAACAAGGGGGCGTTCTAATACCTATGTATAGATATATCAGGGGACAGTACAGAGATCTCTTCCATCATCTATTTATACCCAGGACTGTAAGAAGTGGGCGCTCTAATAACCATGTATAGATATATCAGGGAACAATACAGAGATCTCTCCCATCATTTATTTATACCCAGGACAGTAAGTAGGAGGCGCTCTAATAACCATGTATAGATATACCAGGGGTCAATACAAAGATCACTCCCATCATCTAGTTATATCCAGGATTGTAACAAGGGGGCACTCGAATAACTATGTATATAAGGGTTCAGTATAGAGATCTCTCCTATCATCTCTTTATACCCAGGACTGTAACAAGGGGGCGCTCTAATCACTATGTATAAATTCATCAGGGAACAATACATAGATCTCTCCCATCATCTATTTATACCCAGTACTGTAACAAGGGGGCGCTCTAATACCTATGTATAGATATATCAGGGGTCAGTGCAGAGATCTCCCATCTATTATACCCAGGACTGTAACAAGGCGGCACTCTAATAACTATGTATAGATATATCAGAGGACAGAACAGAGATCTCTCCCACTATCTATTACACCCAGGACTGTGATTGTAACAAGGGGGCACTCTAATAACTATGTATAGATATATCAGGGGACAATGCAGAGATCTCTCCCATCATTAATTATACCCAGGACTGTAACAAGGGGCCACTCTAATACCTATGTATAGATATATTAGGGGTCACTACAGAGATCTCTTCCATCATCTATTATACCCAGGACTGTAACAATATGGAGTTCTAATAACTATGTATAGATATATCAGGGGACAGTACAGAGATCTCTCTCATTATCTATTATATCCAGGACTGTAAGAAGAGGGCGCTCTAATGACTATGTATAGATATATCAGGGGTCAGTACAGAGATCTCTCCTATCATCTATTATACCCAGGACTGTAACAAAGGGGCGCTCTAATAACTATGTATAGATATATCAGGGGACAGTAAAGAGATCTCTATTTATACCCAGGACTGTGACTGTAACAAGGGGGTGCCCTCTACCCTTGAAATAAAGTTTCTACACTGACACAGAAGGGGGTTCTTTACTGTAAGCACAGTGAAACTATGGAACTCTCCGCGTGAGGATGTGTTGATGGCAAACTCGGTAAAAGAGTACAAGAGGGCCTGGACACCTTTCTTGAGTGTTTACAATATCATATGTAATAATCACTAATACCTTCAGAAGGGTCTGTGATATGGGGATTATTCTCATTGCTAAATTGAAGTTGGGAAGGAATTTTTCCACCTAAATGTGGAACACTGGCTTCTACCTTATTGTTTTTTTTTGCCTTACACTAGATCAACATTGTGGGTTAATAGGCTGAACTGGATGGACATAAGTGTTTTTTCGGCCTTAAATACTAGGTTACTACATGGTAACATCACCACCAGCAATATGCAGAATACTTTTGGGAAAGGCCACAGGTTAAACTAGTTCTACAAATAACGTATTTAGCTTTGAGAGGTTGCCTGCATTCTATTCAATACAATTAGATTTTTGTTTTTTGCACAAATCAAACATTTAACAGAAAATTTTGCAAAAACATTAGTCTGTATTCACAGGGGCTGGTTTGGGAATGGTGAAAACTGCAGCAAAAACTGCATTGGCAACTGCAATTTCAAAATTGCATGAGTTTGTTACTAGACTCTAAGTTTGGATTTACACAAACCTATTTGCTTGTGCAATATGCAGAAAACAGAACCTGTGTTTTTAATTTACAGTTTATAGTTAATGTGCAACAGAACTGAACACAAATGTTCCTATTTTTGTTGCTGTTTAACTGATTCGTTTTTAAATGAGCATGTGCAGAAGAGAGAATACAAAGTAGACCCGTTAGAAATGGATATAAAGGGAACAAAATAAACTGATAGAAACGGTCCTTCTTCTTGACAGATCTGTCTACTGGATCTGCAGATCCAGTTTTACTATCTGTTTCTTTAGCTGGGTTGTCTCCACCACGGTGAGTCCCTTCTATTTTATTTTTGGCTTTTCACTTATTTGTTCCACTCTCTCCTCTCAGAAGTGCTATCATTTCCAATGTATTATTAAATGGACCCCATTGATTATAATGGGCTTTGTTCGGTTTTTGCTCAGCTGGCAGGCATTTTACTGTACAAAAGCGCCGCATGCTATTTCTTCCGGTATTTTGTGCCAGATCTGTGATGGAACCTCTGAACGGAGGCTCCAGCACAGACGTGAACCTGGCCTTAGGCAAGCACATTAATGAATACATTGAATAAATAAAATGAATACGGTCATCACTACTAAGGTTAAATACTACGATGAAAAAAAAAAAAAAGGAAATCAAGGTTCAGTTCATTTGGCAACAATGTCCAGTAGTACAAAACCTGTTTATTTGTGATGCGTTGAAATTAATAAGCCACAGTGTTTGTTTGTGTATTGTAAAGGTGCACTACAGAGAATGGCCTGTAGGGGGCAACAGACAGGCAGTCTGGTGCCTGAGACAAGGGAAAACACCCACAGGTGTGGTCAGGAAGTGGGATATAGGTGTGCATTCCTGCTACAGTTAGAGGAGAAGTGGGCTGCAAGTTATAGAGACGTCCAGTAAGAGGGACCTGGGCTGTGAGCCAGAGAGGGGTCCAGTGAGAGGGACCTGGGCTGTGAGAGCCAGAAACAGATCCAGGGGAGACCTGGACTGACAGCAAGAGGTCTAGAGAGAGACCTGGACGCTGAAGAGACTATTCGTGTGCCTCAGGAAAGTTGGGTTAAACCTTCTTGAGGAAAGCAGAGTGAGTCCTGAGATGAAGACAACTGTATGAAGCTGCCCTGGAGAGTGGGTGAGAAACACAGTTGGACTGTTTATTGAACTATATGAAACCTTGCTTAAAAGGACATTAAAGTTTATTTGATGAAGCGCTGTGCTGAAGCAAGATGATATTGCTATGAAGGTGAAAATAAATAGGAATTTGGAGTTTAACCCATTGGTGTCTACCTGTGATGTGAGCGAATGATCCCCGGGTTGCTACAGTATATATATTTGTACACACAAAACGGGGCACATTTATCTTAGGCTGCCTGCAGACGGGTGTCGAGGATCCGGCGACGAGAAGACGCGGGACCCGACCCGAACGCCTGCGGAGAGCGGCGCGTACTTACCCGCAGCTCCGGCTGTTTGATATGCCGACTTGCCGGGCAGCTGGCGCATGCGCAGACTGGAGCCGGCGGCCGGGCAGTGACGTTTCTGTGCAGGGCTCTGCAAGCCCCGCACAGAAATAGAGCATGCCGCGCGAGATTTCGCGCGGCCAAATCACGGCCGTCTGCATAGGATTGCTTTTGTTAACGCAATCCTAGGCAGGCTTCCAGCGGCGGAAATTCCGCTGGAAATCCCGCCGCAGAATTTCCGCTCGTGTGCAGGCGCCCTTAAGGTTGGCATTTTGCACGCTGCTCTTAGATAAGTCCCACTGGAATAAGATGCACCAAATGCATTAAGAAGCAAGCCTTTTAGATACATTTGTCCTTCCCCTGAAATCTAGAACTCTACACTAGGTTTTTCTCAGATGCCCCGTCCTACCAAGCCCCAGCCACTTTTTTTTTCAACAGTGCTCAGTATAGCAGAAAATGTAGAAGTGTTCCAAATTTCTCTGCAAGTTTGACTTGTGCAAACATCTGAAACTTTTGATATGCCAGAATTCCGACAGAAACACTTTTATGAATTTCTCCGCTTTATATACTTTATGTATTTAGCAGTCTATTACAGTACATTCCATAATAGCAGTATAACATTATGAACACAGAAATTAATATTCACAGACATGACTTTCCACTTCTGCTACCGCCACTGAATAATATATAATCCTGAAAACATAATAGTAAATGATTTTACTTCTTCCTGCTGACTGAGGAGCTGACGCTTTAATCCCTCATAGAACATGAACTGGATTGCTGGGTTGAAAACCAAGAGTAGAGAAGGCAATGTACCGTTCCAAAGTGCCAGCACGCCCTCCTTCTGCAGTATCTTTTGAAAGGCATCTAAAATATAATACAAAATGAAGCAAAACAAGCATTTAACAATGAAGAGGTGGTTGAGTGGAAGATCATTCTACAAATATATTACAAGCTTTTAATGTATGTACTTATTGATGGCATATTCACAGCATATGCCATTAATTGTCTGATAGATACAGGTTGAACTTCTGAGACAGGACCTATCCCCAAAACCAGAGTCCTCCAACCGTGACTCACCTCCATAGAAAAATAAAAAATTTATGGCAGAAAAAGATGCATGGCCCATGTAATGCGCCCTTATACGATTTCATTTTTATTTCTCTCTTAGGATAGATTTAGGTTTATACCAAGCAGCTTAAATTAATTTATTAATGCTTTTCCAACCATGTCTACTAGAAGTTTGTTCCAAGCATTTACTACTCTTTCAGTAAAAAGAATCTCCTGAAGTTGCCTCTGATTTCCCCCAACTAATCGCGGATTGTGCCCCCTTGTTCTTGTGTTTAGCTTACCTCCTGAACCTTATTTATACCTTTAATAGGTTTTAAATTTCATTCATAGCCTTTCCTCCAGGCTATACAAATTCCAGATGTGGTCTCACCAGAGCTCTCTATTCAGCGGGATCACAATCACAAGCTGGATGTTTTGTGTCCTTTGCTGCCTGTTTTTTGTCTAGCTACAGTAGGGACACGAGGAGCCTTAATTGCGGCCTTGCAGCTTAAGTTTATTGGCCAATGTACAAACTAATGTCTCATTTTTATATTCAGCTTTACCATCTGCTTTAGTGTACGAGGTTAAGTGGTAAGTGTGTTTATCATCTGTCAGTAACCAGCTTGTGAATTGTGTTTATCTGTACTTGTCCTGGTTCCGTGTACCACCTATTCTGGGAAAGCCAGGGCCGAGATTCCAGCGTGGGGCCACCTTTATTGGGGCGATTGCTCCGCTTGTAGGTAGGGCCTAGTTATCTTCCCTGCAGCATAGGGTCAGTTTCTCTATCCTGACTCCCCATCCGATTGTGGGTCACGTTCGTGTGGGCCCAGTGCTTAGTTGCCTACATGAACATAACAGGTATTACATCATACTGCAGCAGCGATCACACCACTGCAAGTTCTTGTCTCCTATGAAGACTTAAAAAGATTATATATAAAAATCAGTTTAAAAATGTGGGCTTTAATCCCAAGGGAAGCAAAAACACACTCCCTGCGGGGATTAAAACCCTTCAGGCTCTGGACGTGACAGCTCCATGCTGCCCGCTCCCGGAGGTAGTCAACAACCTGGAGCTGTCATTCCGGGCCAATGGACAGCGCCAGTCACATAAAGGTCAATAAAGAGCTAAAAACAGTTAGATTTTCAGCTTCCCTCATGGATCACATCCATGAGGGGGGCTGAAACTACTCCCCCCCATCCTCTGCGATGTCCAGCGTTGATCTGGTCCGGAATGGACCCTTTGCCTTTTTCTGTGCATGCGCCACAAAGGGGAAATGGCAACGCATGCACAGAAGCCCATGAGGGCAGCTTAAAATACTCACCCCCGTTGTCAGTGATGTCCCACAGCGGTCTGGACACATCGGCACATGCGCAGAAGGCTGGAGATAGCCGAGTGCAGGGAGATGTCACCGGGGACCGCTGTATGTGGTTCCCGATCACATGATCACCATTAACCATTGGATAACAGTGAACATGTAAAGTTAACAAGAGTAAAAAAAGAGTTTACAAAGTTAAAGTTCCATCATTTTAGATGAAATTACATACATAAGGTCCCCAGATTTGTCCCCCGATCGGATGTTTATCAGCGGACCTTTCCCAGCTTCGGCGCATGCACGCCATTGTCCAATGGGTAATGGGATCACATAAAAGTTTTTTTAAAAGTTGAAGTTTCACCTCCCCTCACCGATGCGATCATTGAGAGGAGATGAAACTTCTTACCAGAGGACTCCACATTTGAATCGTGATGTGATCCTCCTTCGTTGATCTTCCCAGCTTCTGCGCACGTGCCCACCGGCAAGATGCCGGACACATGCACAGGAGCTAGGGAGTGCCCAGGAAACTTAAAATCTCCTTGCTCCCAGCGACCAAAGTTCACCAAGAGCCTGGATCAGTGACCGATACTCGTTGAGTGGTTCCCGGTCACATGATAAAAAGCTAGCGATGTACCTTATGCCGTTCTCACACAACCGGATAGGAATTGCGGAGTCCGTATGCATTTGATCCGCGGTAATACGCATATCAATCAAATGCACTGAATTACACAATTCCACTCACATTAGCGGGTCAGAAAAACGTAATCGGCTGACAGAAAACAGAATGCAGCATGTTGTATTTTACAGCAGATATCCGCAACAAAGAGCCCCTTGTGCTCTATAGCCTTGGATATATCCGCAGCCCATACGCAACCACATTGTGTACGGGCTGCATGTACCTGCGTCATCGCTAAGTGACGGCGCAGAAATTATAAACTAAAAAAGGTGTACTGAGCATGACCGCCTGTGTGAGTATGCAGTTATACGCAGTACATTAAGCGGCCGTATGCAGTGCCATGGCCGGGCTCTCAGCTGGGATCCATCGCAGGTGGATTCCACATCCGGCCGTGTGAGCCCAGCGTTATTAATATCGCTACCTGTAATACGTAATTTACAAGAAGTCCCCGGGAACATTCGCCTTTCTGCAGTTCCAGGAGCAGCCTGCCCCATGTCCCCATCCCAACCAGGCCTCCGTAATAACCCCTGTCTTCGGACATACCACACAATTTACATTATTACGTTTATCTAAGATTTAGAGAACTTAAGGGTGCGGAGGGGGGATTATTTTTAGGGAGTCATTTTTTATTCCACACAAGTGCGCAATGGGGCCTGAAATTTATTCAGTTTTGCCCTGAAAGCCAATGGGTGTTCCCTCCATTATAGGCCTAGTCATGTGTCCTGTAAGCAGATTGGGGCTACAATGGGTACGTTTCAGAACATGGGACAAACGGGGGGATCCATTTTGGGATTCAAGTCTTCATTTTTATGTGTGCTGTACAAGAAAAAATTGACACAATTGCCAAGAAAATAAAAATCGTATTTTTTTTCCTTCTGCTTTGCTTAGATACATTAAAAAAAAAGTAGCGTCAAAATACACAGTATACCCCTAGATGAATTTGTAATGGGTCACTTAAGGGCTTTACAAGTGTGCAAGAGGACCTAAAAACCTTCAAGCAAAATGTCTGATCTGTTGTGCATACAGACAGAAGATTAGGGCCATAATAGGGATGTCCCTGAGCATAAGACAAACGGGGTATCCATTTCGGGGTGCAAATCCTCATTTTCATGTGCACTATAGAAGAACAACCTGCCTTTAAAATGACATATTTGCAAAAATATGAAATTTTATTTTTTCTCCTCCAAATTGCATTAATTCCTGAAAAAAACTGTAGGGTCAAAATACCCATGATGCCCCTCAGTGAATATATTAAGGGGTGTAGTTTTTAAAATGGGGTCATTTATGAGGATATCTGTCATTCTGACACCTATGAGCCTTTGCAATCTTGGCTTGGTGTAGGAAAACAAAGTGTTCCTCAAAATGTTCATATGTTAAATTTATACGCAAGTAAACAGATGGAAATATATATCTTAGCAAAAATCTGTACAGTATGTCTGCACATATTTAAGATATTGCAATTGAAAATGTGAAAAAATTATAATTTTTACCACCTAAATGAAGTACAATATGTGGTGAAATAACAATGTCAGAATCACTGGGATATGCAAAACCGTAACAGAGTTATTCTATGTTAAAGTAACACATGTCAGATTTCCATAATTTGGCCTGGTCATTAAGGTGCAAACTGGCTTGGTCACTAAGGAGTTAATAGAATGGAGAGAGCAAGTCTTCAAATTCCGAATTCCAATTTTGTCTAGGTTTTCATTTTCCTATGCAATTTGTGAAAAACTTGTTAAATTGCTATAATCTGAGCATCTTTTATTTTTATCAAAAACTACACTGGCTGCATGAAACCAAATAAAAAAGTGTAATTTTATGAGGTTCCACATTTGTGTTGCTTTCACATCTCTGCAGTTTACATGGTAAGTATGACTTGTTGGTTTGCATAGAAATCCCAGTAAACCTACCTGAAATGCCAGTATATGTGGTGGGTTTTATATCATCATTTCTAAACTTGGCACCTTGAAGTTTCAGTCTTGTATTTACCACCCACAGAGGAGTTGTGAGCAGGACATTAACTACTCCTAGGAAAAGTAAAATTTTATATTAACAACTTATACCATTATCCAAATAAAAAAAAATTCTAAATCCTGCACCAAACACAAATACAGTGAAACTTCTCCAAACGACAAACACATTGATTTTCTGCTCCATCATTTATTATGGATAATGGTCATCTATTTTAAGAGGATCACTTAACCGAGCGTGCTCGCTCATCTCTATTATAGACCTTTTATTGTAACCGGAGTGAACATCTAAAAAAATGCTCAATCTTTGGTAGCACAAGCATTTCAATATTGTTTATTTCACCCATTAACCCCTTAAAGGGGTTTTGTCAAATTATCTAAACTTACCTATTCCTTCCCTGTCGGTTTCCTTATCACATCTTCTCCTGGTTGAGCTTCTCCAGTGCCCCAGGTCAGCTCACTGAAGGCTGGGTCCAGCTTGTTATGAAGGCTGCTTATCACAAACTCCTTCCTGCTGGTTCAGTGAAGGTCCCATCCCTGTGCTGTAGCTTCACTGCCTAGGAAGGAATTATAATCTATTTCAGAGATAGCTAGCATGAGCTATCTCTGAAGAAGATAAGCAGTCCTCTTGCTGACCTGTGACGTAATGTACATTGGCAGACTGCCAACCTAACCTCACAGGAAGGAGCAGAATCAGGCAAGTGGAGGTGAAGTGAGCCCCCGAACTGCAGGAGACAGGAGAAGATAAGGGAGGTGGAGATCTGGTAAGTAGACTGATGGGGGAGGAATAGATAAGTAGAACATTTTTCTTTTTAGTGACAGAACCCCTTTAAGGACATGGCCAATTTTGGACTTAGGGACACAATGATTTTTGGGGGATTTTCATCTCCACTTATAACACATTCACATGGTCTTTTTTTTCCTATTACACACTTTTCCACTGTAGCTGGGGCATCCATAAGAGCCGTTAGGAGACGTTGGGCAAGATTTCGAACACGGAGAATGTTTAATATGATGTAATTAAATTATAAGGAATGATTTTATTAGTTGTTTTTTTTTACCCTTTTCTTCTATTTAATTATGAATTAGGTACACAATGTTGTTGTTTTTCCTTCTTCACTTTAGCTATATTCATTGTACCAGAGAAATTTTTGGGAACTACAAATAAAGATTAGAGATGAGCGAGCATACTCGTCCGAGCTTGATGCTCGTTCGAGTATCAGGGTGCTCGAGATGCTCATTACTCGAGACGAGCACCACGCGGTACTCGTCTCGATTAAACGAGCACTGACCATTGAATTCAATGGAGCCAGCAATACAGCCGGCTCCATTGAAAGCAATGGGCTGCCGGCGATCTCAGGATGAATTTTCGGGAAGGGCTTAAAAATATAAGCCTTACCTGAAAATCATCCTAAAATGTGTAAAAATAAAAAAATGTCAGCATAAAGATCGTTCTCCTCTGCCATAGCTGTGACAGCTGTGGCAGAGAAGAACGATGTTAGCCCATTGAATTCAATGGAGCTGGCAATACAGCCGGCTCCATTGAAAGCAATGGGTTGCTGGCGAGTGCGGGAGTGAGAGCCCCCCTCCCCCCCGCACTGTGAGCATAAAGATCATTCTCCTCTACCACAGCTGTAACAGCTGTGGCAGAGAAGAACGATGTTAGCCCATTGAATTCAATGGAGCCAGCAATACAGCCGGCTCCATTGAAAGCAATGCGCTGCGGGCGATCGCGGGATGAATTGTCGGGAAGGGGTTAACTATATAAGCCCTTCCCTGCAATTCATCCTGAAATGTGTAAAAATAAAAAAAATATATATACTCACCTTTCCGCTGCAGCCGGAGTTCAGCTGCGGCCGCCGGCAGTTCTCCTGAACTGCTTCTCTATAGTATTCAGCAGCCGGGGCTTTAAAATCCCCGCCTGCTGAATGAGCTGCCTCTAATTGGTCACAGCCTGACTAATCTGATTGGTCCCGCTGAGCCAATGAGAGGCAGCAGTCACTCACCCATTCATGAATTCATGAATGGGTGTGTGAGTGAGACCTGCCTCTGATTGGTCAGGCTGTGGACCAATCAGAAGCAGCTCATTCAGCAGGCGGGGATTTTAAATCCCCGGCTGCTGAATACTACAGAGAGCAGTTCAGAGAACTGCCGCCGCTGAACTCCGTCTGCCGGGACTGGGTGAGTATATATATATTTTTTATTTTTACACATTTCTCGATGAATTGCAGGGAAGGGCTTATATATTTAACCCCTTCCTGACAATTCATCCAGCGATCGCCCGCAGCGCATTGCTTTCAATGGAGCCGGCTGTATTGCCGGCTCCATTGAATTCAATGGGCTAACATCGTTCTTCTCTGCCACAGCTGTTACAGCTGTGGCAGAGGAGAACGATCTTTATGCTCACAGTGCGGGGGGGGGGGAGAGGGCGCTCTTGCCGCTTTTGTGGCTTAATAGTGGGACCTGGGAACTTGAGATGCAGCCCAACATGTAGCCCCTCGCCTGCCCTATCCGTTTCTGTGTCGTTCCCATCACTTTTGTGAATTTCCCAGATTTTCACAAATGAAAACCTTAGCGAGCATTGGCGATATACAAAAATGCTCGAGTCGCCCATTGACTTTAATGGGGTTCGTTACTCGAAACGAACCCTCGAGCATCACAGGAAGTTCGACGCGAGTAACGAGCACTCGAGCATCATCTCTAATAAAGATCTATTGCTAATAGTGCCATAGTACATATTGTGTAATTCAAATTCATTTAAGCAATTACCAGCAACAAAGCCAATCATCAAATCCTTGCCAGTGGTTGAAGCAGTCCCTTTAATCCATAAGGACTTGAGACTGTTAAAAGTGTAGAAATAGACAAAATTGGAGCAGCAGAGACTGGAGATGACAGGAAACCAACCGCGGTATGGTGCAAGGCTATAAATAAAAATAAACAAAAAATAAGCATATCTTTAGTTTGCTCTTCAGCACAGATCTTCATGGCAATGGGCTTAATGCTAATTAATTAACATAGATTGTAATTAATATACAAAAGAGGATACGGTATGATCTTCTATTATCAGAATACTCCTTTAAATTCATATGTACAGTATTTAGAACATTAGGGCAAGGACACATGGTCTAGTTAGGACCATGTGTTTTTTAAACCACATTGAGGCCGCGTTCCCAGGATCTATGGCCTTTTTTTATATGGATATTAACTGTTTTCAATCCAGTGCCGAACCTCGTCCGACATTCAGATTTCCCTGCAAAGCTCTGATGTTGGGCGAGGACCAACACACGTTTCTAACACTATGCAGAACAGAGCTCCGATGTTAGAGGCTGCTCTGCATAGCTATATTACACTATACAGAACAGAGCTCGGATGCCAGAGGCTGTTCTGCATAGCCATATTACACTATACAGAACAGAGCTCCAATGTCAGAGGCTGTTCTGCATAGCCACATTACACTATACAGAATAGAGCTCCAATGTCAGAGGCTGTTTTGCATATACATATATTTACAGGATTATTACAAAGGATCTTCGTGCTGTGAAACACTCATAACTCCTGTTTAATTTTCAAACAATTGCTAATAAAATCGGCATGACGGGTCATTTTTATGTGTTTCTGTTGAGCAATTCCAAGGAATCCACAACACACTTTCCCACCCAAAATAAATAAAAGTTCGAAAGTGTGCGGGTGGAAGGGGAACTCGATTGGAAAGATTTAATTGCAAATCAAAACCGCTACTGAAAACTGCATGTGGTTTTACTACAAAACTTCATGCCTTCCCCAGTTTTCAACAGATCTCCTTCTTTCTGTGATGCACACTAAAATCAGTTGAAAATAGTTTTGTAGAACGATGGAGCTTCATGGTAGAAACAGATGCGGTTTTCAGTTTTGTCGTGCAATTATTATACACTTCAAAAATACCATAGAACAGTTGGAGGAACCGAGCCTGATGTCTAATATCAGTAAGACTGAAAATCAGTTACATTTGGATTACAGATGCATGACGTGCTTCTGCGCAATACACAAGTAAATGCATAAAGAGACAGCCAGAGAGAAATTTAGTGGCAATTACAGGGATGATTGTGTTTAACAGTGCCTGTGTATCAGAACCTTTACCGCCAAACCATTAATGTACCGTTATCAAAGTTACCATAGACTACATGAAATAAGGACTTGCTGCAGCTCAGGGCCACATCACAACTGCATCCTAACCCGATCCAAGGCTTGGACTAGCCCATCGGGGTGCCGGTGAAACCCTTGGTGGGCCATTGAGCCAGGAATGGGCCCCGCCTCTACACAAATGCAATAGCATATGCAGTGCAGCGCTTCCTGCCTGCAGGATGTTGTACCTCAGCGAAGACTCTTCTCCATGCTGCAGCTAGTAGTGGAGGCCCATTCCTGCACAGCCCAATGACTGCTTGCCCTCTTTGCTGAGGAATCAGGCCAGAGGGAAGGAGGGGAGTGGAAGTTACATATGCTATAGGGTGGAAGATAGGGACATGTGCACCTGAACGTGCTAGATGGATAAGGCATCCCTGCTGCTGTCCCAGCCTGCAGACATGGGGAGTGTATGTGTAATTTCTGTGTATATATATATATCCATAATGTGTGAAAAGTGTCATATATATGTCCATATATATATATATATATATTTGTAATATGGATAAATGTTTAATAGAAAGAGAGATAATGTAGATATATACATATGCTTACAGTATCTATATTGCAATACAATAGTAGATTATCACATAGGTGGTTTGGGTAGCCACCGGGGGCCTGAGTGAGCCCATGGCTGCCCAACCGCCCACTAGCTAAATGTACTTTTACGCAGGATGACTGTCGGGTGCATAACAACTGTCCCACCAGCTATCGTGTACTGTTACACAGGAGCGGTAGTTATTTTGTGAATGGAGGCGTAGCGCACAGGAGATCTCCTGCAGCCGCTTGTCTCCGGTCACTGCAAACAGGCAGTCGTTCAAAGATGAACTGTCCTGTTTAAGAGCAGCTTAATCGTGGAAGTATGCCTGTGTTACTCTAAAGTATATTGCAATGAGCATGTAGGTAGACGTGTATGGGCAGGTCCATGTGGGCGATAAATGTCGCAGAATTTACGTGTGAAATTACAGCCCAGAAGATCTGCAGCAGTTATAGCAGCAGCAAAGTGGAGTTTTAATCTAATCTCATCCACACAAAAGCCGCAGGATGTCGATGTATGCTGTGAGAGTGGTTAAATCCAATAATGTGTAATCCTGCAGCCATTCTGTCTCGCTTTACAAAGCAAAGGGCAGAAAAGTACAATTCATAAGAATAATGAATTCTTCCTGTATTTGTGCTTCTACATTATTGACATTCCTTCTACTGCTTGTGTCTGAAGTCACTTCTCAAAGATTGTATTAGAACAATGTGTGAAGGAGAACAAGTTATAACATAGATGAATATGCAATGAGGATACATGAATGGGACGTATGAGATGGAAACTCATGAAATGCTTGTTATAAATTGGTTGTTGAAGTAGGTGCAGCAGCTCGCGATCACCTCCTGACAAATGGCAGAAAAATGTTGCTATAAAAGCAGTGAGAAATAACAGCTTATCACCCAGGGTCCCAAGCAGCGGACCCCTCACCGATAACCTCAGGATGATGTATCCTCAGGATAGGTCATCAATAGCTTAGACCTGTACAACCCCTTTAAAAGATGCTGGGCTTTTGAAAAAAACATTGGATTGTGGGATAAGTTGATCACTAATACACGCAATTCTTTTGTAATTGTGCATCAAAATAGTCTTTTTTTATTTTGTTTTTTGCTCCCCCTTTAAAAAAAATTCTAACTCTTATTTATCCATCGCTGTATGAAGGCTTGTTTTTTGCGAGACAAGTTGTATTTTTCAATGGTACTATTAAATGTACCATATAATGTACTGAAAAACTAAAAAAATTCGTAGTGGAATAAAATGGATAAAAACTAAAATTCTGCCATCTGCGTCTTGTTTCTACAGCGTACACACAGCAACAAAAATGACATGATAACTTTATTCTATGGGTCAGTACGATTACTACGATACCAAATTGTTTTTTTATTGTATAATATAGTTTTTTTTGCTGCACTACTTTTTTTTCTTAAATATATTTTATTTTTTAAAATTAGTTTCTGCCGCCATCTTCTGACAGCTATATCTTTTTTTATTTTTCTGTCAACGTTTTTGTGAGAGCTCATTTTTTGTGGGACGTCCTGTAGTTTCTGTTGGTACCATTTTGCAGTACATACAATTTTTTTTGATCACTTATTATTGCATTTTTTTCTGGAGACGGGGTGACCAAAAATGGCAAATCTAGCGTTCCTTTCTTTTTCTGACGACGTTCACTGCGCTGGGAAAAAAAAATGTGTTACTGATAGATCTGACTTTTACGGACGCTGTGATAACAAATATGTATTTTTGTTTTATTATTTAGATTCTAATATAAATGTCAAAAGTTTTTTTTGTACTTTTAATAATTAATAAAAAAAATTGTAAAACTTATTTTATGTTTTTTTTTTACTCCCCAGAGGGGAGAAGAACTTGCAATGCTTTGATTGCATCTGCAGTAGGATGTAATGCCATAGCATTACATCATACCGCAATCCGACAGCCATTCTATTAATGGCCCCGGGTGCCACGACAACCCGCGATCTCATTGCAGGGGACCGTACGGGAACCCCAAACATCAGTCGGGGCATGTAAATGCAGCTGTCAAAATTGGTCGGCATTGCTCCTCTGGGTAATATGGGATGGGCTGCGGGTCAGACAGCTTCCATAGACTTTGATGAAAGCCGTCCGTGTGGAATATGCAAGAAAATAGAACATGCTGCAGTTTAATTTTCGCAAGCAGAAATCGCAATCGCTGTCCTCTCATGTGAACGGACATAGCGAATGTTCCATTTTCTGATTCCAAGCAGATTACCGCGGATCGTCCACGCGGGTGATGATGTGGATTCCGCAATACAAATCTGGTTGTGTGAGACCGGCCTAAAGGGCCTTATTGCTGCACTCATAGAGGGCTGTTCATTTATACAACATTTTACACAGAGACCGGCTTCAGGCAGAAAGCCCTTCAGATCGTGGATCACAAAGGGAACAGAAAGGAATATGGTTTATTTAATCTTCAGACTAAACAATTGTTCAATGTCAAAGTATCTACTTTTTCTGTCAAAAATATATGGAATACACAGACAACCTAATTATAGTCAAAAAGGTCCATGAGGATTCCCCTGCACCATTGTGAAGATGGATCTGGCGTAGTCTACAGATCATAAACAGAAGTCATGATGCTGCTCTGAATGTGTTTGGTACTTACAGTCCCTCTTCTCTAATGATTTCCATTAATACAGCAGGAGTGCTGCGAGATTTCCTCTGTTCATCCACTAAAATACAAAGTAGAAACAAGTCTGTTAGGAAATTAAGGCATTTTGAAGGAAACCTGTCAAAAGGTGACAGGAAAACAGGAGGTGTATTTTATTTTTATATTCGCTCACTTCCCCATTCCTGTGGTGTCCCCCAGTGAAGTGCGCACACGATCCAAAAATCTGACTCTTTTCATACAGCCACACACGCGTTCTCTCATAGACTTCTATGGAAGAGTGTGTGCACAACGGTCTGAAAAGCCTCAGACTTTCAGGCTGAGTGCGGGGCACTGAGGGAATGGCAAGGCAGGTGAGTATAAAAGTTTCATCCCCCGGACCCCTCGCTCCCCTCCCTGGACTTAGTTTATGGTGCTGTTCCGAGGTGACAGATACTCTTTAAACAGACATTTTGATCAAAACAACCCTCCAGTTCACAGTACAAATTTAAAGATACATGCAGATTGTACGGTTAACATACACGGTGCCCTACTTTTTAATGTTGTTGCCACGGGTTGTCCCATTCCCTTTAGCCTTTTCATATATATCTTCTATTGTGGGTAAAATGTTTGAAGGATTTCTAAGAGATGCTATCCTGGAGAACCTCAAGGGAAATAGCTGTATAACTCCATATCAGAATGGGTTTATCAGAGATTGCTCATGTGAAACCAACCTGAACAGCTTCTACAAGGAGGTAAGCTCTAGACTGGACCGGGGAGAGTCATTGGATCTTGTGTATCTGGACTTTTCCAAAGTGTTTGATACTGTGCCACATAAAAGGTTGGTATATAAAATAAGAGTGCTTGGTCTGGGCGGGAATGTGTGAAAGTGGGTAAGTAACGAGTCAGTGATAGAAAGCAGAGGGGTGTTATAAATAGTACATACTCTGATTGGGTCACCGTTACTAGTAGGCTACCACAGGGGCAGTATTGGAGGGGTCACTGTTACTAGTGGGGTAGGAGAGGGGGCAGTATTGGAAGGGTCACCTTTACTAGTGTGGTACCAGAAGGGTCACTGTTACTAATGGGGTATCACAGCGGTTGGTTTTGAGCCGTATTCTTTTTAACATATTTATTAATAACCTGGTAGGCATTCCAATAACCATGTATAGATATATCAGGGGTCAGTACAGAGATCTCTCCCATCATCAATTATACCCAGGACTGTAACAAGGGGGCACTCTAATAACTATGTATAGATATATCAGGGGACAGTACAGAGACCTCTGCCATTATCTATTATACCCAGGACTGTAACAAGGGGACGCTCTAAAAACTATGTATAGATATATCAGGTGGCAATACAGAGATCTTTCCCATCATTTATTTATACCCAGGACTGTAACAATGGGGAGCTCTAATAACTATGTAAAAATATAATCAGGGTCAGTTCAGAGATCTTTCCAATCATCTATTTATACCCAGGACTGTAACAAGGTGGCGCTCTAATAACTATATATAGATATATCAGAGGTAAGTAAAGAGATCTCTCCCATCATCTATTATACCCGGGACTGTAACAAAGTGGCACTCTAATAACTATGTATAGATATATCAGGGGACAGTACAGAGACCTCTGCCATTATCTATTATACCCAGGACTGTAACAAGGGGACGCTCTAAAAACTATGTATAGATATATCAGGTGGCAATACAGAGATCTTTCCCATCATTTATTTATACCCAGGACTGTAACAATGGGGAGCTCTAATAACTATGTAAAAATATAATCAGGGTCAGTTCAGAGATCTTTCCAATCATCTATTTATACCCAGGACTGTAACAAGGTGGCGCTCTAATAACTATATATAGATATATCAGAGGTAAGTAAAGAGATCTCTCCCATCATCTATTATACCCGGGACTGTAACAAAGTGGCGCTCTAATAACTATGTATAGATATATCAGAGGGCAATGCAGAGATCTCTCCCATCATCTATTTATACCCAGGACTGTAACAAGATGGCGCTCTTATAACTATGTATAGATGTATCAGAGGTAAGTACAGAGATCTCTCCCACCATCTATGTATACCCAGGACTGTAACAAGAGGGCTCTCTAATAACTATGTATAGATATATCAGGGGACAATACTGAGATCTCTCCCACCATCTAGTATATCTCTCTCTCAACCTTTTTATCTAATTAGACCAAACCAATATAACAGGCTGTTCACATCACGTTTTCGCCATCTGTCAAGTGTATACACTTTAATACAAAAAACATTGCATTACAACATAGCTTTTTCATACCCGCAGACTATAAGTGGTCTAATGTAGTTCAAAAGTGCTTACTGCTGACTACACTTCACCTACCTAAAGTTTGTGTGTTTTTTGTGGGATACAAAAGCGTGGCATACTCAGGGCACTCCTGATACACGGCCTTCTAACAGCTGCAGGTCAGAAAAAGCTTTGCGTAACATGTATCCTCCAAGCCGGTTAATATCAGCGACTGCAGACCAGTACAATAGGTCCCCAATCATGTGGCCACTGTGATGACCAATCACACATATTACGTAAATATTGTTGGCGTTACAAAGTTCAGTCTGTCAACACTGCTCTCCTGACACTTGTTACTTTGTGCGAGTAGAGAGGAAGACTTCTGCATCTCTTGCTACTGTTAAAGCATTAAAAAAAACACACACACAAAAAACACATTTTAAGAGGCTTTCAATTTATATTATGCTTAACTTCGGGTTGGATTAGGGTTAGGCCGCCTGCAGACGGGCGGAAATTCCACGGGATTTCCGCCACTGGAAGCCTGCATAGGATTGCGTTAACAAACCGCAGCATGCTCTATTTCTGTGCGGGGCTTGCATTTTATGTATGCACTTGCTGATATACCCAGCTTAACCAGAGTTAATTTGGTTTACCTGTTGTTTGCACAGAAAATTTTATGAAGTAGTGGTTACTTCACAGGAACTAAGGAATAAAATATGTATACACAGAGAGAAGCGTTAGTTTCACCTCAGACTGCATGTCCCTCTGCAGAATGTGCCACTCCTCCCACTCTCCTCACTTTTAAACCTTAAAAAGGTAACGCCCCTTTTTCTCGGCATCATCATGACGGCAGTACATGGAGGTTGCCCTCTGACCTCGTAGGGACAGGAAGCAAGAGGCTTGAAAAGGCTCCTACCCACTTCCGTTCCTCAGTGCTTCCTGTCCCTACAGGGACAAGCAAGAGGGCTCTCTCCATGGAGCTGAACAAATCGAAGGGGGGGGGACCAGGACCATAGGCTTCGCCTCCCCTCTTACCTGCCTCATCCGTGGCCCAGGGAGAGCGGCGGGCCACAGGCTTCGCCTCCCCTCTTACTGGTTTCATCTGCGGCATTAGGGAGACGGGTGGGCCACAGGCTCCTAAGACCCCTCTCCTACCGGCAGTAGGATTCAGCGCGCGGCACCCTCAAGACGCGCACTCGATGCAGGGAGGGGGGGGCGTGGCTTGGCGCGTCACGGGATGATGCCATCACACGCCGGCGGAACCAGGAAGTAAAAGCCCGCAGTGTTCAAAACCCCTGACAGCCTCCACTGTGCAGGAAGCACCTTCACAAAAGTGTGCATCTCCCTTTGTCTGGCGTCCTTTCCTAGCATGACTAGCAGAGAGACCGACATGGAGGCCCTACAAACCGTGAATGTTCCATTTAAACCAAAATAGGTTTAAATATGTACAAAGTTTGGTTTGGGGCATTGTGTGTATATTTATGCACCTCTATGCATGTATCGTTTCAGGACAGGGAATCTGTTAAATCTAAGCAGGATCCCAAAAAGAGACATAGGAAATGTTCTATGTGCCTTAAAAAATTAGAGGATGCATATAAAAAATATCAACGCCCAGAATGCATGGCTTTTCCTTAAGGAAAAGCAGTCGGCATTCATGGAAGACATAAGGTCCCTAGTTAGGGAGGAAGTGCGGGCATCCATCTCTAGTCTCCCATCGGCTCAGCCGGAGAGAAGATCCACCAAAAGGCCCAGTTATACGCCGCTGACAAGCTCGGACTCTGAGCAGTTGCTAGTCGAGCTCTCAGAGGCCGAATTATTGGATCATCCGCCTGAGGCCACCGATGATAGTAAAAAGTACTTCTTCGCCTCAGGTTATCTCGACCAGCTTCTAAAAGCCGTAAGGGACACCATGAAAATCGAGGATACGGTTGAGTCAAGGTCCGTCCAAGACGACATATTTGGTGGGTTAAGGGCCAGAAATAGGATCGTTTTTCCAGTAAACAGCACTCTAAAGAAGGTGATTGCCGATGAATGGATCTGTGCTGACAAACATCTGTATTTACCCCGAGACTATAAAGAGAGACTTAGGTTCTCGGAAGTGCAGACATACAGGAGTATGAGAGTATACCGAAGGTGGATGCACAGGTAGCCAAGATGGCTAGGAAAACGGCACTTCCCTTCGAGGATTCCTCCCATCCAAAGTATCCTATGGATAATAAAGTCGATGTCTTCATGAAGCGTGCATGGCAAGCATTGGCCTATGACCTAGAATCAAATATTGCAGCGAAATCTATGTTCCTTTGGTCGGGGGAACTGGACGATCAAGTCAAGCAAAGGGCATCCAGGGAGGAGATCCAGGAATGTATACCTCTGTTAAAGTTGACAGCAGCCTTTCTGGCCGATGCCTACGCCAAGACAATCACTTTCAGCCAGAAATGCGGCACTATCTAATATGGCCAGACGAGCGATCTGGCTAAAAACCTGGAAAGCGGATGCTACATCCAAAAATAAATTATGCAACATGCCCTTCTATGGGCCATACATTTTTGGGGCCGATCTGGACATGATCTTGAAGAAAGCAGCGGATAAAACCCAAGGATTTCCAGACCAGGGGAGGATCCCGCAACCCTTCAAGCGACAGCCTACATTCAAGCCCTATCGGGGAAAAGAAAAGACGGGCCGCTGATCTTACCCCAAACATGGCAGGGGTAAGGAGGGGAAAGTTGCTATGCCGGTAGATAGGAGGTAGACTGCTGAGATTCTGTCACGAATGGCAAGACACTACAAAAAAAATGCTTCATCTGGATTGGGCATGAAAACTTTAATAGCCTTAGTCCATTCCATTTTTGGACTAAAATTCAGATCTAGCGTTTACTACCAAGGTGGATTTAGTATACCAGTGCTGCTACTACCTGAACTCTTATTAAATGGTTGTAATAGGTTCCTAGAACAGCCCAGAACACCGGTGGGCACAAAATTTATGGTTGGGTCATTATGTTATACTAAAATACCCACATACTTTATAGCTGTATCTATATGGAACCTGGTATTTAATTTCTACCCTGTACACACCATAAAAAGAATATTCCTAGCAATATATTTTTAACACAAGTTAGAGATTTATTTTAATTAAGAATATACACACAGTTAGGTGCACTTGTCTGGTCCTGTGGATCTGGTTATTATTCAGCTGCTAGGATTAGATAAAAGGTGGTGGGGATATCCACTTTTCTAGAGCGCTATGATATTACAGGATATAGACATTAGGTGACCAGCGGGGTTGTTGATCAGGGTCTTACATTCAGGTAGGAAGTATCAAAGGTTGATCCAGGGATTATTCTGACTGCCATTATGCAGTTGGGAAGGAATTTTTTCCCCCGAATGGGCTAATTGGCTTCTGCTTCTTGTTTTTTTTGCCTTCTTTTAGATCAACCAGGGGGTTGAAACAGGCTGAACTAGATGGACATTGTCTTCATTCGGCCTAACATGTTACTATGTTATGTTACTTATTTATTCCTTTCTATGTTTGCTTGTTTTATGGATTGAAATAAAAGTTTTATTTTAGGAATCTCTCCAGTGACAATGAAACATTTTTGATTTCTCAGCCCTTGTGATTTTCAGAGAATTCGATTAGTTACATAACATACGGCATCACTTACTTTTGCACTTAGCATTGAATAATCGAGCTGTGACCACTTTACTTTTCCTATTTAGGACCTAAAGAATTTTCCTGCCAAATTTCAAGTTTGTACGACATCAGGAAGTTAGAGAATTAGATTAGGTACATGACATAGAGGTACACTTACTTTTGCAATTATCATTGAATTTTCAAGAGGTGACCTCTTTACTTTTCCTATTTAGGACCTAAAGAATGCTCCTGCCAAATTTCATGTTTGTACAACACTGGGATGTTAGAGAATTAGTAGCGAGTCAGTGAGGGCTTTCACCTTTTTATATATATATATATATATATATATATATATATATATATTGCGCAGTCCTGGGAGCCCTCACTAGGCCCAGGGCTATATCCATGGCAAACATCGCACTCCAAAAATCACATCACAGGGTGGGGGAGGGGCAAATGTCAGTCAGAGGGGGGTATCCTCTGCCCTACTGACAGCTTACATTCCGCAGTTAGAATTCATAGCACAAGTAAGCTATTAAACAGCCACGATTGGAGCCAACTCCAATTGTGGCTGTTTGCAGCAAGTTCAGCCGCTGATGGGTGTGCTTATGAGACTGCTTCATACCCAACCTCTGCGTCTGTGACGTACATGTGCATCACAGATCAAACATATTATTATTGATAAAATTACAAACTATAGGAGGGAGGGCCACGCTGACAATAGAACTTGCAATCTATGAAAAGAGGGGACACAGAAGGCAAAAGTGTTTGTTATATACAATGGTCCAGACATCTTTAACTTAATTGGGTAGTATACATAAAGCTGCATGAACCGATCACCAGACGGCATCTAGGTATGCCCAGGTATGAAGGGTCTGTGAGGGAATACTGCTGGATGAAATAATGTAGATGACAGGTAAACTGATTAGTGTGTTTGATAAGGCCTGCTTAACAAATGATATGTTTTTAGGGAGTATTTAAAGTGGAGGGTGTTGGAGACATAACATATGCAGGGATGTGCTAATATATTAACCCTTTGCAATCCAATTTTGGATTCAGGGTTTCCTATGGGGTTTTCTCTTTCTGCCATTATACAATGGCGCCATCTGCTGGCTAGAGCCAGTACTGGTATGGGACATGCTGGAGAGGCCTCCGACAACAGAGCGGACAGTAATATACAGTAAGAATACACTGCAGGACGTCTTTCAACATCGGAGCTGAACAGTCTTCAATCAGAATGTATGAAGACATCAGACAGTGGATTGGAAAGGGTTAAACATTTAAAATGACTAACTTTTGTCTTAGTTTGGGATTTCAGTAAAGGACCTTTCCAGTTTTGCCAAAAAAATCCTTTGGCAGCAATTTGTGTGCAGGAAGGGCTGCTAGTCAGAAGCATCTGTGTGTCTCTGCTACTTGTCCGTAAAGTTCAGGGGTTACTAGTAACAAGACAAATGTCACACCTTGGGCGTAGATATAGTAGTTCAGACTTATACATGACAGTATAATAATGCAGTCGCCAAATAATAGTCAGATACCAGTTCTATACAGTGACAATGATCACAGGTGACATCCTCTCTGAAAACAGATGTTCCCTTTCCCTTTTATTCTCTGTCTGGACCTAGACAGCCATTAAGGGCTCATGTCCACGGGTGGGTTTGAATTGCGGAATCCGCAGTTCAAGCCGCCCATAGGGAGACATGGGCGTCTGAAGCTTAATTAAAAGCATGCGGATTTGTTTAGTGGACCTTCTGGATCCCGCAGTGACAGTTTCCATTGAAGTCAATGGAAGCCGTCCGATCCGAAGTACACCCGCAGCTGTCACTGCAGATGTGCCGGGGATCCTGCGGGAAAGAATGTGATTTAAAAAAAAAATTTCCACTGCGCATGTGCCACGGCCGGTGAGTTCGCCCACATGCCGACGCGCCCACCTACATCCACGGGGGAGAAGACTGAAGATGGAAGACCTGCACAGCCACGCAGAGGATCGGGAAGGGTAAGTAATGTCCTATTGCCGCGAGCAGGATGGGATTCCGTGGTGAGCTCCCACCCACGGAATCCGACCCGCCCGTTGACATGAGGCCTAAGAGTTCTTCCAGCCATGACTCGTCTCTGCACACACTCCACTTCCTGCCACTACCCACAATGCCCTTTTCAGTACCTCGCATAGTAAGTACCCCCTTTGTGCCCTGTACGGTACTAGTGATAGTGACCCTCTGTGACTTGAGAACGTAAAGATTCCCATCTCAAAGTAACATGCACCCCTTGTGCACCCTCAAATTTCTGGTGCCCCCTCAGTACACCGCTCAAGTAATGTTAACAATCCCTTTGCCCCTTCTTTCACACTGTATGCGGCTTGGGTAAGGGACTGAGCTGATGTCAAACAGGCACAAGTGGGCATGGCACCCAAGGCCTGGCACTGTCAGCACAGAGTATACACAGTGAGACATGGGAAGTCATGAGACAAATACGAAGAAAATATGCAGGAAACCTGTGTATTTACGCACCCTTTAAATGTGTTTGTGTTTGCAAATACGCAGTGTAGCTGGGCACAGTAACACTTGCCGGAGCGACTGAAAAATGCGGGTGTATTTTTATGACTGAAATACACTTACAACCTGTGAACAAGACCTCATTGTGAACCCCCCTTCTCACCACGTAGTAGCCCCAGTAGTAATAATGACCCCCATAGTGATACTAACCGCCATAGTAGCCCCTATCTTAACACTGATCCCCAAGGTGGCACCAGTAGTAACAGTGAACCCCATTAGTGGTCCCAGCAGTAACAGTGACGCCCATAGTGGTCCAAGTAGTAGCAGTGACCCTCGTAATGGCTCCAGTAGTGATAGTGACCCCCACAGCGGCCCCAGTAGTAACAGTAACCCCCCATAGTAGTCCCAGTAGTAACAGTGATCCCCAGTAGTCTCATTGAGGCTGATTGGCCAGAGGCCAATAGCATCCCCTGCCCCTATTCTCACCCCGCCTTCAGCCCCAGGCTGCCGGTGGCAGCAACTGCTGAGCCTGTGTCCGCTAACCTCTTACCTCGGCACAGACATCAGTGGTCACAGACTCTGCACTACGTTGCCGGACGGGGCTGCAGGAAGGGTGAGTAGAGGCAGCCCCTGCTCAATATTTCAGAATCAAAGCAGAAGCTGCTGCTCCAATCCCTGTGCAGTGGCCAACACTCATAATTACAAGAGCAACTACCTGGATAACCCCTTTATTAGGCCACATAAAATGAGCGGCAGGCCGGATGTCTGACATCCGTGACTTACAGCATGCCTGACTTTTCAGATAACTTTTGTACATGAGGAAGAAGACTATTTCTGACCATTGAATGAATTCTGCATTTATGACCACTTTCCCCCTCTGCAGGCTGCATTTGTACTGTTCAGTTCTCTCTTACCCGGTGGGCAGAGCCTGCTGTTACGGTATATACACTGTGAACAGAGAAGGCAGCAGATTCTGTTCCCTCTTTGCAGCACACGCACGGAGAAATAACACCATTGGAAAAGAGACTAGAGAAGTACTGAACAGTATAGATGTTAATAACTAACTGTAAACTCACCATTAGCTCTAACAGAAAGTCTGTGTGTCTTTGCTTATCTCCCTCCCAGGACCAGCGTTAGCGGGGCAAACTGAGTAACTGCCCAGGGCATCCAGACAGGTTGCAGCACCCTCCTTGAGCAATAGCATAGTAATAAGGGTTGCAATTGCGAGGCCCATAAGCCTGGAGGGCCCAAGTTACTCACAGCAGACAATGTGCCGCCTACTTCCTGTCACTGCAGGAGGCCCCTGAGTTGTCATCAGATAAAAATCCCTCCTTAGGCGCCCCCCCCCCAGCCCTGCTATACAGTTCTGCTTCGCGTATAATATGTGTAGCTTTGATTTACATCTATAAATTATTTTATTTTAGAAAGTGTAGATGATTTCCTTCTGAATCCTGGAACCTGGCATTTACCATTTTATAGTTTAGTGACATTTATTTCAGTTCTTCGTCACTTAAGTAAGATGAAATTATTACCACGTCAGCCTGATTCAGGGAATATCTCTCTATCAGTGTACAATTAAAGGAGTAGTAGCAAGATTGTAAGTTATCCCGTATCAATAGGATAGGGTATAACTAGCTGATCGGTGGGGACCTCATTGCTGAGACCCCTACTGAACTCCAGAGCAGGACTCTCATATCCAGTTCTGCTTGATTCTGTGGGGGTCGCTTCTCCCCTGTAGGGACTTCAGCATGTGTGGCAAGCACTCCATTCATTTCAAAGTGTGAATGATAAGGCCTCATGTCCACGGGGAAATTCAGGACATTCCCCGCACAGAATCCCGCAGCAGGTCCCTCCTGGTCCGCAGACATGAGGCCAAGAAGTAGATTATACTCACCTGCCCGGACGCTGCGGGTCTCCCCTCTGTCGGAGACGGATCTTGTTTCTTCTGCCCAGCGGATGTGCTCGGCGGGCATGCGCCGTTCACATAGTTTCTTTTAAACTCCCGCTTTCTCGCGGCACAGCAGAATAACAGCTGCGGGTGTGCTGTGGGACCGTACGGCTTCCATTGCCTTCAATGCAAGCTGCGGGAGCCATCCATGCAGAAAAATCGCATAAATTGGGCATGCTGCGGGTGGTTTCCCACATGTGCGATCAGCGCACCATGGTAAAATGACATCCGCAGGTACTTAATTATCTGCGGGTGTCCAATGATTCCCAATGGGTGCGGATCACGTGTGTACGAGACGTGCATAGATTTACTAATTCTTTTTTGCCTGTGGACATTGGGCCTAATGGTGAAAAGGATAGCAGGAGGTAGAGCTACTTTGATGAGGATCCAGTGCAAAGAATAGTCAAGTATAATTTTCTATAAGTAATTCCTTTTTTGGGGTTGTGTGCATGGAGTTTGAGGTGCTAACAAAACAGTGACTGTGCAACCCGTTAGGGATGGCAGGTGATACAATGTGTAGGTCAGGAAAAAAACACTGATATGTTGGCGCAACCTTTTAGACACGTGTGCACTTGTTTGTGTTTTTAAATGGGTATATGTTTATTTAATTTAAAAAATGCCGTTTTTAAAAAAATCAAAGATATACTCCTTTAAAAGCACAAACAAGTGCACACGTGTCTAAAAGGTTGCGCCAATATGGCCGCCTGCAGATGGCCAGGTCGGATCCGGCTGCGAGAATTCTCGCAGCGGGACCCGACCCGAGCGCCTGCAGAGAGCACCGCGGACTCATCCGCTGCCGGGCAGCCAGCGCATGCGCAGAGCGGAGCCGGCGTCTGGTGAGCAGTTTGTTTGCTGCGCGTGATTTCGCGCAGACAAACCGCGGCCGTCTGCATAGGATTGCGTAATGTAATGCAATCCTATGCAGGCGTGTACGGGCGGAAATTCTGCGGGGAATCCCGCCACGGAATTTCCGCCCGTCTGCAGGCGGCCTATATCAGTGTTTTTTTCCTGACCTACACATTCATTTCAAAGTGGCTGACGGAAATACTCGATCAGATGCCGCTCTGATATCTCCGCAGCCCCATCGAAGGTGAATGGAGAGCCAATGCTTTACGTGACCAGCGCTCTATTCCCTCTCCTTCTCACTGTGGGAGCGGGGGTGAAATACCCTGCAGTGAGCAGGACTGAGAGGCAGGACCACCATTCTCGAGATCGGCGGGGGCATGAGCAGTGAGACCCCCACCAATCAGCAAGTTATCCCTTTTCCAGAGTTTGGCGCTTGTGGCCAGCTCGACTAGGTGTCCTTAGCCTGAGTCTTGCATGTCCGAGTGACTGTAGGGCCTTAGGGCTCATGTCCACGGGGAAAATATGATTTAGGATCCGCAGCGGATTACCTGCACGCGGATCCGCACCCCATAGGGATGCATTGACCACCCGCGGGTACATAAATACCCGCGGATCGTCAATAAAAGTGATTTTTAAAAAAATGGAGCATGAAAAAATCTGGACCATGCTCCATTTTCATGCGGGTCTCCCGCGGGGACGGCTCCCGCAGGCTTCTATTGAAGCCTATGGAAGCCGTCCGGATCCGCGGGAGACCTAAAATAGGAATTTAAAGCATTTACTCACCCGCAGCGGGCCGGGAAGCTCTTCTCTTCCTCACGGCCGCATCTCCCTTGCTTCGGCTCGGCGGATGTGCCCGGCGCATGCGCGCGGCACGTCGACGACGTGCCGCCGGCGTCAGGAATTCATCCGCCGGACCAAAATGAAGATCCGGCCGTGAGGAAGAGCAGAGCGTCCCCGCCCGCTACGGATAGGTAAATGCTTTTAAATTGCTATTTTCGGCGCTCATGTCCGCGGGGCAGGAGGGACCCGCTGCAGATTCTCCATTGAGAATCTGCAGCGGATCTGATTTTCCCCGTGGACATGAGGCCTTATACAAACAGCAATAGCTGTGTTCTGTGTGGCGTCACTGCAGCCTTGTAGTAGGACCTGCAGGGGGCGCCGCGTTCTGCTGAAATAGCTGTGGTGAAGGATATAATAGGACGGCTCTCCAGCTGAACTATCATTGTTAGTGATGCAACACCTTGTATGTTGGATTTGAAGCACAGATCAGAAAAAGCCAGGCACTTGACAAACCCCAAACAATATCTTACTGTCCTAATAAACTGCCCTTGATATATTACCTTGCAGTCTGAGACGCGCAGTGTCCAATGGATAGAAGAGGGACATCGCCGTCACGCTTCCCTGCGGAAGGAATTAGACAAATGATAAGTCAATTATATAAAGTACAAGTCCAGCTTAGGTCAGGACAAATGATTCCAGAGGGCTACTAACCAGATGTCAGCACGTTATGCTTGCTATGTATACTGTATGTCTTCCTCATGTATTTCATGTCATCTTGCTGCTTGTGTGACTGTTTAGAACACAATGTGTCGGCTTCCATCCCAAGAGAAGGAGATCACAAAGTGGAGACAGAAATGATTGCTTAGACAACAAAATCTTTGTAAGCTGATTGTGTTAAGGCCCTTTAACACACAACGATCATCGCTCAAAAGCCATCTTTTGAGCGATCATCGTTGTGTGTAAATGTGTGCCCATTGTGCACTTTTCGTCCATCGCTGACTTCAGGTCCACATGAAATCCTCGTCTCTCAGGACGATAAGACGGACCGCACGCTGTGTTCTCCGCGGGCAGCGCTGATAACATTCTTTAACAGCTGTTAACAGCTGCTGTACCACTGGAGAACAATAGCAATATATTTAGAGAACAGATCCCGCTCTGTTCTCTAAATACATGCAATTAAGTACTGAAGGGCTGATTTAGCCCATTAATACCTATGCAAAATGATCGCTCAAAACTGTCAGTGTCTGACAAATTTTGAGCGATCATCTGTGTGTGTAAATGCACCTTTATTTGCAGGGTTGTGAAGTCTGAGTGACGGTCCCATTTTGGTTGAAGTCAATAGAAGTGTACCGACTGAAACTAAAAAAAGAAATATATGTGTACATATATATTGTGCGTGTATATGTGCGTGTATGTGTGTGAGTGTATAATATATATATTATAAACATGGTATAATTAATTCAATGCAGAACTTGTTGGATATTTCTTTTCATAGGACTTTAGGAGGATCTGATGGAGGCGATATTATCTCTGAGAGCATATTCAAGACTGCAGAAATGTTGTTGACTACCTTTCTGTTGAAAAGTTTTGTTCACACTTATAAGACGCATAGTGCACCGCAGATTTACCAAAAGGGCGGTATATACCCAATAACCAATGGGGTTGCTGGAATTGCTCCATGCTACTGAAGTGGGGCTGAAAAAACATATATGCCCAGTTGACTGATTCCTCTCCTTCCTGTGAGGTTACCTACATTGCTAGCAGTCTTCTTCCTGGCAGCCAATGTACGTTACATCACAGGCCAGCAGGGGCTGTCTCGGCAATAGATCAGCATTTCTTTCTTGCCAGTGAATGCTACAGGACAGGGACCTGACCTTCACTGACCCAGCCGGAAGGAATATAAGGAATGCCAGCTTCATAACAAGATGGCCAGCATGCAGTGTGCTGACCCGGGGAACTGCAGAAGCTCAGCGAGGAGAAGATGTGGTAAGGAGACTGACGGTGGAGGAATTGGTAAGTATAGAATTATTGTTTTTAATGACATAACCTCTTTAAGGCTATGAACACCTTTTGCGCAAATTGAGCAATTAATTCAATTAAATGCAATGTCTGAATGGGAGATCTGCCAGTGAAGCTGGACTTAAGGGCTTATTCACACAAGAGTATATCGGCCGCCGTTTTCACGGTCAGCCGATATACGCTACAATCTAATGCATTGGATTCCAATGCATCAGATCACACAGGCGTATTTCCGCGGTATTAAAGCGCCTGGCCGGCCAATATAGTGCCAGACCGGTAAGATAGTCTTGGACCTATCTTTGTGCCTGGAATACGTCGGCCGCTGCACAGACTCCTATGGGAGCCAATGCCAGCGGCAGGAGAAGGGAGTTAAGCAGCGTGACTGCTAAACTCCCTCCCCCTTCTCGCCTCCTCTCCGGCTGTTTGCAATGGGAGGGGGAAGGGTGGGGGCGGAGCTAAGCTCCCAATTCTGGCTGGGGACAAGGGGCGGGCATTTAGCTCCGCCCCCGTCCCACTCCCCCCATTGCAAACAGCCGGAGGGGAGGAGAAAGGAGGTGAGCTGACAAGGGGAAGGATGGGGGAGACAGCTTAGCAGATCTAAGCTGTCTCTCCCCGTCCAACGGCACTGCGGCCTCAGCGTACATGTGCTGGGCCGGGGCCGTCTGAACGTGCACGTGCTATGCATTGGGTCTATATATCTGCAGATCGCAAGCGCATCTGCAAATCGGGCAAAAAAACGCCCGTGTGACTGAGCCCTTGCATACTATGTTACTATGTTACAATGTTCTCTCTTCTCACTAATTTCTTTAGCTAATTTATGACCATAAATTAGCAGATAAAAAGTGAAGGAGAGAGAACATCTGAAAATCAAACTATCAATCCAGCTTCACTGACTTGGGGCTCTTTCAGACGAGTGGATATACGGCGAAGGCATTTTTATGTTTTCATGCCTGCTCCGTATAAGCATCTGAATGGGCGTTTTTACACGATCGCGGCCAGCGTTTTCTCGCCCACACGACCATGAGCGTCGCTTTTAGCAAAAAAATATGTTTTGGCTGAGTGTATATGCGCCGGCCGCGTATATGTTCTATTTTTCGCGCTTCCGGTGTATTTACGTGCCGTATATTCGCCCATGTGAACAGCTGCATTGGAAACTAATGCGTCACATGGGTACCGTATATGCACCCGGGCGTGAATACACAGCGTATATGTGCCCGTGGGAATAGAGCCTTAGGGCCCATTTGCACTTAACAATTATTGCTCAAAATTCGTTCAAACTAATGAATTTGAGTGATAATCGTTCAGTGTGAATGCGAAAAATGTTTAAGCGCTGCGGAATAAGTTGGCGCTATACAAATAAAGATCATTATTACTGCGTGTGCGCAACAGAACACATGCATCCATTGAGTTCAATGCAGGCCGTCCGTGCAGAATCCACACTAAAACAGAACATGCTGCAATTTTTCTTCGGCTCACAGATGCTGTATTTGCACCCGCGAGTGTGAACGAAAATTCAAAAATACATGCCTTTCAATGCCCGCATTTCAAATCCATTTGTATGAGGAGCCTGGCCTAGAGGAGGCTTTTAATATACAATTGTTTGGATAGTACACTGCATTACTTATGTAGTGCATTGTACTATGCCGATCAGACTCTGTGGAAGGCGGGGACTAATAGGCTTTGTTTTAGGACAAACATGAAGGCCTCTGTCAGGATTCTGACGGTCATGGGAACCCATGGGTATCTTGTGATTACACTGCGGGGTGCCGATGGCCGACAAGAGTCCCTCCCCGTCAGTTGTCTACTTGCTGTGGTTTCTATTGATAAGGGGTTAATCTGCCAGGATCTGAGATTTCCCCTTTCCTGCTGTTAGGCTGGGTTCACACTGGGCGTATTCCCGCCGGAAATCCCGCGGTTTGGCAGCAGCAAAAAACGCGAGATTTCCGCCGGGAGAACCGCCGCGGAAAAACGTGCGGCGACTTTGAAGCGGCCCGGCCGCTCGCTCTTCCACCATAGAGGAGCGCGGCCGCGGCGGAAAGAAAAGATAAATAAACATGCTGCATCTTCTGAAGCTGCGGCTGCGGTCGCCGCAGCCGCGGTTCCAGCCTGACTTACTGCAGCGGATTGGCCGTCCCGAGATTAGCGGGCCGCTGCAAATCCGCCCTGTGTGAACCCAGCCTTAGAGCAGGCTGTCAGAAGTCAGTCTGATAGCATGTGCAGATATAAAACCCACATGGGTGGTATTGCAGACATGAAGGGGTTAAACGCTCAAGTTGCACACTGTGAAAACTAACTACCCCCCCCTTCTAGAAAACTGCCATCCCAAAGTACTCCAAAAACTACAACACGGAACGTAAGAGAAGATAAAGAAGCTGCCCAGCCGGCCAGTGGGATATAAGGGCGTATGCACGGCCACGTCTGACGCCGATTCCGCCCGGGGCTTATTCACACGAACACATTAGCGCTGCATATTACGCATGTACAATATATATGTGTGCACAATCCGCAGTGCGTAGAATCCACTGATTCCAATCGGATCAGTCACATCTATCTGTGTGCTCTACAAAGTAGCACGTGACCATAATTAAACTTAATTGCGCACTGAAATCCGTGCGCGTATATGTGCGTGTTTAGGTGTGCGTGCAAAAAATACTGTAAGATATGCAGAAACGCACACAGGTACACAATGGCCATTGCGCAAATGCAGGCAGGAGTCGGCGGCTTATAGCTGTAATCTGCGCTGACACTTCTGTGCAGTTTCCGCTGTGTGAACGGGGGCTTTATGGACTCCGGGGCTGTGAATTTGGGCAACAGAAAAACTAGGTTTTTTCTTTGTAACATGTTTTTATTTATCCCGCCATATCCCCGTGATGCCGGAGCCGGCGGCCCCTGTGTGCAGTACCCACGGCTGCCGCTACACTGCGGGCGGCGCTGTCCGCATCCACCAACCTCCCCCCACAAGAGCCGTCCGCTTACTAGGGCTCCGGCCACGGCGTGGACCGCATTCTCGTACGACAGCACGGAGCTCATGGTCAGCTCTCCGCGGCTTCCGGCTTCTGCGTTCCAGGCCTCTCTCTGGTTCCTGCCGTTTCAGCGCTTCCTGCCGCCGCCGGGACATGCGAGGAGGAGCAGGTGAGCTCAGCGGGCACGGCTGCAGTGTGGGCGGACCGCCCTAGCATTTACCTCACGGTGTCCGGCAGTTTGGTGCTATAGTGTGTGTTTAGGGCTCGGTCACACGCCAGGTATTACTGCGGGTGGTGAATGAAGGTAACTGGGCTTTCATTGATCGCTGCACACCGGCGTGTCGCTATGCGGCAGGTATAGGTGGTGGCATGCTCTATACCTCCACTCACTATATATTACCTGTAGGCCGTGGATGCAGCGCTGTCCGTACACCCTGCGTTACATAAGACGGCGGGCTCATACACATCCCTGCTAGGGGACAGCGGGGAATTTACACAAAAACAAAGCCGCCCTGTGTGTCCATGAGAGGCGTGGTTGTGCGCCGAGCACTCGCAGCCATACGCGGTGTCTGCCGGATCACACTGCGGTTTATGGATACGGTGGTGTGGAGGAGCCCCGGCGTGGGACGCCAATGCTGCAGAATATCCCAGTGGCAAATAACACATCCAAAACAGAGTCAAAATCCGTACCATCTACCACTTCCGTATCATGTGACCAGCGGCGGTGCGCTCACTAGAGGCCGCCAGGTGAGGGGAGCGCAAAGACTCCTCGGGGGGGGGGGGGGGGGCGGCTGCGATCTAATTGACACGCTGTGACATTATATTCCGCACCGCTTGGCAGTTGCCGCACGGGTTTTGTGTAGCTAATCCACTCCATATGAGCGCTGACTAAGGGTGTGATCACGTGGGACGGATCCGCAGCTGACATTCTGTGGCCTGTCTGCAGCAAAATGAACCATTTAGTGCAGATTGTGACATGGAATTCACTCTCTCATTTAAAGTGTGTTCATATAGCAGAATACGCGGCGAAATTCGCATAAAAAACCTGCCTTGTAATCTTCGGCTTCTGGAACGGATCTGCACCTGGAATTTGTGAATGGGGAAAATCCGCGTTCAGAATTTTGATGTAGAAAATCTCGTTTCATTATGAAGAAGTGACGCAGCGACGTTGATCTGCCCGCAGGTTTATACGGTGGAATCGGAGAGATATTTTCATCTGATTCTGCCTCTAAAAATCGCTGCAGAAATCTTGTACAAATAACGGACCGCAGATCTGCATACGGGTTTAGCGGCTCTCGGTGAGTAAATTCGTGTCCACAATCGACATGTGGCTTGTAGACTGTGGCGCATATTCACAGTGAAGGTAATGGATGCAGGTTATATACAGAATGAGCATGGATTCAGCAACAAAAATCCATCGTGTCCGCTTGCCCTAAGGCCGATTTTGATCACTGCACTTTGGCGCGATTTTACCACGGTTTTCGGATGCAGGCTACTGCACCCAACAGCGGTTTTTCACAAACCCCATCATTGTGATGGGTGATGAGGTACGTATAAAAGCGGCAAAATGTATCAGACAGCACTTGAAAATCGCGGCGTTCGAGGGCAAGTCTGTGAGGCCCCATTGAAATCAATGGGAGAGTTGTACCGCAATTAAAACGCTGCGGTAAAAAGCAGATGTGAAAGTGGCCTAGGAGTATATTTGCACGGTGGATTTTGGCCCAGATTGTGCGCCAAATATGTTCACATTACGGAAACTGACGCAGATGTTTCCGCGTGGACTCTGCACTGGTAAGCCATGAGATTCAGCCCCTTTCAATGGGTAAATTTACCTGTGGATTTCCAGGTCCGGAACTCGCGGAAGACGTTACATGTCGCAAATTTTTTTTTTCTGCAGCAGATCCGCGTCTTAGTCATTGAGTCGCTGTCTTCCCAACTCTGTAGACTTTTACACTTGCAGGAAAAAAAAGAAAGGCCCTGAGATGTCGCTTCTTAGCGCGAATCCAGGTAGAATCTGGCGCAGAATTCCAGCACAGATTCAGCAAATCCATGTCCGGAGGTGACGGACCTTTTTATCCGCACGCTGATTTTACATCCACATTCATACAAAATCTGCGCCATGTAGACTTTGGCATGGATTGCCATTCAAAGTGATGAGTCCGCAGCAATAATCCGCCGTGTGAACATACCTCGAAACCTTGTACACATGGTGGAATTGTGGGACGACTCCCACCCATTACTGCCAGTGTGAACCCGCTCTGTAGTCTACATGGGGTGGACTTTTTCCACACACAGATTTGCCCATTGAATAGGCCACCCTGGTGCATGGCAGGCATCTGAAATTACCCGTAGTGCAGATTAGTATTGGCAGTTCTGCACGCGGAGACAAAGGCCAAATCCATGTGTAGATCTGCAACAGAAATCTGCCGCTGTGCTAGGTATTTTTGCCGCAGGTATAGAGGTGGAATCTGACGTGTGATCACGCTCTTATAAATTAGCAGGGTTTTTTTCATGTTCTTCTTGTGCTTGGGGTTTACAGTAACTCGGTATTGCGGTGCACACTGCACTCAGATCGGCTTGAATGGGTTGGCAGCTGAATCATATGTGCTTTTTCCTGTACTGGCTGGAAACCTCGGTGGCACAGCACACTACAACTCTGCAAATGCCCTTCTCTGTATTGGAGTAGTTGATTCTTGGGTATGCTGGTTGCTCTGGTGATTTTAATCATCAATTGAGGTGGGATGTCAGTTGGAGTGTCACACACGGGAACCATCCTTTCATCTACTCAACAGCATATAAAAACCCTACGTGATGTACCAAAGATGTCAAATGTGAATCATCAGACCACCTTCCACTCTTCAGTAGTTCGCTGGAGGTGCTGCTTGGAATTTCAAAAGCTGCGGTAGAGGATTCTGCTGCTAATTGAGTTCAGGGAGGGGCTTTAAATATAAGCCCTCCCCTGAAAATCAAGTAAAAGTACTGTAAAAACACACAAAAAAAACATGCCCCCCTTCGGCTGCCAGGTTCAGCCGTGTCTTCTGCTGGCTGTCCCCGGCTCTCTAGTGCTGAAGAATTCCTCTGCTGCATCTGCCACAGATGTGGAAGATGTAGCAGCAGGGAATTCTTTTAACTAGCGGGGATAAAGGAAGCATCTGCCGCATCCGGCAGATGTGTTCTTCATCCCCGCGGGGGTCACGGCAGAGAGGTAAGTATTTTTATTTTTTTATACGCGCAAAAACACACTCGTGTGAAGCCACCCTAAGAGTTATAATTGTCTGTCTGTTTTCTTTGGTTAATTGCATGCTTGTTCAGAAGGAATAGCTACTGACAGTTATCAGAGTTGCATGACCACCTTAAAGGGGTTTCCAGGGTTAGAAAAACATAGCATCTTTCTTCTAAATACAGCGCCACCCATATCCATAGCTTAGCTGAAGTGAATGAAAGCTGCGCTGCAATACCAAGTTTTTGGAGAGAGCAGACATGTTTTTCTCACCCTGGACAACCCCTTGTCCCACAGCCAGCCTATAACCAAATCCTGGTTAATATTTGGGAGCACAGTTGTTACCATGCAGCGGCTGCCGGGGGTGCGGGTGGCTGGTCGGCACGATTCTCGCGGCGACATGTGCCTCCCTCTCTCTGTCCCTGGGCGGAGGCTTCTGTTTATAAGGCTGGCAGTAAGGTCCATTCACTGCCAGTTATTGGTTTCTGTTCAGTGTGCTAGCTTCCTGCCTCTGTCAGTCTCCTGTGTGTCAGCTTGTTTGCTATATCTGCCAGGTTATCCCATCCGCCTCGGTCTGCTTGTATTTTCTGTTGGTTTATTTATCTGCCCTTCCTGTTGGTATTCTACCCTGTCCCATCTTGGTATGCCAGCGTCCCTCCTCGGTCCCTAGTGAGAGCAGGGACCGCTTCCCAGTTGCCCGCCTGGGGTTAGCCAGGAGTGGAGGCAAGTAGGCAGGGACAGGGGTTGCGGTAAGTTCTAGGGCAACCCGGGCTGGCGTATCAGCGGGTAGGATACCGTAACAACAGTATAGTTTTTCTGATTACAACTTTTGATTTTTACTAACTGTTTCTTTTTTTTTCAGCATGAAGCTTGTATTATAACTTCAGGTGGCAGGATCAAGTTCGGAAATTCCTAAACCTTGGAGCTGCAATTTTGACATCATATAAGGATTTCTCTAAAAAAATGTTAAAACACTGAGCCTCACTTCAGTTTATGTTCATATTTTATTCCAACCACAAATAATCAAATTTCCATTCCAGTTTATTATACACCTCCCTATTTAAGGAGAAACACGTTTTAAAGGAACCGTATACGAAGAATGTTTTAGGTTCTTTCAATTCTTGCTCGCTCTAACACAGTAGATACTACAATTGCTTGTGGTTTTTCTTGCCATGTCTTTGTGGTTTGGTAAACATCTCATTAAGCCGGCCGTGACCTTTTTAAGGACTGAGTTGTCTTTCGCCCTGGTGAATAGGAAGCCAGTGGTGCCAGGCCATGTGCTAGTTTGTCCGATAAGGCTTGTGAAACGCTTTAAAGACTTGATGCCTGAAGAAGTAAGTGACCTCTTCAGCACAGTACAGAGAGTGTCCGCCGCGGTGGAGAAGCACTTTGGTGGCACTTCCCTAACCATCTCAATCCAGGATGGGCCAGAGGCAGGACAGACTGTTCCTCATGTTCATGTGCACATTTTGCCTAGGAGAACTGGGGATTTTGAAAAGAATGACACAATCTATGAGATTTTGCATGACCATGACAAGGAAGCAGATTCAGAGAAGTGGAGATCTGAGGAAGAGATGGCAGCTGAAGCTGAACAACTTAGAAAGTATTTCTAAACTGGAATTTATCTCTTGTTGCAAATTTCCAATTTCATTTTCTGTCTGTACATGGCCATAATGTTATTAAACTGATATGATTAACAACAACTGTATAAGATTAATCTTCAGATTTTATATCTCAAACTACTAGCCTCTATCATTAGGATTATGCTGTATAACATAACTTTACATTCTGTCTGCGGGGTACTTAATGCACCAGGATGTAAACCTCCCTAATGTGGATGGTACATCAGAAGCCAGCGACGTCCAGCAGTGTTAGATAGCCAGCTTCATGCTACAACACTGGAGATCGACGAGAAAATAAATCTCCGTTATTAACCCCCTTACTTGCAGTAATCTATATAGATCACGGCATGTAAAGGGCTCACAGAGGTAGCAACCTGTCAATAAATTTAACACACACAATTTATGCTGCACAGCAAAAGCTGTAAAAAAATACAGGGAAAATGCTTACTTTGTTTTTCCTTCCAAAAAAACACAATAAAAGTGATCAAAAAAGCCATATGCCCCCCAAGATGGTACCAATAAAACTACAGCTTGTCATGCAAAAAGCAAACCATACAATACATTGTTGTTTTCAAATGGGACTTTAAATACACAGATTTAATAAATCATAATGGCCTGCAGAAAAAAATGTATAGTCATTTATGCTGCATGATTAACACTGTAAGGCCGGCTGCACACGGCTGTGACGGGCTCCGCCGCAAAATTCTGCGGCGGAGCCCGTCACGGCATCCCCCAGGACACCCCAAACTTACCTGCGGAACCGGCGTCCTCGCTCCCGCATGACGCTTCCCCGCCCGCCGCGTCATATGGCTCGGCGGTGGTGGGTGGGGAAGCGTTTTCACGCTATCTTCCACTGTGCTACAGCGGAAGATAGCGTGAACGGACGGCTTCCGTTGACTGCAATGGAAGCCGTCCGCGCATACACCCGCGGCAAATGGAGCATGCCGCGGGAGGGGACGGGAGATTTCACGGTGCGGAATTCCGCAATGGAATTCCGCACCGTGTGCCCTGAGCTATTAGGTTCAATAGAACCTAATAGCTACGGGCAACGCAGCAGATTTCCGCCGCGTACATCGCGAATTACGCGGCGGAAATCTGCTGCGTTGCCTGTAGCTATTAGGTTCTGGGGAAGGAGGCCTAAAAAAAACAATGATAGAATTGATGTATTCTTTCCCTGTTCTCAAAAAAAATTAATACATTTTACTATATATATCTACATATATATGTGTGTGTAAAAGCCCTGACTGACTGACTCGCCACTAATTCTTTAACTTCCCGATGTCGCACAGACATGAAATTTGGCATCAGCATTCTTTAGGTTCTAAATAGGAAGAGTAAAGGTGTCACAACTCGAAAATTCAATGCTAAGTACAAAGGTATTGGCACCCCTGTTTAATGTACCAAGTCTAATTCTCTAACTTCCCATATTGCGGAAACATGAAATTTGGCATGAGCATTCTTTAAGGCCTAAATAGGAAAAGTTAAGGTCACAATTCGAAACTTCAATGCTAAGGGCAAATTTATTGGCACCCCTGCGTATTGTACCTAATCTAATTCTCTAACTTCCTGGTGTCGTGCAAACCTGAAATTTGGCACAACCATTCTTTAGGTCCTAAGTAGGAAAAGTAAAAGGGTCACAACTCGATTATTCAATGCTAAGTGCAAAAGTATTGGCACCCCTATGTAATGTAACTTCCCGGTGTTGTACAAACCTGAAACTTGGCAGGAGCATTCTTTAGGTCCTAAATAGAAAAACTAAAGGGGGTCACAATTCGAAAATTCAGTGCTAAGTGCAAAAGCTTTAGCATCCCTATGCAATGTACAAAATATAATTCTTTAACTTCTCGGTGTTGTACAAACATAAAATTTGGCAGGAGCATTCTTTAGGTCCTAAATAGGAAAAGTAAAAGGGTCACAACTCGATTATTCAATGCTAAGTGCAAAAGTAAGTGCACCCCTATGTAATGTAACTTCCCGGTGTCATACAAACATGAAATTTAGTGCGAGCATTCTTTAGGTCCTGAGTGGGAAGGGTGGCACATTCTGCAGAAGGACATCCATACATGCAGCCTGAGGAGAATCTAATGCTCCTATGTGTATATATTTATTTCTCCGTTACTCTACAGTAACCTTCACTTAATAAAATTTTCTGTGCAAACACGTAAACGCCTGTATTAAATTAACTTGGACGATGCCAGGTATATCAGCTAGTACATTTTATACACCCAAAAATAATACCAATAAAAACTGCAGTTCGACATGCAAAAAACAAGCCGTCATACGGCAGCGTCGACAGAAAAATAAAAAAAGTTATGACTTTTGAAGAATGTAGATGAAAATCCCCCGACAATCGACCACATTCTTAAGGAGTTAAATGGTTTGTGCTGAATTATATAGATAAAGAATTCATAATATCTAATCTGTATTATACTTTGTGTTTCAGGTCCTCACCATTTTAAGATCTTTGCTTGTTGGTCCTGAAAGTTATGTTTATAGCTTTGCTTAGATTTAGATATACAACCTATAAAGATCTTCAGTATAGCGATAAATACTCTTCCCAAAAATTCAACATCACATAACAATAAATGAAGAGTGATCTTGTCAAAATATCAAGTTGTTATACGTATAACAAAAATATAATATACAGTTCTGTGAAAGGTTGAAAGGTGCATTTACACACAGATGATCGCTAAAAATTCATCAGAAACTGACAGTTTTGAGTGGTCATTTTGCATTAACTACTAATGGGCTAATCAGCCCCTTAGGAGCCAACTAGCTTCATTTGCATGTATTTAGAGAACAGTGAGTGGTCTGTTCTTTAAATATATCACTATTGTTCTCCAGCAGAACAGCTGCTGAAAGAATGTTATCAGCGCTGGCCGCGGAGAACTTGGCGTGCGGTCCTTCTTATCAGGGACAAAGGATTTTGAGCTGAGCTGAACTCGGCAATGGGCAAAAAGCATGGTAAGTGCACAATGGGAGCACATTTACACACAACAAAAAGCCATTTTTTTGAGCGGTAATCGTGTAAAAGGGCCTTTAGACAAGTATTGGTTAAAATGCCTTCAAAAATAGAAGTTTTATAGTTTACTAGCTTACCCGTCGCGCGTTGCTGCGAAGACAGACAGACATACATTAATTCGTTTTTATATATCTAGATAACAACCAATCACAGCGCAGCTTTCATGTTACCTCAGTGGTATAATATATAACAACCAATCACAGCGCAGCTTTCATGTTACCTTAGCAGTATAAAATATAACAACCAATCACAGCGCAGCTTTCATGTTACCTCAGCAGTAAGAGAAATAACAACCAATCACAGCGCAACTTTTATTCTGCCTCAGCAATATAAAAAATAGCAACCAATCACAGCGCAGCTTTCATGTTACCTCTGCGGTATTATATATAGCAACCAATCACAGCGCAGCTTTCATGTTACCTCAGTGGTATAATATATAACAACGAATCGCAGCACAGCTTTCATGCAACCTCAGTAGTATAAGAAGTAGCCACTAATCACAGCACAGCTTTCATGTTACCTCAGCAGTATAAGAAATAGCAACCTATCACAGCACAGCTTTCATTTTACCTCAGCATTCTCAATATCCAGCAATTGTCTTGCGAAACGTTCGGCGGATGCATCATTTTCTGGTTGAACACTCATCCCGTTGCTCGTAATGCCTTTTGCTTTCGTGCTTGAGATGGAAATCAAACGATCTTTGTCTGGGGGCAAAACTGTCGACGCTCGCACGCGCGCCACCTATCGTAGGATAGTTGTACTATGCCTATAATCTTCCCAGGAGGGTACTCAGCAACTTCCCAAAGTCTCATGGCAATTGGATGAATGGTGTAGTAATGCATAAAGGACAGACAGACAGACATTCATTTATATATATCAGGAAGTGAGAGAATTAGATTCCGTACGTAAAATTTGGACGCTAATTGTTTTGCGCTTAGAATTGAATAATCTACTTGGGACCCATTAGCTTTTCCTATTTATGACCTATTCAATGCCCATGCCAAATTTAATGTTTCTATGTGAGAAAATTACATTCCGTACGTAAAATTTGGACGCTAATTCTTTTGCACATAGAATTGAATAATCGAGTTGGGACCCATTAGCTTTTCCTATTTATGACATAATCAATGCTCATGCCAAATTTCATGTTTCTACAACATCGGGAAGTGAGAGAATTAGTGGCAATGATGGAAATCGAACGATCTACGTGGGGGGGGGGGTCGTAACTGTCAACGACGCACGCACGCGCGCCATTTACCGTAGCATAAATGTACTATGCCTATAATCTTCCCAGGAGTGTACTCAACAACTTCCCAAAGTTTCATGGCGATCGGATGAATGTTGTAGTAGCGCATAAAGGACAAACAGACAGACAGACACACACACGCATACATTCAATTTTATATATATAGATTTTTCTCAATTAACAAAATGCAAAGTAAATGAACAAAAGGGAAACCTAAATCTAATGAATATTTGGTGTGATCAATAGACATGAGCGAGCACCAAAATGCTCGGGTGCTCGTTACTCGAGCCGAGCTTTTTGTAATGCTCGAGAGCTCATTTCAAGTAACGAACCCCATTGAAGTGAATGGGAGACCCGAGCATGCAGATGCTCTGTAGCTGCCTGACTTGTTTTCAATGGAGCCGCGGCTGCTGCCGGCGGCTCCATTGAAAACAATAGTCTGCCAGCACCCCTGAAATGTTTTTTAGGGAAGGGCTTTACGTATAAGCCCTTCCCTAAAAAAAAAATGTTAGTGTAAAAAAATAAATAAAAAAATCTACTCTGTCGCTGCCATGTCTCGTGTGAATGCAGAACACATCTGCCGCGTGCGACAGATGTTTCCTGCATCCCCGCAATGAAAAAATAATTCCCCGCTACCCTTGCCACATCTGTGACAGATGCAGCAGAGGAATTTTAAATCCCTGCAGGGAATAAAGGATTCCCTACCGCAGCTGTCACACATGAGAGCTGCGGTGGAGGATCCTGCTGCCGGCACCCCTGAAATGTTTTTCAGTTAAGGTCTTTAAATATAAACCCTTCCCTGAAAAACAAAGAAAAGTGTTAAAAACACACACACAAAAAACATACTTACCTCCCTTCGGCTGCCGGGCTCAGCCACGTCTTCTGGCTTTTCCCGTCTCTGTAGTTCTACGCTATCAGCAGCCAGTAATTTAAAATCCGTGCCTGCTGGTAGCTCTGATTGTGATTGGCAGAGCGCTTCAGCCAATCACAATCAGAGCTACCAGCATGCGCGGATTTTAAATCCCCGGCTGCTAATAGCTGAGAACTATAGAGCCAGGGACAGCTGCAGAAGCTGCGGCTGAGCCCCGGCAGGTGAAGATGTACTTTTTTTTCCACACTATTTTAAATGTTTTTTCAGGGAAGGGCTTATGAAGCCCTTCCCTGAAAAGCCATTGACGGCTGCCATAGATCACAGAGGAGCGAGCAGGGCTGGCTCACACACGGAGCGGCCAGCAGGGGGCGCAGGGCAGTGCAGGAGCTTTCTCTCCTTTCGCTCCCCCGCCTCCTCTATTCACATAACACAGCAGCTGTTCACTACTAAACACCGGCTGTTTAAACTGCAAGATCAGCTCATCACTCATCTTTCATGCTGCATAAACTATCAGCGATGAAGCTCATTGTTCAGTAGCGAACGGCCGCTGTGTTGTGTGAATGGAGGGAGGCTGGGGAGCGAGAGGAGTGAAATCTCCTGCACTGCACCGAAGGAACAAAAGGCTTCAATAAAGACTTATGAAACACCCTGGGAACCCTCCATGTAGCTGGCAAATCAAGTTCATAAGCCAGAGGATTCACTACCCGCGTGATGACAAAGGGCCCCACATAACGCGGTGCCAGTTTTAAAAACGGAAGTTTCAATTTGAGATTTTTAGAAGACAGGTATACTTTCTGTCCCACCCTGTAAGGTTCAGACACTGACAGACTCTTCCCACTACGCAACTGCATAGGAGCCCCCGTTGCTTCAAGTTTTCCTATACTTCTTTCCATACTCCCTGCAGCGAATCTGTGGCAACATCAGCTGCAAGACAGGCAGATGGAGTAGGAATACCCATATACACAAAAGAATGGAGACACCCCAGTAGAAGAACAAGTGAAATTATTTAGCGCAAATTCTGCCCACTGATCAGCTTTTTCACTGGCAAACAACCGTAAATATTGCAAGAAATCCTGGTTTTTCCACTCAGTCTGACCATTAGTTTGCAGGTGGAATGCTGACGAGAAGGACAGCGACGTTCCTAGGTTTTTGCAGAAGGCTCGCCAAAACTGCGCAATAAACTGAACCCCGCGATCTGATATAATGTTCTCGGGAATGTTTTTTTTCACAAAAATCTTGGAAAAGTCTATTGCCGAAGGTAACTTTTTTAACACCACAAAATATGCCATTTTTGAGAAACTGTCTACAACCACTAAAATAGTGGTGTACTTCAGAGATTCTGGTAAATCAGTGATAAAATCTACTGATAACTGCGACCACGGACGAGAAGGAACCGGTAATGGTCTCAGAGGTCCCTCCCCCAAAGGAGAAATAATAAATCATAAACTAGCAGTTTTCTATAATTGTAATACTAGGAAAACTATATAGCATGTGATAGTTTTGCTAATGGAAAAAAAGTATATTAAATGATAATAAAAAAATATATCTCAAGAGAATAGTCAGATGCATAGAAAAGTAGAAATCAAACTGGCCAAAAGCAGGTTTTGGACACGGTACTCACAATATTTCCCTAAGGCCTAGTGCCCACGGCCGTGACGGGCTCCGCAAGCGGAATTCCACAGTGGAGTTCGTCACGGCGCCCCCCCAGAGATCCCATACTCACCTCCGGATCCGCTGTCCATTGTCCCGCATCCTGTAGCGGCGCGCATGCGCAGTACAGTGCATGTTGCGCCTGCAGTGTCATGTGACACGCCAGCAGTGTCATATGACATGCCCACAGCGTCACACCACGTGTCGGCCGCGTCATATGATGCAGGCGTTGATGGGCGGGGAAGCGTTTTCACGCTATCTACCGCTGTGCTACAGCGGAAGATAGCGTGACGGATGGCTTCCATTGACTGCAATGGAAGCCGTCTGCGCGTACGCCCGCGGCAAATAGAACATGCCGCGGGTGATTTCACGGGGTGAAATTCCACGGTGGAATTCCGCCCTGTGAGCATTGCGCTATTAGGTTCAATAGAATGTAATAGCTGTGGGGTAACACGGCGGAAATCCGCCCGTGGGAATTAGGCCTTAGGTCTGCTGTACTATCAAGCTCATTATGAAAACAAAGTGAACACAGCTACTAAAATACCAAAACACCAGTGTACTTCCAGAAATTACAAGATTTTATTTATTATGTTTGGATCATCTACTTGGCTAAATAAACATGTCAAAGTTAACTTGTGGTCCTCTAGGTTAGACACTAACAAAGCTCATCAAGTGCCACCAGGGATTTATCACATATCATAATTACTATGGCTGAAAGTCATATTAAGGACTAAAACAAAAGTTCTTCAACTCCAGAAGAGCTAATGTTAGATTACAAGAATTAACCCTTTCCAATCCATTGTCTGACGTCTAAAGACATTATGATTTAAGGCTGTACAGCTCTGATGTTGGAAAACGTCTGTCGGGGTTCTCTTACTGTATATTGTCAGCCTCTCTGCTGTCAGAGCCTACCCAACATGTCATCTCATGCAGTACTGGCTTTAGCCAGCATATAATGCCGTTGTGTAACAGCAGCAAAAGAGTAAGAGCCCTAGGAAAATCTGGATACTAATTGGATTGGAAAGGGTTAAAATATACTAGGGAAGTTATAACAAAGGACCCTCTAAGATATTTAGTGGATGACAACATTCATATTCTGCTACATACCGTGTTTCCCCGAAAATAAGACAGTGTCTTATATTATTTTTTGTTCAAAAAGGTTTAACTTTTTTTACATGTATAGCTGCCTGGACACTATTTAAATTGACTTTTTACATTAACTGTTAGCAGGGCTTAATTTTCGAGTATGGCTTATATTTCAAGCATCCTCAAAAAGCCTGAAAAATCACTTTGCATCCTCAAAAATTCTGGAAAATCATGCTATGTCTTATTTTCAGGGTATGTCTTATTTTCAGGGAAACAGGGTAGTATACTACTTTTGATTGGATTGGTCTCTGATGTGGCAGCTAATTCCCATACATTTTGCACCATTTACTGCTGTCTTTTTGGATGCATTCTCTTTAACTAACAAGTATTTGTTAGAAATTGCAAGTATTGCAATTGTTTTCTTAAATCTCAGGTTCAACAACCACTAATTTATAAACCGGTGTCCCACTGTAGCTGCAAGTCATAGCTATCAAAAAAGTCTGTAGAAAAGACACTTGGGGTTGTTGTACTGAGTGGAGTCAGATTCATTGCTGGAGGCTCTAACAGCCCAAGCCAGTCCTTGTTATCAAGGTGAGGTTCTGATATGTCTAATCCTAATGGGTTTCCTTCAGGAGTGAAGTGCAAGTCAGTTGTATCCATAAATGAGGTAGGATGATCCAGGATAGCTAAACTGCTCAGCATCTGACTGTGCAGTTCATCAATAAGTGGCATAGACAGTGTATCATCTTCATCCCATTGAAGTATCTTTGTGCCTGTTGAAGACTCAAGAAAATCTTCTAGTCGATCTGGTGCATTAGGAGACTGTAATCGGAGCAACTCATTTTGCAGCACCTCATTTACAACAGGATGTGTTGGTGTTTGTTTAACATTTGGTATGCGGCTTTCTTTATATTCTGTAGATCGATCTGTCAATAAAATAATTAATATGATTACAACTAATAAATGGCTAAACCTAATACAAAGTAACATTTTATTAACTCAGAAATGTAGCTGCTGAAATTACACCCGATTCACAAAATGCTAAATAGATTATTCAGAGATGTGCACATTCATTCATTCCAGAAGCAAACATTTGCTTTATTATCTCATGTGCAATAATACTGTGACCCCTCAAATTACAATACCCTCAGGATACAATATTTTGTATATACAATAGTCTTTCCCGAGCCATTCCAACTTCATCCAGACTCATACAATGTCACAGACAATGTAGATCTGCTGCACATGCACTTTGCCAATCAACATGGGCCTTTCATTAGTAAAACCCCTGTATTACCGAAGTGCATGCACTGATTTGCTGTCTAGTAACACCTCTCTACAGTACAGTGCGGGACTACATGTCCCAGGATGAGCTGCTCCTTGGACAGGTGAGGGCGGCTCTATCTTATTTTTCTGGTATACTGTCTATTGTGCAGAATCCTGAAGAAGCTCCTGTCCTGTGTGACTAAATGACCGAGTCAAGCAACAGAGAGGAGAACTGCCCTAACTGTAGAAGAAATAGGATGGTTCTCTATAGGTTAAATCAAGATGAAAAAGGTTCAAAAGGTTTGACGCATTTAAGTTCGACCTCGCAACTCATCAGGAACCAAAAAGGTCTTAATAAAGTATATGCTAAAGCTAGAACAAACTGATATAATAATTAGCACCCTGGGAGGACTAAATCCCTAAGAGCCTATTCTAGGAGTACCAAAGGCACAATCACCCTTGGCCTATATTCTAAGTTTAGAGTCCAATCCCTTAAAGTAAAGAAAATAATGATGGTGGACTGACGGCTGTATAAATCAACTGAGGTCAGCTCAGTTTTATATAGCCCAACTCAGCCTGACCCAACCCCGGAGGCAGGATCATATATAATTACTCCAAACCCTCCTTGTCATAAACAAGGCCCAATAGTGGATGGTTGTCATGGATACAGGGATGCCTCAATGGATGTATACAGTGTATACATGCCATCTATTGGTTACACCTGAAAAGTAGGAGTGTCCCCTAGGAGAAATCAATGGAGGAGGCTAAGCCCAGCTGTCATGACACATAGTTATTGATGCAATATACCCCCTAGTTGCCGGATCAGTGGACCTATTAAGACACAGTATTTTGTCATCCGATCACTGAAGTCGTTGTACAGTATAGAAGCAAAGTCACATCTCCCTCTTCATCCAGGATTAATAGCCTCACATATACTGAATGCAAAGGGATTGTCAGTCCATGACGTAGATCCAACACCATGCCCCCCTCCCTCTTTCTCTCCTATCATGGCTAAGCTAGATCTTCCTTCCATAGCATAGATGGATATATAATCCCAGGGCATATAGATAGCCGACGGAAGCAACTTACTATCATGATAATTGTCAAAAGGAAGCCGCCGTATAAGAGTACAAAAGTTGTAGGAGGCAGTCTTTCCATGATGTCAGTATGTCCTGGCCATACTCCCCTAGAGGTTATTGGTCTGTCCTATCTATGACATGGATTGCCCAATGTCACTTGGACCCCGCCCAAGTGATGTAACTAGATAGTTGTCAGATGGGAGGGGACTATACATACGTGCCCCCTTATCTCCTTATCCCCATCAGGGTACAGGCAGAGCTATAAATATTAAACAATGTACATAATGACTCATTAATTATTCCATATACTAGTTACAGTGTCTCAAAATGTTCATAGTTGACAGGGAAAACCGTATCAGAAACAGAACACAGTCACTGAACAGTCATATAGAATACCCTAAAGCAGACACATAAACTCAATCCCTTGGATTCTGGACATCAAAAGGGACAGAGGTAATCATCATAAGAATCTGTTTAATGACAGAATCTCATTTAGACCATAGGGATGGACTGACCTCAGCCTATAGATCCATGCAGATTCTTTTTGCAGGAGTCTTTTAATCTATGTCTCAATGTTTCCCAAACATGCAGATTAATTCCAGCCCTTGGAACTTAAGTTTTGTCAGATCGCCATTATAGACTTGCCACATATGGTTGGCTACAGGGGTGTTTTCTTTCTCCTGATGTTTCCTAAATGTGGCTGGATCCTTCTTAGTTGTTGAGATGTTTTTCCCACATAATTCATGCGGCAAGTGCAGGTTGCCATGTAGATACCTAGGTCTAAGATCTGTAAACAGGCCAGCGCCAAGTGATCGTAGCCCTTCATTCTGTAGATCATCTAGAATGTTTAGACCTGGTAGATCACTGACCTCAAGACCCAGGTCCGCCGCCTTCTTTCTATTTTCTGCTGCAGGTGTGCCACAGGACCCAGACGGCTTCCATGGGCTTCAATAGAAGCCGCGGGAGCCATCCGCACAGGAGAACCGCACTAAAATGGAGCATGCTGCAGGTATTTCCCGCACATGCAATCCGCTCCTCAGAGGAAAATGACATCCGCAGGTATTTAATTACCTGTGGGTGTCCAATGCATCCCTATGGGGCACAGATCACGCGTGAGGGTGATCTGCTGCGGATATTTCCCCGTGGACATAAGGCCTAAGGTTTTGTTTAAAATTTACTAGAAGGGATATACTTACAGAAATTGTGTATGAAATTGTCCAAACAGTTATTTGCTTTTATTTCTGTAGGCTGTTCATCCTAATAAGAAAGTGAATAACAAAAAAAAATGTAAATCAGGAAATTTTATGCAAACACAAAAAAGTAAATCTGTTTTGTATTATGACCAACAAAGAAATGGTACATCATGTAGGCTTGGACTGGCCCACAGAGAAACCGATTGAGTTCCCTGGTGGGCCTTGAGCCAGGAGTGGGCCCCCAATCCTCCACAGAAAGGATGCACAATACTGTACACTCTCTGCAATACATCCTGTTCACTGGGCCCCAGAATAAATTTTACTACTGGATCCTAGGCACTCCAGTCCAACACTGACACTATGTGCTTTTAATTCATGTTCAACAGAGGTTATTCGAGAATCAGGCATTTACACACACTGGCAGAAATCGGCAAAATTAGTAAGAATCCAACAGTATTGGTGAGGAGGACAGCTGTAATCTTTAGTAAGAAAGTTTATTTTTGTATTTTTTTTTATAGCAGGATTTTACCATTTTGGTCCCTGGTAGAGATGAGCGAGCGTACTCGCTAAGGTAAACTACTCGAGCAAGTAGTGCCTTATGCGAGTACCTGCCCTCTCGTCTCAAAAGATTCGGGTGCCAGCGGGGAAGAGCGGTGAGTTGCGGGAGTGAGCAGGGGGGTGCGGGGAGGGGGGGGGGGGGAGTCAATGGGGAGGGGCCGGGAAGCGCAGAGAAAAATCTCCTCCAGTCACCCCGCTGTGAGCCAGCAATACTAGCTCCCATGCAGCAGCATGAGAGTGAGTATATTCGGGGACGAGTGTCGGGCATCGTTTTAGTCTCAGTTGTATCCTACTCAGAGCAACAAATAACCATCCAGGCTTTGATGACTTTTCGACCTCATATAAAATATTTTCCCAAATTTTAAGTGTACATCTTGCTAATTATTTCAGTGTTATGTGAGAGGGATTCCAGTTGGGACAAACTTCTTTCCTGGCATCTATCATTTCTAAACCAGAAAAAGACCCATTAGACAAGTAAAACTATCACCCCAGCTCTCTCATTAGTGTGGACATAAAGCTTCTTTAAAAAATCTTGGCTTTATGTCTAAATACTGCTCTGCTGTAATTGGAAAAGACCAGGTTGGATTTGTTCCAGGCCGTAAAGCCTTAGATAACATCCGCAGAGTAGCTCATCTTACATATAACTGCCATTCCTGGGGCATTCCTGCCACATTGCTCTCTCTGGATGTAAGCAAAGCTTTTGACATGCTGATTCGTTATATCTGTTCTCAGTACTCGAACATTGGAAGTTTCCTACCAAATTTCTTACATGGTTGCAAGTATCATATTCTTCGCCTAAAGCTTTTGTCTGTTACAAAGGCCTCTGTTCAGATGCCATTACAAACTGCCGTGGTATATGACTGGGATGCCCATTATCCTCTTTTTCACTTTTTATCTTAGGCATGGAACTTTTGGCAATTAAAATTCGGGATAACCTAAATTTTCAAAGGAGTTGAGATTGCATTAGTTCATCATAAGATCTGCATGTTTGCAAACAATATTCTAATGATGGTGTCCTCTTCCCACACTACTATCCCTAGTGTACTGGTAGAATTGTCCAGGTTTGGGTCAATTTCAGGTCCAGTAACTAACAATTGAAAATCTAAAGCTTTTAATGTCGCAATACCTTTCAGTTGGATCTCCCAACTTTAATCAAATTTCCCCTTCCAATAGTTAACAGGGTTATTAGAATTCCTGGGCATTAGTTTAACTATTACGAATCTTTATATACCCAGAACTATATTCTCCGGCGCGGAAGAGCAGGAGTTAAGAAAAAAAGACTGCACTGCGCCTATGCACGGCATGCTGCCGGCGTGCCGAGCACATCTGCCGGGTGAAGAAAGAAGATCTGGCCGCGAAGGAGGGCAGATTCGCAGCGTCCGGACAGGTAAGTAATTCTTCTTTTTAGGCCTCATGTCCACGGGAAAGGAGGGACCCCCTGCAGGATTCTGCATGGAGAATCCGCGGCGGGCCTGATTTTCCCCGTGGACATGAGGCCTTAGGGTTCTTCTGGTTCATATACAAGGGCACATCCTGAAAATATTTCAACAGATGTACCATTGTTTTGTTTGGAAAGACTCCCTTCCTAGGGTTTTACATTCCACTTTATACAGACACAGACTGAAAGAAAGATTGGGTTTCCAAATTTTTTTTAAAACTATTATCAGGTAGCCCAGATAGCCCAGTCAGGTCTTTTCTATCACTGTTGAATCAATTTTGTAAACCCCAGCAATTCATAGACCCCTTATTACTACTAATCCTATTACAAGATATTCTCTTAAGATCTCGGACGCTAATAAATACTCAGATAACCTGATCTCTTCCCACTTACCCCTCTTACCCTTTCTACAAAACCCTGTTTTCTCCAGGCAATGATTCACCCCAATCCTTTAAAATCTGGACAGAAAAAAGTCTCACTGAAATAAATAATTTGCTTTCGTTAGAAGATACTACCTAATTTCCCACCCTCCAAAAAAACCTTGATTTGCCATCCTCTGAAATATTTTGATATTTACAAATTAAGCACTTTATCCTCTCTTATTAAAACACAAACGCTCCACTGACTTTAAGGCTGGGCTTACACAACCGTATTTGAATTGTGTATTATGCAGGTACTGTACACCCGTCTGATACGCAGTAACTCGCAGACAATCCATTACATTACCTCACGCAGTTCCGCTAACATTAGCGTTTCAGAATTGCGTAATCTGCAAGCGTAATATAGAACGCAGCATGTTCCATTTTGCCACGATAAACGTGAGAGAGCCCATTGTTCTCTAGCATTGCATATATACACGTGCCTATACACAATTACATTGCGTATGGGCTGTGGGTATACGTGTCATTGCTAAGCAACATCAGGGGAAATATCAACAAAAAAACCCCTAGTGTACTGCGCATGACCACGTTGCTAAGTACGTGATCATGTGCAGTACAATTTTGCCGCCATAGGCAGGGTCGTCGCTGGGTTCACAGCTGTATAACGTTGTGGGAGCCCTGCGGCATTTTATGTGTATTGTCATGTAAGCACGGCCTAACTTCTTTCTTTACTCTAGACTCGTCCACTCATTATACAGTGCACAATTGTTGTGTTTCATGTTGGGAGAAAGATATGGATAACACCCTTTCTGATGAGGAGTCGTCTCAGATTTGGGAGTCGGCCAATAGAAATGCCTGCAATATACTAAAGTTTACTAAAGTTACTTTGTTCCCACTTGAACCCATGCACTAGCTAGGTACTCTCAAAACTGTTTCTGTTGCTATTCATACCCTGGAGACATGCTTCATATTTAGTGGTCCTGTCCCTAAATTAAGACACTCTGGAGCAGAGTCTATTGTCTAACCTATTCAGCAACCAACTGTAACTTATGTAAAAATCCATGGGAAGCTTTATTGAATAAGCATATTAAGAACATTTCTCCAGACTCTCGGAATTTAATCTTCCCAGTTACAAAAGAAGCGATCACCAAAAGTAATGACTATGTATAATTTATATGTGAGTCTTTTTATTTGATTGTTAACACATGACTTTTTGAAGGTTCAGTGATGTTTAGTATAGTCAAAGACCGGGTACAGCAATGCGGATGTCTGTACGTATGCAAATCTTTTTTGGGGCATTTTTAAAATCTAAATATATATTTTTGTTACAGAATCGGTTTTCTATGTATATAAAAATGTTTTGTATGCTATCTGGAATCCCATTGATAAAAAAAACTTATGATGCGTTGTTCATACATGTCAAAAGTCTTTTTTTAGGTGTACTAACTTTTTAGATATGTTCTTGTATTTGTTTGTATTGCAACATAAAATAAAAAAATTGCTGAGCAATAAAGATTGTATAGTGTAAACCATATCCTGATGCAAACAAATTTCAGAAGACCTGAAGCTGGAAAAAGCTACAAAAGCATTGATAAAGACCTGGGTGTACAAGGATATGCGGTTTTCAAATTTATCTACAAATGGAGAAAATTCTGGTTGGTTATTACTCGTCCTAGGATTGTGTGTACTAGTAAGATGACTCCATGAGCCCAACTGGCAATCGCAAATAAGTTGAGAAAGAACCAAACAGTAACAACAAAAGACCTACGAAAGACTAAAAAAGCTCTGTTAGGCTGGGTTCCCACTTGGCGTAATTACCGCGGAATTTCCGTGCAGACTTTCTGCACGGAAATTCCGCCCACGGCTTTTTATCCCGGAATAAAGCATCAAAGTAGATGAGATTTGCAAAAATCTTGTCCACATGCTGCGGCCAAGCCGTGCTGAAATTGACATGCCGTGCGGAATTCAAAGCCGTGGCATGTCAATTCTCTCCCTGTTTCCGTGGCGTAAGCTCTCCTCTATGGGGAGAGGTGGCCACAGTAGAATGCAGGCGACGAAGCCGTTTCAAAATCCGCGGTGAAAGGCTGTGGGTTTTGAAGCTGCATTTCTGATGTGGAAATCTCGCAGTATTTCAGTGTGGTCATTCTGCAAGATTTCCACAGGATTTCGGTCTGGTGTGACCCCAGCCTTAACGTGACCATTTTTGAAAAAAAAAAAAAAACATTGAACAAGAATGGTATTTATGAAAGTACACCATGAAGAAAGCCACTGTTGGCCCCAAAAAATTACGGCCCACCTAAAGTTTGCCAGAGACTACCACAGTGTTCAACAATGTGTCTTACAAAATGATCTATGGATATTTGAGACAAAGGTGAAAGAATTCAGCACAAATGCACAAAGTTATGTTTTGAAGAAAAATAACATTGCACACGAATGCCTAAACCTCATCCCAACTGTGAAGCATTTTCAATGACGCATCTTGCTTTGCCGCTGCTTTGCTGCCTCAGGTACTGGAAGTGCATCAAAGCATTTTATAGGAGAATATACAGTCCATGGCCTCAAGCTGAATAGATGTTATTTGATAGAAGACAATGGCCCAAAAAACACAAGTAAGGCCCAATGTCCATGGGCGGATTTGAATTACGGAATCCACGTGGGGCACCCGCGCAGTACATCTGCAGTTCAAGCCGCCCATAGGGAAACATGGGCATCCACAACTGAATTAAAGCATGCAGATTTGATTTGCGGACCTTTGGGTACGGAAATCAAATCACAGCATGCTCCATTTTAGTTCAATTCCCATATGGACAGCATCCATTGACATTGTGGATGGGCCGCGGAATCCACGGGAAAGCAGGAGTTTGAAAAAAAACCACCCTCTACTGGCGCTGGTGCACATCCACAGTACAGAATAAAGAAGACCCGGACGGGTAAGCAATAGAGATGAGCGAATATACTCGTTTCGAGTAATTACTCGATCGAGCACCGCGATTTTCGAGTACTTCCGTACTCGGGTGAAAAGATTCGGGGGGTGCCGGAGGTCAGGGGGAGGCGTGGCGGAGCGGAGGGTAGCAGCGGGGAACAGGGGGGAGCCCTCTCTCTCTTCCTCTCCCCCCCACTCCCTGCTGCAACCCTCCACTCACCCACGGCGCCCCCCGAATCTTTTCGCCCGAGTACGGAAGTACTTGAAAATCGTGGCGCTCGGGAAAAAAAGGCGCGTGGCCGAGTAGGTTCACTCATCTCTAGTAAGCAAGGTTCTCGGCCGCGGGCAGGGTCAGATTCAGCTGTGGGCCACTGCATGCGGAATCCGACCAAACCAAAATGGTTGAAAAACTTTTGTTTCTTTGAGATGGCCAATTTAGAGTCCAGAACTTAACTGTATCAAGATGCTATGGCTGACTTTAAGAAGGCCGTGCACACAAGTTATTCCAGAAATATTGATGAACTTTAACACATTTGCAGGGAGGAATAGTCCAAATTCCTTATCAATGTAGAGCAAATCTTATTTGCTGCTGTACAAAATGTTTGTTGGAGGTGACTAATTTGTTATAACCGGACCACATTATGTTGCTATATCTTATTATTTTTTATACAGATCTTCTGCTTGCCTTCTCACAAGTTAAAAATTAAAATTCTGACTATCTGCAGCGATCTGCAGTGTGAACTCAACGGATTTAGATTTGTAGGCCCACCATTGTGTTAAATATTTGCTGTAAAAATCTGTTTACAATAAGCTCGCTGCTAGTGGTATCAGCTGGAAAATGTGCGTCATTCAATAAATGTATGGATGGTAATGCGACTTACAAAGAGTGTTGTAAGTCTTAAATTGGTGGTGTTCCAGTAAATGTGGTATTGTATTAAATATGTTCACTTTACACAAGTGTTTTTTGTTTACTTGTCTTTTTTTAAAAGTTGCTTTTGGTAGATGAGCTTTAACTGAAACGTACTGTCAATACCAACCTGAAGTATAACTGATTTATTGTCCTCCACGTTCAGAGTATTGCGCTGGTTAACTGTGAAGACCAACTGTGTTTCAGATGAGCGACTGATTTTCATTTCATCCCTTTTAGACACTGAACTTAAGAAGAGGTTTGCTTTATGCAGACTAGTAGGTTCTCGCTTTACTGTGGCTGTTGTATTTGAGGTTTCTGTACATCTGCTGGAATCACAAGTAACTTGGCCAATTTCCTGTTTCACTTGAACAATCAAAGTCAGGTGATCATCAGATGGTTGAGGTTGCTGTGTTCTTTTCTCGTACTCAAGCTGTTCTTTTAGTCTCTCCACTAATTCTTGCTTCTGTTTCAACCTTCTAGTTAGTTCTTCAATCTGCCTGTCTTTCTCTTGTAGCATAATGTCTCTGTACCTGACATCTGTAGGGGAACTCCCTGTGACCGATGCTGGAGATTGCAAAAAGAGAAGATGTGTGACAGAAGAAACCGTCTCTGCTGAAGAGTCTCCAGCAGTGTGCACATTCTCTGCACTAGCCTTAGAAATTTCTGAAGGGCAAGGAGAACATGGTGCGGAGGAACTGAAGCCACATAAGCTTAATGGATCCAAAATTGAGGAAGGTGTGTAAACATTTGGGATCACTGATATCACCTCACAAGGCTTGGACTGTTGAATTGAGGCAGGCTTCAAATAAGTTGTAACAGTGCAAAGATCTTGTGTTGCTTTAAGTCTTTCAATAAGGTCAACCTTTGTCCCAGACACATGTAGGCCACGCTGCTTTAGCTCTTGTTTTAACTCGGGTACCTGATTGTGATCAACATAATAAACAAAGTAGTAAATTAAAATGAATAACTGTAAATATAAATAGCATATTTATTTACATGACTAATTCCACAGAAAAAAGAAACCACACAATACAACGCTTTACTCTATAATGGATACTGTGAGCCAAACAGCGTTTACAGAGTGCCCACGGGTGAAGGATGTGTGCACAGTATCCATTATAGAGTAGATCAGAACCAACGATCTAAATACTCACCAACCCCAAGAAGGATGGGGATTTGACCTCTTTAGGATAGATAATTTAGCACCTTGTCAAATACAGATCGACTCAACTATGACTCGTCAGACACCTCTGGTGACTTGTTATTGACTGATTATGCGCTAAATTGATTTTGTGCAAAGAGACGGAGTGGATTTATTGCTTCTAATCAGTGAATCCATGTGGTATAACTGAGACATAATTTGCCTCTTTGTGGGGTTACCCTTTTCAGGGTAATTATTCTGTAGTTAGGTAGGTGCCACTGCAAAAGTCAAATTAGGGATCGCTTTTTTTGCTATTTTTTTTTACTTCTGTTTTGGAAACTATCAATTTGTATTGGTTATCAAGATCTAGTGGAGTATATCTACATGCTATATGAAAGTGTTTTGTGAAATAAGTATTGTCTATCTTGATTATTTAAATGCATGTGAGTACTTTAATGGTAGTAAGATATTTTGGCTGTAATCATTTTAATAGGCTTATTCTGCAGTGATTTCTGGTGCTTTTTGTTGCTCTACAATTTTTTACCTGTTATTTGCAGTGATTCTTGTGCTGTTTTGGCAATAAGAAAAATATGCAGACAAGTACATTCTTTAAACAGATTGATGTCAATAGCTACTTAGAAGTCATTGGCACACATCACCAACTATGGCTAAAAAATATCCTGTTTGGGAAATTCAAGCGTCTATGTGGGAATTGTTCTGATAATAGCACATATACACAGGCTAAAATTTTACCAGCAAAATTCAAAAAAGAGACATCCTAATAATTAATAAAAATGCATAAATCAGAGCTAAAGTCTTAAATCAGCCCAGTGCCTATAGAAAAAATTCACTAAAAGTGACATGAATTGAGGCTTCTGTTTTTTCTATACGGCCGCCTGAAGTCTGGATCACCCATGCGTCCTACAGGAAGGAGCATGGTAAATGCAACTGTGGTAAGTCAGCACTCTACCCTCCCAGCTCCCCATGTATGTAAGGGGTCAGGGGTCTCCCTATGGGATGCTGCATAATTGCACTTTGACGATCCCGGTCTTTGTGGCAGATTTCCCTGTCTGTCCCGCTAATAATTGAGTCTCCCAGGACCTGTCTAGCCTGCTCTGCACTCCTATTCCCCTTCCTACTGGTGCAGACATTCCCCTGGCCTTCCTGTCAGAGGGCATGTTGTGTTGCAGCTGTGCTAATCCTATAATGGAATCCCCCTCATCTGTCAAGTACCATTTATTTTATAGTTTTACTCATTGGGCTCTAATTTTAACCCCTTAGTGTTGAAGCCTGTTTGTGCCTTAGTGACGGAGCCAAATTTCGGAAATCTGACATGTGTCACTTTAACATAGAATAACTCCATAAAGGTTTTGCATATCCAAGTGATTCTGACAATGTGTTTTCACCACATGTTGTACTTCATTTAGGTGGTAAAAATAGACTGATAGAATTTGTGCATATTTATTAAAAGTGCCGAAATTGGGAAAATTTTGAAAACATTATTTTTTCACATTTTCAACTGCAATATCTCAAATATGTGCAAACATGCTGTACAAATTTTTGATGACATATATATTTCCATATGTTTACTTTATTGTAGATGCACATTTGGAAAACTTTCGTTTTTTTTTTACCATTTAGGAGATGTACAAATTTAACATTACTTATCAACATTTTGAGGAACACTTTGTTTTCTTACACCAAGCCAAGATTGCAAAGGCTCATAGTTGCCAGAATGATAGATACCACCACAAATGACCCCATTTTAAAAACTACACCCTTAATATATTTACTGAGGGGTGTTATGAGTATTTTGACCCCACAGTTTTTTTTTTATGGAGTTAATGTTAGAAGAGAAAAATAACATTTTTAAAGACCACTTTTTTTCTACTACAGTGCACATGAAAATGTGGATTTACACTCTAAAATGGATACCCTCGTTTGTTCTGTGTTTAGAAACATACCCATTGTGGCCCTAATCTTATGTCCGTATGCACAACAGGGCCCAAACCGAAAGGAGCAGCCTATGGTTTTCAGAACAGAAATTTTGCTTTAAGGCATTTTATGCCCCATTTCACACTCGTCGAGTCCTTGAGCGGCTAAAACAATATAGAACCCCCACATTTTGAAAACTAGAGCCCTTAACAAATTCATCTAGGGGTGTGCTGCACATTTTGACCCCACAGTATTATGTCCATATGCACAATGGGGTCCAAAATGAAAGGAGCAGCCAGTGGCTTTCAGAACAGACATTTTGCTTGGAGGTACTAGACCCCTTAACAAATTCATCTAGGGGTGTACTGCGTATTTTGACCCCATAGTTTTTGAATGAAGTTAAGCAAAGCAGAAGGAAAACATAACGATTTTCATTTTTTGGCAATTATGTAATTTTAAAAACATGTTTTTTTGTACAGCACACATATGAATGAAGACTTTCAACCCAAAATAGACCCCCCTGTTTGTCCTGTATTCAGAGAAATACCGATTGTGGCCCTAATCTTATGCCCGTATGCACAATGGAGCCCAAATCGAAAGGAGCATTACACGTCAACAGTTTTTTTTTAACTTCTACATATTTCTCTGTCTGGGTAGCCAGCCCTTTGAAGGACATTATTCCCTCTGGATTTCTAGCAATTTTTCTAATTTTCTGAAAGTTTTTTTCATTCTGTGAACTTTTCCTGCGGTTTTCTATATCTTTTCTTTTTCTTCTTTTTATTTCATCCCTTCTGTATCCTGTCCATCCCTTTTTCTTTTCTCTTTTTTATCAATGCACAAGAATCTTAAATTTTGTTCCCTCATTATCGTAGCTTTAATTTCTTAAGGACATGGCCTATTTTGCCCTTAGGGTGCATTCACACAAGCGTGTGCGTACATAGGTGCGCACAGAACCGCCCACCCATGTACGTGCACAAACACGCGTGAATGCAGGTCCGTGCCCGTTGCCCTCAATAGGGCCATGGCTGCTACCAGGACCATTGCAAGCAACGGGCTGCCGGGGGCCCCATTGAAAGCAATGGGCTGCCAGCAACCCCTGCAGTGATTTTCGGGGAAGGGCTTGAAATATAAGCCCTTCCCTGAAAATCATCCCTGGTTTGTGTAAAGAAAAAAATATATAGATAAACTCACCTCTCCACCGCTGCTGTGTAAATATTCCCCGCGGGGAGTCCATTGAATTTAATGAATGGCTGAGGGCTGCCTGTGATTGGCTGAGCGCTCAGCCAATCAGATACAACACTTTCAGCAGGCGGAGATTTTAAATCCCCGCCTGCTGAAAGAGACTCAGAGCAGTGATGGGACCCAAGCTGTTAGATGTGCCTGAGCCCCAGCAGTGGCGGAGAGGTGAGTATTTATTTATTTATTTATTTTTTTACACCAGATAGGAATGATTTTCAGGGAAGGGCTTATATTTAAAGCCCTTCCCTGAAAAATCACTGCAGGGGTGTTGGCATTGCGATTCTCTGCCTCAGCTGTGACAGCTGTAGCAGGAGATTCTTTACTCCCCGCGAGGAGTCCCCTTTCACTGAACACTGTGACAGTGCTATCACTGTGTTTAGTGACAAGGGGACTTTCTGTGAGTTTTGCAGGTATGTGTGTTTGCACGCCTGTAAAACACGGACATGTGAACACACCATAGGGAACCAATGGTTCTAATAGATGCGTGGTTTTGTGTGCACTAGAGATGAGCGAACGTACTCAGATAAGCACTACTCGTCCGAGTAATGTGCTTTATCCGAGTACCTCCCCGCTCGTCCTGAAAGATTCGGGACGTGCTGCGGAGCAGGGAGCTGCAGGGGAGAGCGGGGAGGAACGGAGGGGAGATCTTTCTCTCCTTCTCTCCCGCCCGCTCTCCCCTGCTCCCCGCTGCGACTCACCTGTCAGCAGCGGAGCGCCCCGAATCTTTCAGGACGAGCGGCGAGATACTCGGATAAAGCAAATTACTTAGGACGAGTAGTGCTTATCCGAGTACGTTCGCTCATCTCTAGTGTGCACCTATCTACGCACACACACACACACACACACACACTTGTCTGAAAGCACCCTTAGGGTCCAGACCTTACTTTTCAAATCTTACATCTGTCATTTTATGTGGTAATGCTTTTACTTATTGACGCAATTCAGAGATTGTTTTTCTTATTCGTGACATAGTCTAGTTTATGCTAGTGGTAAATTTTTAGCAATAAATTGTCTTTATTAAGAAAAAAAATCTACATTTACTGAAAATTTTGAAACACTCGCAATTTTCATACTGAGTTTTTCTACTTGTGAGGCTATCTACACACAGGCGGGTTTCTCAGCCCAATAGCGCGCTCATGAATGCACAATTTACTTGTGGATGCGAGGCGATTTTCAGGCAAAAATGCCTCGCATCACATCTGTAAAAATTCTGATTGTCTCGCACGGGGAAGCTTTTCCCATTGAATTCAATGGGAAACCTGTCATCGCGCTTAGATATACATCTCACGGCATGCAAAAGCTGTGCAAAGCATTAAAGGTCCCACTGAAATTAATGCGTGATGCGTTCCAAGGAACACAAAGAAGCAGGACAAGCAAAAACAACCTTCGCATTGGCAGGCAAGCAGCAGGGATCTCAGCAGTGAAACCCCCACTGATCAGCATGAAATCCTATGGATAGGGAATAATTTGAAGTTGTGGAACAAATTTTAAGTCAACTGGGCTGGAGGCTATGAAGAATATTGCACAGTATTATGTTAAACTGCCTTGTTCTGTCTTATTCCAGCTGTTAGAAAATGAAATCTCCCCATTTGCCCTACAAGTCTGGTAAAGGAAACTGGGAAGTTTCTGGTAGAAGGCCACTGCGGTATTGGATATTGAGTTTACATTTTATATATCATTTACAAGACTAAGAAAAGGGCAGGACAAAATGTCACAGATGAGGGAAAGCAAAATAACAATCCAATAACAATAGTGTGTGCTGCATGCAAATTGTGTCACTGATTATATGATTTTAGGGTGTTTAATTATTTTGTCTGCTTTTTCTGTGTACTATATGGCTGCTAAGTGCATTAAAGGGGATATCAGGATTAAAAGAACACAGTTGCTTCCAGAAACACCACTACACTTGTCTGCAGTCTACATGTTGTATTGCAGCTCACTTCCATTCACTTTACAGCGGTAAAGATATGACGTCACATTTACAGGCTTACCCAGACGGTTTACGGGATGTCGAAACAGCTGCAGCCAATAACAGAGCTCGGTGATTGATCGCTGAGCTCTGTTGTTGGCTGCAGCGCCTGGACGTCCCGTAGTGGAGGACTGAGAGGCGTCGCGGTACACAGCAGGGAGAGGTGACAATATGCCTATTTATTATTTTAGTGCATGGGAAAGGCATTTCACCCATAAGCTATAACTTGGACAACTCCTGTAATGAGCTGTAATACCAAGCACCTCTTGTAGACTGAAGTTCTGTCTTTCCTGTTTTGGACAACCTGAAAACTCTTTACCCAGAATTATGTAGAATGTGTTTTTGTACATCATGTTAACTTTACCTTCAGGTCTTCCAGATTGCTTGGCAGAGGCCCAGTTTTTGTTGCAGTAGTTGGCTTACTGTTGTTCTGTTTAAATCCTATAGGGGCACAGTGAGTAGAAATGCTGACTGCAGGAAGTGCGCCCTCCATAGTGGTAGTAACAGCGGCGTTCGGCTGATCATGCAGTAGCCTATTGATAGTAGGAATAAAGCAAAATCAGGTTAGATAAAAGCAGCATAGATCAACTTCAATTTAAATGAGCTTTGGCATCAGAGTATACCATTCTCTGTACAAATACTATTTAAAGGCCATAGCCCCCTGTGAACGCACTATTATTGCATTGTAAGAACTTTAAGAAAAAAAACAGATTAGCAATTGTTTTTTGTAAAAATGTGCTATGGTTCTGGCTTCTCAAATACAAACAGCTTGATGCAGTTCTTTCCTGATTCCACCTGACTGCTCACGAACGGTTTGCTCACCAGCCTGTCTCTCATCCCCCTTGACCATGAACCTAAACTAAAATCTACAAAGTGACAAATGGTACTGGTGTATCTTGTCTCCACCGGAAGAATGGGTGCAGACATGGGTTGGCCTGCTTGAGTAGTAGGGGAGGGCTTGTTGACGCCCACAACAGCACTCCCATTTCACCTGGTGAAGACGCTGGTGTCAGTGTCTCGGCTCCCATCTGCTATGGCAACCCTGCTTTACTCCGCTGCTGCTGTGAGTCTCCCATGCCGAACCTGCTGCCTGTGCTCCCTGGGCCACTGGGACTGTCACCCGCCATCAGCTGTCTATTGGCTCCCTCTGCCCTGGCATCCCCGCTCGCATCTCCACTGTCACTCTGCTCTCCACCCCCTCCCTCGCCATCCACCGCTCACGGCCCCACTGTCACTGTATCCCCCGCACAGTGGCATGTTACGAAGCCGCACTCCCTCACTCTCCCCCGGCGCTGTCCTCTCCTCTGTGCTTCCAGCCGCACTGTCATTGTCCTCCCTGGCCACTGTCAGTCTTCTCTCCAGGCACCTGCGCTCCCCCCTCACTCTTCCCCGGTGCTCTTGTAGTGTCCCAGAATATTATTTTGGACCCCTCCATATTGTCATACATGTTTGTCTTATGTGGATGCACTGTGCAAAGCTGTCATGTCTAATTTTCTGTATGTGTGTTACACAGCTGCAGTGTCTTAAGGGTTAACTACATTAAAATGATTGCTGTAAGTTTGGTTGCATGTTTGTTGTACCTATCTTGCTATGTCATGTGACGTGGTGTGGATGAATCTATAAATATTAGTGATTTGGTTCCAGGAGTGGAGTTCAGAGTTCCATCTTGTCTGCCGAGGAACACCCATCTAACACCTGAGGGCTTGCTACGACAGAGGCGCATGAGGGCACCATCAGCCCTTGTGCAGCTGAAGATGGAAGAAAAGGAGAGACCGCCGGACCGTATGTAAAGCGCATGGAAGTGAGTAAGAGTAAATGTTTCTTCCCCATAGAGTCCCCAACACAAGAGAGATCCATACTGAGTAATTACCCTTGCCAGTGACAAATGTATACAGTTAAATAACAGTGCAGAAGTCTACTGAATGTTACCATGCAGTGGTTGCTGGTCCTCCCGGGGCGGCGGTATGCGGGGTCCCGTGGTCGGGGCACGTCCCCCCGGCTTGTTGTCCGGCTGGTGGGGGAACGGGTGCCTGGCCAGCGTGGGCGGCGTGGTGCTGGTGGCTCACGCACACCTGTGAGTGCAGCTGCCATGCATGAGGTCCCTTTTATTATGTTCTGTTGGGAGTTGGCTGTCTCCCTCTCTCCGTCTCTGGGCAGAGGCTTTTAGTTAAAGGTAGGGCACAGATTGGCAATCACTGCCGGTTATTGGTTTCCCTCAGTGTGCTAGCTAGTCTGCCTCGGTTGGTCTCCTGCTTTAGTCATCTTGTCTGCAATACTTTGCTATTATCCGCCAGGTTTTTCCATCTGCCTCAGTTTTGCTTAGTATTGTTCGTGTTGGTTATTTTCATCTGCCTTTTCTGTCGGTATTCTACCCTTTCCATCCAGGTAAGCCAGCATCTCTTTTTTGGTCCCTAGTGAGAGTAGGGATCACCGCCCAGGTGCCTGCCTGAGGTTAGCCAGGAGTGGAGGCAAGTAGGCAGGGACAGGGGTTGTGGGTGAGATCTAGGGCACCCGGGCTGGCGTATCAAGGGTAGTACACCGTAACATAATAACTGGCCCTTAAAATTGCTTTCCAATGGAGTCCATGAGTACCCTCGCAAGTCAGTTGCAGGATTTAGTGGTCGTGATCCAAGACCTGTCTGGTCGTATGGTGGCCCAGGAGCAGCGGGAGTTAGTGCATGTTTCTACCGCCCCTTCTATTCCTGAGCCCAAGTGTCTGCTTCCTGAGGTATTTTCAGGGGAGAGGAGCAAGTTTTTTTGTTTCTCAGCAGGCATGTAGATTGTATTTTCGGATGCGGCCCCGCTCCTCCGGCTCAGAATCCCAGAAAGTTGGATTGATTATGTCCTTAATTCGGGGTCCCCCCCAGACATGGGCCTACTCCTTACCTGAGAGTTCGGCTTGCCTGCAGTTAGTTGATTCGTTTTTTTGGGATCTTTGAGGTATTTTTGATCAGCCGGACCGTGCGGGGTTGGCGGTATCCCATCTCATGTCTCTATCAAGGGCAGCAGTGGGTAGAGGACTATTGCTCTAAATTAAGACTGTATGCAGTTGAAATCTCTTGGAACGATAGCGCCCTTAAAGATGTGTTTTTGTTAGGTCTTTCTGACGCAGTCAAGGATCTACTCATTTCTCATCCCGCTCCCGTGACGCTCAATGATGCAATGGAATGGGCGGTCAATGCTGACAGGAGGCTAAGATCTAGAAAAGAGGAACGTCAGGCCCGTAAGGCTAGGGAATCCAGCAGACCCGCTCCCACTTCTCCCATGCGAACTTCTGGTGCAGAGCCTATGGAAGTGGATCACCTAAGTCCCAAAGAACGGCGATGGTTCCGGATGACTCATCGCCTCTGCCTCTATTGTGGGAAAGCCAGACATCGTATAGCGACCTGTCCTCAGAAGCGTCTACAACATTAGTCTGAACTGGCGGAAAACTTCAGATCCTAGGCGATTTTTGGGAGGATCGCCTAGGATCACAGGTGCTCCCTAAGTTGTTGGTGCCTTGTCAGATTGGCTTCCTGAATTTCACTCGGTCCGGTCAAGCTTTTATTGATTCAGGGGCTGACGCCAATTTGATTAGTTTAAGTTTTGTCAGGCCTCTGATGACTGAATTCTCGGCGTTAAAGATTCCCATATGCTTCACTAGTATTAATTCTACCCCTCTGTCTGCAGGGGTTGTACAATGGAGGACTCCCATGTTACAGTTCACTGTGGGTGTTCTCCATTCTGAGAATCTGTCATTCTTGGTAATGGAAAGGATGTCTGTTGATGTAGTACTTGGTATGCCCTGGTTGGCACTGCACAATTGGGGGTTGTCCTGTCATAGTCACTTAGCTACCATATCCAAGTGTGCAGCAGATACCATACTTATTCCTGAGTATTTGTCTGATTTTCATGATGTATTTTCCCAAAAACTGTGTGAGACTTTGCCTCCCCATAGGGAGTGGGACTGTGGTATTGATTTGATCCCCAACAGTCCCATCCCTAAGGGAGCCATCTTCAATTTGTCTGGGCGGGAGCAAGAAGCCTTTAAGTCCTATATTTTGGAGTCTCTGGCCAAACGACATATCAGGCCATCAAGGTCTCCTGCCGGGGCAGGTCTCTTCTTTGTAGAGAAGAAGGATGGGACATTGAGGCCTTGTGTGGATTATCGGACTTTGAATAAAATTACAGTGAAGAACCAGTGCTCCTTGCCCCTGATTCCTGATTTATTGAATCAGGTGGTAGGGGCCCACTGGTTTTCCAAATTGGACTTAAGGGGGGCTTAAGATTTAATTCACATCCGAAAGGGAGATGAGTGGAAGACCTCGTTCAACACCTCGTTCGGACATTTTGAATGTCTAGTCATGCCCTTTGGACTTTGTAATGCCCCCGCTGTGTTCCAGGGATTTATGAACGCGGTCTTCAACGACTTCCTGTGGGTATTTTTGGTCATATATCTCGATGACATTCTGGTGTACTCCCCAGACTGGGATTCACATGTGCGGCACCTGAGGCTGGTTCTGACCGGTTTGCTTGAGTACCAACTTTTTGTCAAGTTGGAGAAATGCATTTTTCGTACTCAACAAGTGTCTTTCCTTGGTTATATGATTTCACCCACGGAAATTCAAATAGAGTCTGATAAAGTGTCAGCAATCTCCCAATGGGTCAGACCAGATAACCTGAAAGCTCTCCAGCGGTTTTTAGGTTTCGCAAATTTCTACCGTAGATTTATTAAGAATTATTCTGTTATTGCTCAACCCCTGACCGATCTTACCAAGAAGGGTGTCGATTTGGTAAGATGGTCACCAGAGGCCCTAGAGGCTTTTAGTCGTCTCAAAAGGGCGTTTACTGCTGCTAGTACAGCCTGACGCGCGGCGACCGTTCATCATTGAGGTCGATGTGTCGGGGGAGGGGGCTGTATTGTCTCAGGAAGTCAGCGGGAGACCTCGGTATAATCCATGTGCGTTCTTCTCACGGAAGTTGAGTTCAGCGGAATGTAACTATGGTGTGGGTAATCATGAGTTATTGGCGATTAAGTGGTCCCTAGAAGAGTGGCGTCACCATCTTGAGGGGGCAAGGCATCCCATTACCGTGTATACTGATCATAAAAACTTGGTATATCTTGCCAATGCTAAGAGACTCACAGCTCTTCAGGCCAGGTGGGCATTGTTTTTTGCCAGGTTTAACCTTGTCATTACATATATTCCAAGGAAGAAGAACGTGAAGGCAGACGCCCTCTCACGGAGTTTCGGTTCGCCGGAAAGTGAGACAGTGGCTCCCGAGAATATCTTGGCACCTGGGGTTGTGGTGGCAGCTGTAGACTCTGATCTCGTTCCTCAGCTACAAAATTGTCAGCAGGATGCTCATTTGGGGGTGCCGGAGGGCAGATGGTTTGTGCCAGAGTCCTTGCGTCTCAAAGTCATTGAAGAGTTTCACTCATCTGTTCTCGCAGGCCATCCGGGGTTCAGGGGACTCTGGATCTTTGTACCAGACACTACTGGTGGCCAGGCATGTCTCGGGAGATCCACGACTTTGTTAAGGGATGCTCTGTCTGTGCAGCAGTAAAAGTCGGCGTCGGCGTCCGGAGGAGCCTCTGAGACCGTTACCGGTGCCTTTTCATCCGTGGTCGCATTTATCGGTAGATTTTATCAACGATCTACCCGAGTCTCAGAAGTTCACCACTATCCTAGTTGTTGTAGACCGTTTCTTAAAGATGGCACATTTCGTGGCGTTAAAGAAGCTACCCTCTGCGATAGAATTTTCCAAGATTTTTGTGAAAGAAATCATTCATCTACATGGGGTTCCCAAGAACATTGTATCTGATCGCGGTGTTCAGTTGGTTGCGCAATTTTGGCGAGCCTTCTGTAGAAACCTGGGAACGTTGCTTTCCTTCTCGTCAGCATTCCACCTGCAAACTAATGGTCAGACTGAGGGGAAGAACCAGGATTTAGTGCAATATTTACGGTTGTTTGCTAGCAAAAAGGCTCATCAGTGGGCATAATTCCTGCCATTGGCAGAGTTTGCGCTAAACAACCGTACTTGTTCTTCCACTGGGGTATTTCCATTCCTTTGCGTATATGGTCAGGATCCTTGCTTCCTTACAGCTATTTCTACTCTGTCTGCCTGTCCTGCAGCTGATGTCGCCGCAGATGCGCTGCAGTGGCTATGGAAAGAAGTACGGAAGAACCTGGAAGCAACGGGGGCTCATATGCAGTTGCGTAGTGGGAGTAGTCTCTCAGTATCTGAACCTTACAGGATGGGACAGAAGGTATATTTGTCTTCTAGAAATCTCAAATTGAAGGTTCCGTCTTTGAAACTGGTGCCACGTTACGTGGGTCCCTTTGTCATCACACATGTAGTAAATTCGCTTGCTTATGAACTTGATTTGCCAGCTACATGGAGGGTTCATAGGGTTTTTCATAAGTCATTATTGAAACCTTTTGTCCCTTCGGTGACTTATCCGCCAGGTTTTTCCATCTGCTTCAGTTCTGCGTCACGAACTGACAACTACGACCCTCATCATTGTCTGCCACTACAGGTAACGAGAAGTGTGTATATAGTTTATTCCTCTGCCCTGTGTACAAGTTGCCCCCTGTCACGTAACAGGATATATATATTTTTACATAGTTGTACACCACAACATTTAGTGGCCTCACGAACAGGCTATTGGTTGCCACACACTGTGCGCCTGGCTGCCGCCTACTGTCAGTCTCCTCTCCAGCAACTGCGCTAAGACAGAGAGCAGGACCGCCTTCTGGGGCATGCCATATTGCAGGGAGGCTGGCGGCAACACAATTACAGCCAGGCCCATTGCAGGGAGGCCGACGGGGAAGCTGCTTGAAGCTGAGACAGGAGGGTATCGCACAGCCCAGCCAATCAGCAGCTGTGGACATACCCTACACCTCCCACAGCACAATCCTAGGTCTCCACCCATTTTTGATACACCAGTACCACGACAAACATTCATCAAATAGTATTTCAGATTAGATTCAGCCTTCAGGAGAGGTCTGTTGGATAGTAGACCTTGCAGAGAGCTTACTGACAGAACGAGACCAGAGCAGCCTTCAGCAGATTCTACTACAGTACAGAAATATACAGGGGTGAACCTATAGGAGATGCAGAGGATGCGGTTGCACCCAGGCCCAGGAGCCATATAGGGAGGCTAGTATTATGAATAAAGCATTATAGTCAGAGCATCAGGGCCCAGGAGGTTCAATTTACGCCTCTGTGTGATATATATACACTACCGTTCAAAAGTTTGGGGTCACCCAAACAATTTTGTGTTTTCCATGAAAAGTCACACTTATTCACCACCATGCGTTGTGAAATGAATAGAAAATAGAGTCAAGACATTGACAAGGTTAGAAATAATGATTTGTATTTGAAATAACATTGTTTTTACATCAAACTTTGCTTTCGTCAAAGAATCCTCCTTTTGCAGCAATTACAGCATTGCACACCTTTGACATTCTAGCTGTTAATTTGTTGAGGTAAGCTTGTGAAATTGCACCCCACGCTTCTAGAAGCATCTCCCACAAGTTGGATTGGTTGGATGGGCACTTCTGGCGTACCATACGGTCAAGCTGCTCCCACAACAGCTCAATGGGGTTCAGATCTGGTGACTGCGCTGGCCACTCCATTACCGATAGAATACCAGCTGCCTGCTTCTGCTGTAAATAGTTCTTGCACAATTTGGAGGTGTGTTTAGGGTCATTGTCCTGTTGTAGGATGAAATTGGTTCCAATCAAGCGCTGTCCACTGGGTATGGCATGGCGTTGCAAAATGGAGTGATAGCCTTCCTTATTCAGAATCCCTTTTACCCTGTACAAATCTCCCACCTTACCAGCACCAAAGCAACCCCAGACCATCACATTACCTCCACCATGCTTAACAAATGGCGTCAGGCATTCTTCCAGCATCTTTTCATTTGTTCTGCGTCTCACAAACGTTCTTGTTTGTGATCCAAACACCTCAAACTTGGATTCATCCGTCCACAACACTTTTTTCCAGTCTTCCTCTGTCCAATGTCTGTGTTCTTTTGCCCATCTTAATCTTTTTCTTTTATTGGCCAGTCTCAGATATGGCTTTTTCTTTGCCACTCTGCCCTGAAGCCCAAAATCCCGCAGCCGCCTCTTCACTGTAGATGTTGACACTGGTGTTTTGTGGGTACTATTTAATGAAGATGCCAGTTGGGTACCTGTGAGGCGTCTGTTTCTCAAACTAGAGACTCTAATGTGCTTATCTTCTTGCTTAGTTGTGCAACGCGGCCTCCCACTTCTTTTTCTACTCTGGTTAGAGCCTGTTTGTGCTGTCCTCTGAAGGGAGTAGTACACACCGTTGTAGGAAATCTTCAATTTCTTAGCAATTTCTCGCATGGAATAGCCTTCATTTCTAAGAACAAGAATAGACTGTCGAGTTTCAGATGAAAGTTCTCTTTTTCTGGCCATTTTGAGCGTTTAATTGACCCCACAAATGTGATGCTCCAGAAACTCAATCTGCTCACAGGAAGGTCACTTTTGTAGCTTCTGTAACGAGCTAGACTGTTTTCAGATGTGTGAACATGATTGCACAAGGGTTTTCTACTCATCAATTAGCCTTCTGAGCCAATGAGCAAACACATTGTACCATTAGAACACTGGAGTGATAGTTGCTGGAAATGGGCCTCTATTCACCTTTGTAGATTTTGCACAAAAAACCAGGCATTTGCAGCTAGAATAGTCATTTACCACATTAGCAATGTATAGAGTGCATTTGTTTAAAGTTAGGACTAGTTTAAAGTTATCTTCATTGAAAAGTACAGTGCTTTTCCTTCAAAAATAAGGACATTTCAATGTGACCCCAAACTTTTGAACGGTAGTGTATATATATTTATTACAGTACATGCAGCTGCAAAAACCAAAAAGGTGGAACATTTCTAAAGGAAACTAATTGTCAATCTGTTTAATTTGTTAAAGGACAAACAACACAATAAAAAAATATGTCCAGAGCCATAAACTTCATTATTAGCGGTTTTGTCATGTCAGGGCAGCTTATGATTCATTTAATTTATTCATCTAACAAGCTGTTGAGATGCTGTGAGGAGTCATCAAGGGAGTCCTGTATGCAAACTAATACCAAAGAAGCAGGCATGGAGTTTGTACTGCCTCCAGCTTGGATGCAAGATGTGATACAGATGGGCATGCAGGCTCTAGGCATAAAGGTTCCGTAAGGTATCCTGTGGCATTATCGGTCCACAGTTGCTGTAACTGAATCTCTAGATCATGCAAACTTGTAGGCAGTCGAAGCTGGCGTCCCAGAAGGTCCTATGCATGTTCTATTGGTGATAAACCTGGCAACTGGGCAGCCATGTTAAAGCTACTCTATATAAACAAAGACTGCCCTTACCCCCTCTCTGATTACCTGATGCACACTGTGCATTGGTAATGCATTATTAGTCTAAGGCATTACAGGCTGCTTTGATTGACCAGTGATGCCCACGTGAGCAGCAAAGGCCAGTCACAGCAGACTACCAATACATACTAATGTGCATCAGGTAGTAACGGAAGCGGTGAGTCAGACTGTGTTTGTCCAAGACCAGAGGGTAGCTTTTTAAATTAGGAAGCTGACTTGGCTATTCCAAAACACAAATAATCTTTTTCAAGCATTCTCTACTTGATTTATTTCTGTGATTTGTTGTGTCACCCAATGTCTCTTCAGCTTGAAGACATGGACTGCTGGTCTTACATAGTCCTGTCAAATGATATGATATACCTTTCAAATTCATTGTTCCCTCAATGATTGCAAGACATCCAGGCCTTGAGGCAGAAAAGTGTCCCCAAATCATAAAGCTATGTCGACCATGCTTCAGAGCTGAGATGAACTTTTAGTGTTGGTGTATGTTCTTTTTCTCCCACATAGCATTGTGCATTTGTCCTAAAATGTTCCACCTTTGCTCAGTCTCCATAACCTTATCCACCGACAGATACTCTACAATTTCTCCTTCGCCTTGTGAAATAATTTTTTCATTCATTTGTCCTATAGTTTCATTAGTTGCCCTTTGTGCCCTTTGAAACAATAAATTCTTTATTCCCAATATTAGGTTGCAGTTGAGAAACATTGGTTATCAGTTGCTCTGTACTATGAACTACATTACAAAATTCACAATTTAATGTAATTATACCGTTAGTATCTTTTGTGATATGATCTTCGACGATTTTTAAAAGTGCAGCCGCATATTGCCCTGATTCTGTGTCGTTATGCAGTTGAACGTGTATATTTGTAGTTAGGCTAAATTTTTTTTACATGCTGCCATAATGTAGACGCCTTTAAACATGCATTTATTTCATCTGCTTCTGTGCCCCTACTTGTTACAGGTAGAGTCTGTCTAAAATCGCCAACAATCAATATCACCATCCCTCACTTTTGTTGCCATTAATATTTTTCATGGTCCGATTTAATGCTTCGATTGCTCTTTTATGGGACATTGTACATTCGTCCCACACCAAAAGCTTACATTGCTGCAACATTCGTCCACGTTCACTATTTTTACTGATGTTACAAGTTGGTGTTTCCTCATGAGCTAAGTTCAATGGCAGCTTAAGTACTGAATGCGCTGTATAGTAAGTAACAAATAGACAGACATCTGTCAGGCATGATTTAGTGAATCCTGCACTGAGCAGGAGGTGGGACCTGATGACCCTGGAGATCCGTTCCAACTCTACCATTCTATGATTCTATAACCGTAAATGCCAGACTGATGAGGCATTCAATTTCTGAAGTTGTACGGGCATTTAACAGTCTTTAATCCACAGTGTCACATGTACAGGGAATACTGTATGCCATAGAAGGCATTACCACCCACAATAGACAGCAGAGTGGCCGCTCACGGGTGCTTAAGGATCATGACCAGTGACTTCTGGCTAAAATGGACTGCGCAAACAGACAAGTGACTGAGACAGAAATTTTATCCACATTCCGTACAGGACACCACACATGCATATTCCTCAGGTCAGTGCAGCATTCCTTAGTTTCCATCAGATATAGGGGCAGAAGTGCCTTTGTTAGCACCCGTGCATCAGACACAGTGCCTCACCTGGGCTTGTGAGGTTGTTAACTGGACCTTAGAGGACTGGTAATGTGGTATGGTAGGATATGCCATAGTACTAATTGTTTTGGGCTGATGGTAGTGTTCGTGTGTGGAGAAGAGCCCATGAAGCCATGTACCCCAGTTGTCAAAAAGGCACTGTGCAGTGTGCTGATGACTTCATGCAGGTGTGTTCTTATAGCATGGGTTGGGTCTACTGGTCCTCCTAAGCATTTTATTGACCAATGTCAAATACGTTTCACTACATGGTGACCATTTGCAGCCCTTCATGGGCTTCATGTACCCAACAGCAATGGGATATTCCAATGAGGTAATGCACCGTGCCATCAGGCTTAAGTTGTCCACAACTGGTTCAAGGTGCATACTGGAGAATTCTTATAGATGGTGTGGCCTCCACGTTCACCATGCATGAGCTTAATTGAGCACTTATGGGATGGGATGGAAAGGTTCTTATACGCCAGAGATCCTACATCTATGAATATCATGGAGTTGTGGATGGCTGTTCAGACCTCACTGCTCAACATCCCTCCAGTGGTCTCCCATCCACTTGTGGAATCAATGCCATGTCAAGTTGCTGCACTTTGCTGAGCTAGAGAGTGTCCTGCATGATATTAGTTCCTGTCCCATGAATTTTGGCATGTCAGTGTATTTCAGTTATAGAAACCACTAAGGCCTCATGTCCATGGCAAAAATTGAATTTTAAAAACCACGCGGGTCTCCCGTGTGTAAGATCCGCGCCCATAGGTCGTACAGAAGAAAGCAGATCCGGCCTGCAAGGAGGAAATCCCCGCAGTATCTGGACAGGTAAGTATATTTTATTTTCTGGCCTCATGGGGAAATGGGGAAACCGTGCAGGCCCGTGGACATGAGGCCTTACTTAGAAATAAAATCCTGACAATATATCAAAACTTATACAACTGAACTTACTTTGGAGGTGCTGGAAGGATGGTCTGATAATTGTAATTCTGCTGCTGATGATTAATAATTTGTAGCTGAAGAAAAAGCTGCTGCTGTTGCAGAATTTTTGCATAAGAGGAGTTCATTGTTGGAGACCCTTTCAGCCTTTGATCAGGGGAAACATACTGGTGATACTTCAGCTTCTTCATCTTGAGTTTGGTATTTTTTATTTTCTTAGCTCGAAATTTTTCGTGAAATGTTTTTGTATGGTTTTGCTGAAATATAAAAAATGAAATAGGTAAGCTTGTTATAACTGAAAAGCATTTAATTGGAGTCCTTGTAACAATAGGATATAAGCATGAAGGGAAGTTAAATGCTCTTAGGCTTGGTTCAAACGGGGCGGGTTCACGATGGAAATCCCGCGGTTTGGCCACAGCAAAAGACCGCGAGATTTCCGCTGGGAGAACCGCTACTTCAAAACCCCCGATGGTTTTGAAGTGGCCCGCCTGCTCGCTCTTTCTCCCATAGAGGAGAGCGTGGCCGCAGCGTAAAAAGAAAAATGAACATGCTGCGGTCGGCAAATCCGCGCAGCAGCGGCGGCTTCTGCCGGCTTAGCCGCAGCGGATTTGCCGTCCCGTGTGGACGAGATTTCTGAGAAATCTCGTCCACATGGCTGGCTAATCCTGGGTTTAGCAGCCACATTCGGATTTGCCGCAGCGAAATTCCGCACGGAATTTACGCTGCAAATCCTCCCCGTGTGAACCCAGCATTAAAATTAGCCCTTTCCCTGAAGAAACTTTGTGTTACTATACATAGGTACAGGGATCATTTCTGTAAACAGCTTACACACAACACTTTTTAAATTAAAAAGGAACCCATCTACTTGAACTTGCTGTCAAGTTTGCAGGCAACATATTATGAATCAGGGGGAGCTAAACAGGTGGCTATATAGCTTGTTGGAAAAGTTTCAGCATAAGGACTCTTTCACACGAGCATATATCTGCCGCCGTTTTTTTACCGTCAGCCGATATACGCTACGATCTGATGCATTGGATTTCAATGTATCAGATCACTTGGCCGTATTCCCGCAGCATAAAATATAGCTAATATAGCGCCAGGCCAGAAAGATAGTCCTGGAACTATCTTTCCGGCCAGGATACGTCGGCCGCTGCATTGACTCCTATGGGAGCCAATGACAGTGGCCAGAGAAAGGAGGTGGGAGGGAGTTTAGCTGCATGACTTCTTTCCTCCTCTCTCCTCCCCTCTGGCTGTTTGCAATGGAAGGGGTGGGATGCGGGCGGAGCTAAGCTCCTCCCCGCCCTATCCCATTGCTGGCTGCGGACAAGGCATGGGGAGGGGGCTGGAGCTTAGCTCTGCGCTGCCCCATCCCATTGCAAACAGCCGGAGGGGAGGGGAGAGGAGAGAGGAGTTGAGCCAGCGAGGGGGAAGGGAGGGGAGACAGCATTGCGGCCTCGGCGTATATGCGCCGGGCGGTGATGTCTGAATGGGCACACAAACATTAGATTTGAGCGCCCGTTCACGCGTTTTTACAGTGCCTACGGCTGTATGAGAGAGCCCTAACTTGTATTTTATTCATATGAATCTCTGCTCATTCTAAGCTTAGATGTCGTTGCGTGTAAATGTGCGCCCATCATCTGATCGTTAAAATCAGTACAACATAAAAATCGGCACTCAACAAAGGATCTGAGCGCAGATAATAGCTTTGGGCTATTATCTGCGCTCAGCTAAGGCTTCATTTGCATACCTAATTGGTATTTAAAGGGGTTGTCTCGCGGCAGCAAGTGGGGTTATACACTTCTGTATGGCCATATTAATGCACTTTGTAATGTACATCGTGCATTAAATATGAGCCATACAGAAGTTATTCACTTACCTGCTCCGTTGCTAGCGTCCCCGTCTCCATGGATCCGTCTAATTCTGATGTCTTCTTGCTTTTTTAGACGCGCTTGCGCTGTGCGGTCTTCTCCCCTTCTGCTCGGTCCAGGCACGAGCAGCGTTCTGGCTCCGCCCCTTCTACACGTCATCGCATAGCTCCGCCCCCATCACGTGTGCCGATTCCAGCCAATCAGGAGGCTGGAATCGGCAATGGAACGCACAGAGCCCATGGTGCACCATGGGAGAAGACCCGCGGTGCACCATGGGAGAAAACCGCAGTGCATCCCTGGGAAAGGACCGGCGGGCATCTTAGGGAGAAGATTTTTTAAAGTCCTTATTTCGTCGGATCGGTAAGTAGCAAGCGGTTTAAAAACCGCTTTAATTTGCTATTTTATGCCAGGGGGGTGACAGGGGGAATGGGGTAAGGTAAAATTTTGAGGTTTGCTGCGAGACAACCCCTTTAAGTAGCTGAGTAGCTACTTAAATGCCAATTAATTTTTATGCAAAATGATCACTCAAAGCTGTCACTCAAACTGTCGTTTGAGCGATCTTTAAGCGATAATCAGCCCTTGTAAATCAACCCTTAGAATGTGGGATTGCAAATTCAATAGTTTTTTTTAAGTGTTTTCAATTGTGCAAGAGTAAAAAATATCTGGTCTGGTCGGGGGTGGGGTGGGGGGTGTCCCATCTTCTCCCCTCAAAAATGTAATAAAAGCTATACAACACATTATATGTAACCCAGAGTGGTGTAATTAAAAATACAACTTGTCCCAAAAAATTAATCTTTATATGGCTATGTCAATAAGTTATTGCTTTTGCAATGCGATGATGAATAACTCTTGGTCCTTAAGTCAAAAAATAGGCTTGTTACTTAGGCTAACCTCACACAAGCAAGTGCAACATGGCTGCTGATACAAGGCATTTTTGTATCAAAACTGTTGTGGTGGAGGATCACAAAGTGTCTCCCATTGTTTTCAATGGAGACATTGCATCACACTCGTATGCACTTGGCATATGGTGCAATGCTGCCGCTGGCCCCATTGAAAACAATGGGCGATGCAATGCAAGGGTACGCCCAAAGATAGGACATGCCATGATTTTTACCCACTCAGCAATGTGATGCGGAAAAAAAAAATCGCTCATATGTATGACTCCATTCAAAAAAATGGGGTTCATATTTGTGCGAGATTTGTGCGTCTTGTAATCTCACATGATTTTCTCGACCGTGTAAAAATGGCCTAAGGGTTTAAGACCTCTCATGTTCCATGTCATGAAAGAGACAAAGCAAACAAAGGAAAGTAGAACTTGGCCATCTAAGGAAAAATACAGTTTTTATATGACAAAATACAGTAAAAATAGGCTATATGTTTCAAGCCCAGATCAGTGTCTTCCTCAGGCATAGAACATGGAATACATATCAGAAATTGAAAGGGAGACATTTTTTCCATTTCATTAAAAAAATTAATTAATTTTGAAATTGGTGGTAGCAACACATTTCACAAAAGTTTGGCCAGTGGTAACAAAAGGATGGAAAAGTTAGTGGTACTAATGAAGAACAGCTGGAGGGTAAATTTTCTATTAAGTCACATGACTGCGTATAAAAAGAACATGTTAGAGAGGCAGAGTCTCTCAGAAGCAAAGATGGGTAGAGGTTCACTAATCAGAAAAACTGCATCTAAAAACTGTGAAACAATTTCAGAAAAAAGTTCCTCAATGTAAAATTGCAAAGACTTTGAATACTCCCCCCATCTACAGTACATATCATCATCAAAAGATTCAGAGAATCTGGAGAAATTTACGTAGACAAGGCCAACGGTCAATATTAGATGTCCCGGATATACTGGCACTCGTGAGTCACTGCATTAAAAACAGACATGATTCTGTAATGCAAATCACTGCATGGGCTCAGGAATACTTCCAGAAATCATTCTCTGTAAGCACAGTTCGCCTTGCAAATCACAAATGCAAGTTACAGCTGTGTCATGCAAAGAAGAAGCCGTATGTCAACACAATCCAGAATCGCCGGCGTCTTCTCTGGGCCAAAGCTAATTGATAATGGACTGAGGCAAAATGGAAAACTGTTCTGTGATCAGCTGAATAAAAAATTTAAATTCTTTTTGGAAACCACAGATGCTATGTCCTGCGGACTCAAGAGGAGAGGGAACATCCAGCTTGTTATCAGCGCACAGTTCTGCATCTCTGATGGAATGGGATTGCACTAGTGCCTATGGCATGGGACGCTTACACATCTTGAAAGGCACTATCAATGCTGAGCAGTATATAGAGGTTGTTGAACAACACCTGCTCCCATCCAGACGTCTTCTCTTTCAGACAAGGCCTTGCAGATTTCGGCAAGAAAATGTTAAACTGCATCCACCAAAGCAGCATGACTTCACTGAAGAAGGGTCTGGAGGCTGAACTGGCAGTCCAGACCTTTCACCAATAGGAAACTTTTAATGCATTGTGAAACAAAAAAATCAGCAAAGATGACCTAGGGCTGTTGAGCAGCTAGAATGCTACATCAGATAAGAATGGGACAACATTGCTTTCCCAAAACTCCAACAACTGGTCACTTCCCAGATATTTACAGACTTTTGTAAAAAGAGGTGATGCTACACAATAGTAGGCATGGCCCTGCCCCAACTTTCGTGAGATGTGTTGTTGCCGTCAATTTCTAAATGAGTTAATTTTTTTTAATGAAATGAAACAATGTCTCACTTTCACCTTCTGATATGTACTATGTTCTATAATGAATAAAATATGATTATATAACATTTCTAAATCATTGCAGTCTTTTTTCCTTATGTTTATTTACATTCTACACAGTATCCCAACTCTTTTGATATGCAGATCTTTATAATAAAATTGCACTTAATGATAAGCAATATCGACATTGCAGAAAGCAATACTCTGCAGGACCTGAATAATTGTTTTGAGTACTTTTTAGTACTTGTGTTATGTATTATAACTTCTCTCATTGGTATTTCGGGGCTCCTCAACATATGCATCACAGATTGCTGTTAATATTCAAGATGAAAAAGTGATGCATGCATATATGGCGCTGCCAATCAGGAAGTTGACAACCGCCACCATACCATGCTATAATGACAGATAATTCTGATCCTGACTTTTAGCCCCTTAGATACTATGATCAACAGCGTCTGGCTAGACAGAGGGTGGGGGCTCCCTCTATGACCCCATTGGACCCACACAATGTGGGATGTTTGGATAGCTGGGATGCCTAAAAAGTTTATTTAAAAAAAAAAAAATGTTTGCTATTGATGTGATCACAGAATAAATGTCAGATGAGATACAGAATGATAATGTAAACTCTCCATGAAATGTCACCAGTTTAACCCAGGAAGAAGTGCAGATCCGCCTTAAAAAGATTAAAATAGATAAATTGTCGGTCCCAACAGCATGCACCAACGAGTTCTAAGGGATTTAAGCAATGGGATAGACAAACCGTTGTTTTTTTATATTTAAGGACTTTATAGAGTGATAGGGCTGTTCCACTGCATTGGTGCATAGCGAATGTGGTGAGATATTCAAAAAGGGGTCAAAGGGTGAACCTGGAAATGACAGACCAGTAAGTCTTACTTCAATTGTAGGTAAAATGTTTGAAGGGTTTCTAAGAGATGATATCCTGGAGTACCTTAAGGAAAATAGCTGCGAATCTTGTGTATCTGGGCTTTTCCAAAGCATGTGATACTGTTCCGCATAAAAGGTTGGTATATAAAAGGGGAATGCTTGGTCTGGGCAAGAATGTGTGTAAGTGGGTAAGTAACTGCTTAGTGATAGAAAGCAGAGGGGGGTTATAAATGGTACATACACTGATTGGGTAACTATTAGTAGTGGGGTACCACAGATGTCAGTACTTGGCATTATTCTTTTTGATATACTTACTAATGACCTGATAGAAGGATTGTGCAGTAAATTATCAATATTTGCGCAATCTACAAAACTATAAAGCAATTAACATAAGAGAGGACAGTATACGGTTGCAAATGGATCTGAGCTCGGCGTTTGCCTAAACAGTTTACTTCCACATATTCGGCATTTCTAAAACCTGCAGAATCTGGGTTATAAATTTAGTTATGCTTCTCTGCTAGCTCCTGCAGTGTTATAGAAAAATGAAATGTTCTAATTTCTGATCGACTTTGCTTTAATACCTGTGAAACATCTAAAGGGTTAGCAAGCTTCCTAAATGCCGTTTCCAATACTTTGAGGGTTGTAGTTTTTACATTGGGGTGGTTCGTGGAGGTTTTCTGACATATAGGTCCTTAAAATCCATATCAGAACTGAATTAGTCCTTAATTGGGTTGAGATCTGTACATTGACTGGGCTATTACAACTCTTAATTATTTTCTTTTTCAGCCATCTGATGTAGATTTGCTGTGCTTAGAATCATTGTCGTGTTCCAGGACCCAGTTTCAGCCAAGCTTTAGCTTAGGATAGAGTCTGAAATGTAGCTCTTTGGTTTTTTGCAATTTCTTTGAACATTGCAGTCTTGCGTTGAATTCACTGGGATATCTACTACTGGGTAGATTTTCAGCTGTCTTGAATGTTTTTATTTGTGAATAATCTTTCTCATTGTAGAAGAAGGGGCTCCAAATTGTTTGAAAATGGCCTTATAACCCTTTCCAGACTGATGGTCAGCAACAATTGCTTCTCTAAGATCATTGCTGATGTCTTTCCTCCTTGGCATTGTGTTAAAGCAACTCTCTGGTCCTGGACAAACAAAGGTGGCCAAACCACTTCTAACTACCTCTAATGTACACTGTGTATAGTATGCACTTGTAGTCTAAGACACTACACATGCAGCGACCCAGACCTAGAAGGTGTTAAGCAGCGAGCGAAAATGAGATGGTAGTCACAGTGACTCTCCTCCTCATCCTGTCAGAGTGGAAAAATGCCGCTCTTAAGGTCTAGCTACACCAAGGTCAAAAATAGGCAGCTCTTAACGCCTACTGCCCACGGGGTTGGGCAGGGAAGGATGGGGATGACCCAGTGGGGCGCCACCCATTGAGTCGGGTAGGGGAAGGTGTTTATTTGTAGTGAAGCCAATCTGTATATGGGAAGGGACCCATACCGAACAAAAATAAAAAAACATAAAGAGTGGAGAACTAAACAATAATGGGGGTAGTAGTCCTTGCTCTCCTGTAGTGTCATGTGGTACCTTAGTGCAGATGTTGTGGTTGGTGGGAAGCACTCCAAAAAGCAGACTTTAGATGGTGAAAAGAATTTAACTCTTTATTGCAGGGAGAGAGGGAACTGTTAGACTTGCAGAAGTCATACAGATTAAATTACTGTATATACTTGAGTATAAGCCTAGTTTTTCAGCACAAAAAATGTGCTGAAAAAGCCCCCCTCGGCTTGTACTCGATTGAGGTAAAAGAAAAAAATGCAATACTCACCTCTCAGCCAGGGTCTGTGTCCCTGGCGCGATGTTGTCCCTGGCAGTGCGGCAAGCTGCTTCAGTCTTCTCCACACTATCATCTCCCTGGCTTGGTTTTTAAATCACCCGTCGTCAGCGCTGTGTGAGGATGCGCAGTAACTGGATCAAATTATATCACTGAATGGCTGTGATTGGTTTATCGAGCACCGACTGTGATTGGCCGGTGCTCGATCCAATCACAGCGCTTCATCACACAGCGCTGACAGCGGGGGATTTCAAAATTAAGCCAGGGAGCTGACAGCGGGGAGAAGACTGAAGCAGCTTGCTGCATCGCCGGGGAGAGCATCGCGCCGGGGACACAGATGCCGGCTGAGAGGTGAGTATTGCATTTTTTTTAACCTAGTATATACTCGAGTCTAGCTAGGCTTATACTCAAATCAATAAGTTTTACCAGTTTTTTGTGGTAAAACTTATTGACTCGGCTTATACTCGGGTCGGCTAATACTCGAGTATATACGGGTACATTTTCTTGAGGTAGGCGAACTTGTATTACAGTTGCAGACATTGATTAATTCCAAGCTTTACTTAGGGGACTGACTAGCTTCCTGCTTTTCTTCCTGGCTTTGACTACTACACTGAATATGACTTGCTGATTTGATCTCCTTTCTCTTCCTTATTTTACTCTTCTGTTGTTTCTCTCTCTATCTCCTCTCCCTGCTAAACATTTCTTGTATTTTAAGTACTCAAATTTGGATGTTCTAGCTTTCCACCTCACTGGCTTTCTTCTTCTTCTTCTTCTTCTTCTTTTTCTTCTTCTTCCTGCTCTCCTTCAGACTTTTCCAAGCTGGCTAGACGTCTAGATGGAACTCACTAACCCCACCCACTTTCTACCTTTTATACACTTCCTCTTCACCAATCCTGAGCTAGGGGAAATCTGATTATCCAATCCCAGTGTTAGGGGTGACTAGTAGCTGTAAGCAGCTTAGAGTGTATTCTGCAAAGTCATGCAGGATTAGGTAGCATAGGCACATTTAAAGTAATACACACACACAATTTCACACATGTCACATATTTAACCCCTTGCCTGACTTCGTCTTCAGGCATGTGTTCAGGAGAAAAAAAAATTAATTTGTCTCCGGAGCATGATATGCGACGTGCAAGAGCGGCTCCAGTCCCATTGAAATCAATGGGCGATGATCATGATCCACTGCCACTGCTGTAACAGCAGTGACAGAGGATTCCTTCACCCCCGCAGACCTTACACAAGCTAGCTGGGTGAGTTGGCAGCCAAGCGGCAAGACCCACTGGACGCCAACAGCAGCAGAGAGTTGAGTATATATATTTTTTTAGTTTTTACACAAGCTAGGGATGATTTTCAGAGAATGGCTTATACTTCAAGATTTAAAAAAAAATCACTGCTGGGGTTGCCTGCCTCCCATTGCTTTTAAAGGGGCCGGTGGCTGTAACATCATATCTCCTAAACTATACAAAATATTTTTTAAAACATTACACTCCCAAGTACAGAAAGAATCATAGAAATTAAATTTCTAATAAAAAAGTGACATTTTAAAAAAGTAAATAACTAAAAAATGTGTCAATTAAGTGGTTAAAGATATATACGCACAATTTACAAAAAGCGGCTATTACAGTGCTGTGGGACCCCAACCTAAACACACTGCTGTAACTGGTCACCACTATTAATGCGGCTCGCACTGGTTAATCAAAGCCGGTATAGTCTGTTTGACTAATGATGCATACTAGTGCACAGTGTGCATCAGGTAGTCAGATAAAGCAATCTTTACTTTTTTAGAACTGGAGGGTTGCGGTAACATACACCAGAATGATCTAGACGAGCAAACTCCCAAAACATTTGCTTTTATAGAGGTGGCTAATTAATGAAGGGCATTTGATTAGTACGACCTGGCTACTACTTACCCTCTTAATTTGTGTAAAAGCAGTAAGACTGTATTTAATTTTTCACACACTGTTCTGGATTTTGGTCTAGTTTTTGTTAAATAAATAATGAGACTGTGTAACTTGTCATGTGTTGTTCATCTGAGGGCTTATTTACATGAGCGTATATTGGCCGACGTTTTCATGGCTGGACGATATACGCTTCTGTCTAAGCAATTCCCCCCTTCACTCCGGCGTTTGCAATGGGAGGGGGCAGGATGAGAGCGGAGCTAAGTTCCACTCTGTCTTGCCCACTCTAACTGCTGGCTATGGAGAAGGGGTGGGGAGAGGGCAGGAGCTTAGCTCTGCCCCGTCCCAACAACTCCCATTGCAAACTGCTTGGAGGGGAATAGAGAGGCAGAGAACTGGTGAGTGAGAGGGAAGGGGGGAACTGCTTAGAAGGAAGCGTATATCAGCCAGCCGTGAAAACGCCGGCCGATATACGTTCATGCAAATAAGCCCTGAGGTTGTATTTACCTATTTCTAACCTTTTCCAATCTAATTTCTCTGCCACTGCATACTCGCCAGCTCTTATTATTTTGTGTGGGAAAGCGCTTTGCAGATTCCTTGGAATCAAAAAGTCATATGTACGCAAAAATGCCACCAATAAAAACTACAGGTCACTTTGCAAGAAAAGGGCCCTCAAAGAACCCCATCAACAGAAGAATAAAATTATGGAGATCAAAAAACAGCGACAAAAAGCAAATTTCCTAAAGGCATTTCATGTTTTAAGTAGTACTGCATAAAAAAACTATATAAATTAGATTTTACTGTAATCATATTGTCCCACAAAAATGTCCTTTTTACTGCAGTGTGAATGCCGTAACACCCCACCCCCCACCCCCAAAAAAGGGCGTCATTGCAGGTTTTTTCACATTTCGCCCTATTTAAAAATTTTTAGAAGTTTTTCAACATATTTTATGGTACATTAAAGGGTACCATTAAAAAGAAACAACCCGGCCCGCAAAAAAACCCAGACTTTTATGTAGTTATGTCACTGGAAAAATAAAAAATGTAGAGATACCAGAACTGCAAAATGTGATCTGGACACAGGAGCATTACTAACCCTTGGCCAATGACCTAAAAAAAAGTCAAAAATTTATATATCAACTCTAACACTTTACCTGCAAGTTTTGATCAGGTTTTTTGCTTACGTTTTTAAAGCCAAAGCCAGGTCTGGATTATAAAGAGAAAGTATAAAATGATGATTCTGCATCTCTTTTTTTGAATCCACTCCATGTTTTGGCTTTAAAAACTGGAGCGCAAAACCTGATGGTGTATGTGCACAATACCTAAAGCTCTTAGCAAAGGAGGTTCCTCATGTCAGCAAACAAGTTAGCATTAGAGATGAGCGAACGTACTCGGTAAGGGCGATTTCGCAATCGAGCACCGCGATTTTCGAGTACTTCACTACTCGGGTGAAAAGTACTCGGGGGCGCTGTGGGGCGGGGGGTTGCAGAGGGGAGTGGGGGGTAGCAGCGGGGAACAGGGGGGAGCCCTCTCTCTCTCCCTCTCCCCCCCACTCCCCGCTGCAACCCCCCGCTCACCCACAGCGCACCCGAGTAGTGAAGTACTCGAAAATCGCGGTGCTCGATTGCGAAATCGGCCTTACCGAGTACATTCGCTCATCTCTAGTTAGCATTAGAGATGAGCGAGCACCAAAATTCTCGGGTGCTCGTTACTCGGGACGAAAATTTCGCGATGCTCGAGGGTTCGTTTCGAATAACGAACCCCATTGAAGTCAATGGGCGACCCGAGCATTTTTGTATATCGCCGATGCTCGCTAAGGTTTCCATTTGTGAAAATCTGGACAATTCAAGAAAGTGATGGGAACGACACAGCAACGGATAGGGCAGGCGAGGGGCTACATGTTGGGCTGCATCTCAAGTTCCCAGGTCCCACTATTAAGCCACAATAGCGGCAAGAGTGGGCCCCCCCCTCCCAACAATTTTCTACTTCTGAAAAGCCCTCATTAGCAATGCATACCTTAGCTAAGCACCACACTACCTCAAACAAAGCACAATCACTGCCTGCATGACACTCCGCTGCTACTTCTCCTGGGTTACATGCTGCCCAACCCCCCCGCATGACCCAGTGTCCACAGCACACACCAAAGTGTCCCTGCGCAGCCTTCAGCTGCCCTCATGCCACACCACCCTCATGTCTATTTATAAGTGCGTCTGCCATGAGGAGGAACCGCAGGCACACACTGCAGAGGGTTGGCACGGCTAGGCAGTGACCCTCTTTAAAAGGGGCGGGGCGATAGCCCACAATGCTGTACAGAAGCAATGAGAAATCCAATCCTATGCCACCTCCATCAGGAGCTGCACACGTGGGCATAGCAATGGGGAACCTATGTGCCACACACTATTCATTCTGTCAAGGTGTCGCATACCTCAATCCACACTGCAAGGGGAAAGCCATCTGTGCTCTGCCTCCTACCCAAGTCAGTCAGTCTTTGTGCCAGACAGGTCAAACACCGCGATGGGTGTTTGCATGCCCCAGTCAGACCGCAGTTTTTTATAAATAGTCACAGGCAGGTACAACTCCGCAATGGGAATTCCGTGTGCACCCACAGCATGGGTGGCTCCCTGGAACCCACCGGCTGTACATAAATGTATCCCATTGCAGTGCCCATCACAGCTGAGGTAATGTCATGTTAAATGCAGGTGGGCTTCGGCCCACACTGCATGCCCCAGTCAGACTGGGGTTCTTTAGAAGTAGACAAATGCAGTTACAACTCCCTGTGGACCCACAGCATGGGTGGCTCCCTGGAACCCACCGGCGGTACATAAATATATCCCATTGCATTGCCCATCACAGCTGAGGTAATGTCATGTTAAATGCAGGTGGGCTTTGGCCCACACTGCATGCCCCAGTCAGACTGGGGTTCTTTAGAAGTGGACACAGGCAGTTACAACTCCGTGTGGACCGACAGCATGGGTGGGTGCCAGGAAGCCACCGGCGGTACATAAATATATCCCATTGCATTGCCCTGCACAGCTGAGGTAACGTCAGATAAAATACAGGTGGGCTTCGGCCCACACTGCATGCCCCAGTCAGACCGGGGTTTTTAATACATAGACACAGGCAGGTACAACTCCCTAATGTGAGGTCCGTGTGGACCTACAGCATGGGTGGCTCCCTGGAACCCACTGGCGGTACAAAAATATATCCCATTGCAGTGCCCTGGACAGCAGAGCTAACGTCTGATTAAATACAGGTGGGCTTCGGCCCAAACTGCATGCCCCAGTCAGGCTCGAGTTTTTTATAAGTATACACAGGCACGTACATCTCCTTAATGGGAAGTCCATGTGGACCGACAGCATGGGTGGGTGCCAGGAAGCCACCGGCGGTACATAAATATATCCCATTGCAGTGCCCAGCACAGCTGATGTAACGTCAGCTTTAATGCAGGTTGGAGGCTCAGCGGCGCAAGCCAGCGGTCGGTCTGCTCTATCAGACCCTGCAGCAGTTCATGGGCCGTGTGCCTCTTCTCTCCTAAGCTGAGTAGTTTCAGCACGGCTTGCTGACGCTTGCCCACCGCTGTGCTGCTGTGCTGCGCGACACCGACTGCTGGCGACGTGCTGCTGCTGACACATCTTGATTGCGAGACAGAGGTTGCGTAGGAGGAAGAGGAGGAGGAGGGTGGTTTAGTGGAGGAAGCATACACCGCCGCAGATACCACCACCGAGCTGGGGCCCGCAATTCTGGGGGTGGGTAGGACGTGAGCGGTCCCAGGCTCTGACTCTGTCCCAGCCTCCACTAAATTCACCCAATGTGCCGTCAGGGAGATATAGTGGCCCTGCCCGCCTGTGCTTGTCCACGTGTCCGTTGTTAAGTGGACCTTGGCAGTAACCGCGTTGGTGAGGGCGCGTACAATGTTGCGGGAGACGTGGTTGTGCAGGGCTGGGACGGCACATTGGGAAAAGTAGTGGCGACTGGGAACTGAGTAGCGCGGGGCCGCCGCCATCATACCTTTGAAAGCCTCCGTTTCCACAACCCTATACGGCAGCATCTCCAGGCTGATAAATTTGGCTATGTGCACGTTTAACGCTTGAGCGTGCTTGCGCTCCAACACTTGCGCTAGCGACGGCTGGACGGTGCGCTGAGAGACATTGGTGGATGGGGCCGAGGACAGCGGAGGTGAGGGTGTGGGTGCAGGCCAGGAGACGGTAATGCCTGTGTCCTGAGAGGGGGGTTGGATCTCAGTGGCAGGTTGGGGCACAGGGGGAGAGGCAGCGGTGCAAACCGGAGGCGGTGAACGGCCTTCGTCCCACCTTGTAGGGTGCTTGGCCATCATATGTCTGCGCATGCTGGTGGTGGTGAGGCTGGTGGTGGTGGCTGCCCCGGCTGATCTTGGCGCGACAAAGGTTGCACACCACTGTTCGTCGGCCGTCTGCACTCTCAGTGAAAAACTGCCAGACCTTTGAGCACCTCGGCCTCTGCAGGGTGGCATGGCACGAGGGGGCGCTTTGGGAAACAGTTGGTGGATTATTCGGTCTGGCCCTGCCTCTACCCCTGGCCACCGCACTGCCTCTTCCAACCTGCCCTGCTGCTGCACTTGCCTCCCCCTCTGAAGACCTGTCCTCAGTAGGCGTAGCAAACCAGGTGGGGTCAGTCACCTCATCGTCCTGCTGCTCTTCCTCCGAATCCTCTGTGCGCTCCTCCCTCGGACTTACTCCAATTACTACTACCTGAGTGATAGACAACTGTTTCTCATCGTCATCGTCCTCCTCACCCACTGAAAGCTCTTGAGACAGTTGCCGGAAGTCCCCAGCCTCATCCCCCGGACCCCGGGAATTTTCCAAAGGTTGGGCATCGGTCACGACAAACTCCTCCAGTGGGAGAGGATTCGGAACCATTGCTGCCCATTCTGGGCAGGGGCCCGAGAACAGTTCCTGGGAGTCTGTCTGCTCCTCAGAATGTGTCATTGTAATGGAGTGAGGAGGCTGGGAGGAAGGAGGAGCAGCAGCCAGAGGATTCAGAGTTGCAGCAGTGGACGGCGCAGAACCCTGGGTGGTCGATAGATTGCTGGATGCACTTTCTGCCATCCACGACAGGACCTGCTCACACTGCTCATTTTCTAATAAAGGTCTACCGCGTGTACCCATTAATTGTGAGATGAATGTGGGGACGCCAGAAACGTGCCTCTCTCCTAATCCCGCAGCAGTCGGCTGCGATACACCTGGATCAGGAGCTCGGCCTGTGCCCACACCCTGACTTGGGCCTCCGCGTCCTTGCCTGCGTCCACATCCACGTCCTCTAGGCCTACCCCTACCCCTCAGCATGGTGTATTACCAGTAGTGCAGAAACAGAACGCTGTAATTAAATGTGCCGCTTATTGGCCTGTGGTTGGAGGCTAACTTCGCTTACGGAACGCACAGCAGAGCCAGGAAAGAATTTTGCACAAGCCTGCTGTAACACTTAGCTGGCTGCGTATTAATTAGGACCACTACCCCCAGCACAGACGCAGTACACTGAGGACGGTCACAAGCAGCCCAAATAGAAAGTTTTTTCCCAAATTTTTTTGGAAAAGCCCACTGCCTATATAGACAGTATACGTCTTTCACCTTTGTCACTGTCCCTGCCTCAGCACTACTGGCCCTATACTATGTAAAATTACTGCAGACTGTTTCCCTCTGGACAGGATGACAGCGGTGATGTAACGGCCAATGCAGAGCCAGGAAAGAATTTTGCGCAAGCCTGCTGTAACACTTAGCTGGCTGCGTATTAATTAGGACTACTACCCCCAGCAGAGACGCAGTACACTCAGGACGGTCACAGGCAGCCCAAATAGAATGTTTTTTCCCAAATTTTTTTGGAAAAGCCCACTGCCTATATAGACAGTATATGTCTTTCACCTTTTTCACTGTCCCTGCCTCAGCACTACTGGCCCTATACTATGTAAAATTACTGCAGACTGAGGACGCAATGCTCTGCACGGCCGATATACAAAAAAAAAAAAAAGGTGCAACACTTGAAAAAGCAGCCTCAACAGCACTGCACACGGTCAGATGTGGCCCTAAGAAGGACCGTTGGGGTTCTTGAAGCCTAAAATAACTCCTAACACTCTCCCTATAGCAACTCCAGCAAGACAGCACTTTCCCTGAACTATGTCAGAATGCATCTGTGGCGAGCCGCGGGAGGGGCCGATTTATATACTCGGGTGACACCTGATCTCGCCAGCCACTCACTGCAGGGGGGTGGTATAGGGCTTGAACGTCGCAGGGGGAAGTTGTAATGCCTTCCCTGTCTTTCTATTGGCCAGAAAAGCGCGCTAACGTCTCAGAGATGAAAGTGAAAGTAACTCGAACATCGCGTGGTGCTCGCCTCTAGTAACGAACATCTCGAACACGCTAATACTCGAACGAGTATCAAGCTCGGACGAGTACGTTCGCTCATCTCTAGTTAGCATCCTTTGTAATGCCACTTTGAGAATATAAATGTAATGAACTCTTGAGGTCTAGACTGCTCCCATCCTCCCTTTAAACATTTGTTGTGTTTTATCAACAAAAAAATATGTATACTTTTTTTTACCTTTACAATTACTGGAAAGGATTTGTTAGGTGGAACAGGGAAACCATTTTTGGAGTTCACATTAGTGGACTGTAACAACCCAGAGGCAATGTTTTTTCGTGCATGTTCCGATCCTAGCTGCAGCGAAGTAAGAGTCTGTAATTAAAGAGTAACAGCAACACAATGTCAAACAGCAAATTTTTTTTTTAGATAACAGGGTCACTTATAAAAATGTTTGTGTCTACCCCGATAATAAGCCCTAGCTACACTACATGAAAAAAATTTAAAAATCTAGTAGATGGCGTTCAGGTCCCATGCGTTGGGCTGCATCGCTGCTGCAGGCTTCCGTGTAGTCCCGAACACCGACAGAACATTTCTTCCTGGTAGCGTGGCTTGAATACCCCACCTCCAGCAAGCAATTGCTCTGATTGGTTCATCGAGCACTGCATCAGCCAATCAGAGCTGGCGCACGATTAACCAATCACAGCAATTCAATGGTGTCATTCAAAGATAGGACATGCGTGCACCATTGGGAATGCACGCATTGTTTTCAATGGAGCCGTGGCTGCTGCCGGTAGCTCCATTGAAAACAATGGTCTGCCGGCACGCCTGCATTCTTTTTCAGGGAAGGGCTTTACATATAAGCCTTTGCCTTAAAAAGAAAAATGTAAGTGTAAAAAAAATACTAAAAAATATACTTACCTCTCCACCGCTGCCGTGACCCCCGCGGGGATGAAGAACTCTATTAGTGTTGCATTGGTGCTGAAAGAGCTGTTTGTGATTGGCTGATGTGCTCAGCCAATCACAGGCAGCTCTCGCCGAATGAACGACGGCAGAATGAATCACAAACAGCTCTTTCAGCAGGTGGGGATTTTAAATCCCCGCCTGCTGATAGATCAGCACTAGAGAGCTGGGGACAGCCATTAGAAGATGAGGCTGAGCCCCGGCAGCTGAAGGGAGGTAAGAATGTTTTTTTTTTTGTTTTTTACAGCACTTTTTCAGGATTTTCAGGGAAAGGCTTATATTTAAAGCCCTTCTCTGAAATCAATTGAAGGGGTTGCCGGCAGCACAATCCTCTACCGCAGCTGACATGTGTGACAGCTGCGGTAGAGAATTGAAGAATTTCTCTGCTGCATCTGTCACAGATGTGGCAGATGTAGCAGCAGGGAATTCTTTTAATGTAGTCTTATCTTCAGATTTGTCACATATATTGGTGCCAATTAACTTTGGATTTCATCCCCTCATCTGAAGAGGTAAAATCAAGTGTATTAATTGACATGCTGCAGATTTTAAATCTGCACTGCAATTTCTGCTACAAATTTTGTCTGCAGTGTATGAATTTGTTTCTTGAAATCCCATCCACATAGCTTGTACTGTAATAAGCTGATTGAAAATAGGCAACATGTGCACAATGTGTGGACTTACAGTAGAAGCTTATCCATATGTAAAATGTGCTGTTATGTGCACTAGTAGATGTATGTAAAAGAGCATCGCTGCGCGAAAAGATTCAGAAGTTTCAGGCATATTTTCAAAATCTGTAACAAGATTTGTACCATGGTTTCAAATATATTGAGGTACATGTTACTACAAACAACTACACTATATGCTGCTTTTGATGGATCCATTTTTTTTTACTTTTAACAATGGTGGTGGATTTTTTTCTTTCTTACAGAAGCAGATGTAAGCTCTCATCAAGTGTGAAGTCCGTTTCTCAGTGTCCATATTCTGTCTGAGTTCTTGAGTTCTATCTATGCTGTCTGAGTTCTGTCTATGCCGTCTGGGTTCTGTCTGAATTTCTGAGTTTGGTCATTTAGAAGACGTAACAATGTGTATAGTGCATTTGGTACTTTTGTCCCAGCATGCTCTGATCATTTGTCAGATCATACTGGAAATTGTACTTCAACAGAAGTTGTGCTTTTTACCACAACTCGGACGACAAGTGTGCATTTGCTCTAGCTTTCACATTGATCAAGGAAATGCTGAGGGTCATTCAAATGTTTTTTCCTCATTCTGGCAAATTGAGTTTTTAAAATAGGAGCTGGACAACAGAAACAGTACTTCATAGAAAGGAGTGACATGATAAACAATTGCACATCTATTCACTCCCAGTTCTTCATCAGGTTATTGTCAACTCTATGACTGGGATGTTTATTACCATCAGGATCATGGAGATTTTCTGTCTATTTAGTTATGGTAAATATGATGTGTATCTGTGTAGAGATGTTATATCTTGAGGACATGGACATTTTTTAAATATTATTTGTTATCTTATGTCTGCTTTAAAAAAAAATTATATCTTTTTATTTTTTTGTCGACGTAGCTGTCTAAAGGGCTTATTTTTTTTTTTTGCAGGATCAGTTGTATCTTTTGATAGCACTGAAAAATTTCGAAGTAGAGTTAAATGGAGCTCAGCTTCCATTAATTTTAATGAGATACCAGCCTGCAGTTACAAGTGTTGTGCACTACACAGAGGTAAGCAGCGGCCTGTGCTCCGACCCCGATGTATCCTAGCACTGACAGCAGTCACTGCCTTGAAGTACCTTTAAATGCTAATCTCAGAATGGACTGCAGCATGTAAATGGTTATCAGCTGTGATCAGTGTTATCTCCAATTATGGGTGCTGTGGCCGGGCGTCAGCTGTCAAAGACAACTCAGGAACCCTCTCTATACCCTGCAGACAGCCGCTGTACATGAAAAAAATTAACAAACAAAAACTGGCCTTGGCCTGCCCCATTCCCGTTAGCCAAGAACAGAGTACAATACTCAGCAGGTCTTACCTGTGTTGTAGGTAGAAGAGGTACATCTATATGTTTGGAATCTGCAGAAACTGGCACGGACCCCTGTGAATCCCGGCTAGCTGGCTGTTCAGGGGACAATGTATCACCACTATCTTCATCAGAAGAAGAGCTATCTGCCATCTTGGCATAATTCACATCTGTGACATAAACATACTTTTATAAAAAAGAAATTAAAATGAACTTGAGCATAGAAAGTCTATCTGTCGGTGGCAATCTACCACCGACCAGGTGTGTGGAACTATATTTCAGCTTTTGCAAAGTGAAAGCTTAGGGATCCTATGCTATTGCTGGCCTAGTAGCACATCTCCGAATCAACTTCTGTAGGAACCAGCTGTGATGCCAGACTCAAACTCAGATCTGTGAGGAGGAACCACCCTGCCTAGGCCCTTTTAGTAACATAGTATGTTAGGCTGAATGAAGACAATGTCCATCTAGTTCAGCCTGTTTAACCCCTTCCCCCCTTTGTTGGTCCAGAGGAAGGCTAAAAAACTCCAACAAGCCAATTTAGCTCATTTGGGGGAAAAAATACTTCCTGACTCCATAATGGCAGCCAGAGTAATCCCTGGATCAACATTTGAGATCAACAACCTCTAATGTCTATGTCCTGTAATATCATAGCGCTCTAGAAAGACATCTACCCCCTTCTTAAACTCCTCTATGGATTTTGCCATCACCACGTTCTCAGGCAGAGAGTTCCACAGTCTCACTGCTCTTACAGTAAAGAACACCCTTCTATGTTAGTGATGAAACCTGCTTTCTTCTAGACGTAGAGGATGCCCTCTTGTTACCATCGCAGTCCTGGGTATAAACAGATCATGGAAGAGATCCTTGTATTGTCCCCTAATGTATTTATACATAGTTATTTGATCACCCCGTAACAGTCTTTTTTCCAGGGTGAATAATCCCAATTTTGATAGCCTCTCTGGGTATTCCAGTCCTCCCATTCAGTTTAATTTAGTTGCCCTTTTTTTGAACCCCCTTAAGCACTGCAACATCTTTCCTGAGCACTGATGTCCAGAACTGTACGCAGTATTCCATATGGGGCCTAACAAGTGCCTTATATAGTGGAAGAATAATGTTCTTGTCCCTCGCCCTTATACTTCTTTTAATGCACCCTAAGAGTTTATTTGCTTTTGCAGCAGCTGATTGGCATTAATTGCTTCAGTTAAATCTACAGTCCACTAGTACCCCCAGGTCTTTTTCTATATCACTTTTCCCTAGCAGTACCCCATTTTGTGTATATTGGTGACGTCCGTTTCTCCTGGCCATGTGCATAACCTTACATTTATCAATATTGAACTTCATTTGCCATTTTTCTACCAAAGCCCCCAGTTTATCTAGGTCCTTTTGCAGCTGTACATTGTCCTCTGTTGTATTAATTATATTGTATAATTTTGTATCCTGTGCAAATATTGATATTTTTACTGTGCAGTCCCTCTATCAGGGATAAATATATTGAATAGAATGGGGCCTAGTATTGAACCCTGTGGCACCCCAGTAGCAACGGTGGCCCAATCAGAGTACAAAGCATTTATTACCACCCTTTGTTTTCTATCTCCAAGACAGTTCTTCACCCAGATACACACGTTCTCACCCGACAGCGAGCTGTCTCATTTTATATATCAATCTATTATGCGGCACAGTGTCAAATGCTTTAGAGAAATCCAGATATACAAGTTAAATAGATTCTCCCAGGTCCAGCCTAGAATTACTTCATTGTAGAAGCTGATCAGATTGGTTTGGCATGAGCAACCCCTCATGACCCCGTGCTGATGAGGAGTTATTCTGTTGTTTTCCTTGAGGTAATCTAGGATGGCATCTCTCAGAAACCCCTCGAATATTACCAGGCTCACTTTTAGACCCCTTTTTGTATATTGGAACCACATTGGCAACGCGTCAATCCAGTCGTACAACCCCATCCTCAATAGTGTCCATGAATATAAGAAATAGCGGTCTAGCTATCATGTCACTTAGTTCCCTTAGAACACTTCCTTCTGTGTTAGGCATGCAATATTTAGCAAGGGGTTCATTTTATTCCCCTGCATCTGGTGTGACATTTCTTTTTAATTTGTGAATACACTTGTAAAGAAAACTATTTAATAGATTTGCCTTCCCTCCCATCGTCTTCTATGGTTTCTCCTGCATTATTTGTTAAAGAGACAGTGCTTTCAATGCAAATCCCTTTACTGTTTATATAATTGAAGAATAGTTTAGGGTTATTTTTGCTCTCTTTGGTGATCAGTCTTTCTGCCTCCTCCTTAGCAATTTTGATCTTTTCTTTACATGATTAGTTTTTTTTCCTAGCGGTTCTTCGCTGCCTTCTTGTTTTAGTAGTTTAAAAGCTTTCTTTTTTTATTACAGTCTTGTCGAGCCACATTGGTTTCCTACTACTTGTTTTCTTTTATTTTTAAAGGGTGTGAACTGCTCACATGAGGTAATTAGGATGTTTTTAAACTTCTCCCATTTGTCATCTGTACTGTTATTTATAAGTATGTTGTCCCAATTAATGTTACTGATAGTAGTTCTGAGCTGATCAAATTTTGCTTTACTAAAGCTTAGTTTTTTTGTTGCTCCCTAATAAGGCTTCTTATTGAATGACAGCTGGAAATTAATTATATTGGGGTCCCTATTTCCCAAGTGTCCCTGCACCTGCACCCCCAAGATTCTGTCTGGTTTGTTAGTTAATAAGTCTAGAGTGGCCCTCCCTCTAGTTGGCTCCTACACCATTTGGGTAAGGTAGTTGTCTTTTAATTGTTCTCAAGAACTTATCACACTTGTGGGATTTGCAGGTTTCGTCTTCCCATATTATATCCGGATAATTAAAGTCCCCCATAATAATTACTTAATTTGGGTTTGACATCTCTTCTATTTGCCTTAATAAGATTTCAGTTTCTTCTGTTGCTTTTGGTGGCATATAGAAAACATAACATTGTGATGTTATCTTGCTTGAAAAAGTTGCGTTCTGCGACAAAATGTGTTGCAAATAAACTAGCCTAAGTATATTGCTAAAGGATCGGAACACTTCTTTCATCTGAACGCTGGATTATATGTTTTTCAATTACTTGGTCTCAGGTCGCTATCTACATTGTCTACCCACCTGTTTCTCTTTTTGCCACCCCCTCCAGTCCCTAGTTTAAACACTCCTCCAGCCTTCTAGCCATCTTCTCACCCAGCACAGCTGCACCCTCCCCATTAAGGTGTAGCCCGTCCCTACGGTAGAGGCCTTGGCCGACAGCGAAGTCAGCCCAGTTCTCCAGGAATCCAAACCCCTCCTCCTTACACCAATGCTGGAGCCACTTCTTTACCTCCCTAAGATCCTGCTGCCTTTCTAGTATGGCTTGTGGTGCAGGCAGTTTTTCTGAGAAAACTACCTTGGAGGTCCTTGCCCTAAGCTTGGATCCTGGGTCCCTGAAATCATTTTTGAGGGCCCTCCATTGACCTCTAATTTGTTCATTGGTGCCAATCAGCACCATGACCACTGGATCCTCCCAGCCCCTCCTAGTAATCTTTCAATCTGATCCGCGATATGTCGAACTCGATCGCCAGGAAGACAACACACAGTTCGACAATGCTGGTCTTTGTGGCAGATTGCCTTATCTATCTCTCTTTTCATCTTATGCCTTAGCCAGTCTAGGCCCCTGTGCCATAGGCGGTGTAGACCCCTGTGCCATAGGCGATGTAGGCCCCTGTGCCATAGGCGGTGTATGCCCCTGTGCCATAGGCGGTGTAGGCCCCTGTGCCATAGGCGGTGTAGGCCCCTGTGCTGTAGGCAGTGCTGGCACCTGTGCCTTAGGCGGTGTAGGCCCCTGTGCCGTAGGCGGTGTAGGCCCCTGTGCCATAGGCGGTGCAGGCCCCTGTGCCATAGGCTGTGCAGGCCCCTGTGACGTAGGCGGTGTAGACCCATGTGCCGTAGCTGGTGTAGACCCTTGTGCTGTAGACGGTGTAGAACCGTATGCTGTAGCCTGTCTAGACCACACTTTACTTCCCTGCTGTGTTATCATTTCCACAACATCTGGATCCTTGGTTCAATGGTTATACTCTGATGCTGAAGATGCAGTGAGAAAGCAACTTATGAACAGAGCAGTAGTGCAGTAAGGCAGTGAAGTGACTGAGTGAAAGCTTGCAGACAGAAAAGCCCATAAACAGATTCTTAACACGCCTCAATACTCTATCTGGACAGAATATGCTGTCTCATTTATCAGACGTGCGTAAAAAGAAGCCTGCAAGGCTGTAAGTGAAGGCAGTGCATGACAGGGTTAATGGGGAGTGAAGGGTTAACAGCAGGATAGGTTGTTTGGAAGGGGTAGGGGGGAGGAGAAAAGGGGAGAGAAAGTTTCTGAAGTTAGGAGGAGTCACTTTCAGGACAGCAGCAGAGGAGGAAAAAGCAGGAAAAAACAAAAGGGCAGCGAGGAAGTCCTAGCTGCCTGCCCTTCATGAGCTTCTGTGGTTCTAGGAGGTGGATAGAGGGGAAAGAAATGGTGATTTGTCATGGCAGTGGTTAAAGGGGGGTCCTTGGAGTCAACAGAAATGTGGGGTGGCGGGAAGGCAGGGGCTGGATATTCCTTCTTTTCATGGAGTTTTGGTGAGTCTGTTGCCTCTTGGCTTTGACAGGGTGGATCCCCTGCAGAAATGTTGGGTGTGTCCAGCCTGGGAATGGCTAGTGGGTTTCTGAGTTGGGAGGTAGGCAACTAGAGGCAACTGGGTGAGTTTGGGTCTCCCAAATCGGTTGGCTTGCGGTGGGAAGCGTTAGTTATTAAATTTGGTCTCCCGAGTCGGTTGGTGTGCGGCAGGAGGCATTACGAGAAATTTCCCTAGTTGGTGAGGCAACAGAATTAGTTGAGGCTACAAAGACCTCCCTTCTTTCGTGGGTTTTTCAAAATGTTGAGTGTTTACAGAATTGCTCATTTTTTAGAATAAATGGTTGCTGTGGCCAATTTATCCAAAGCTAGAAGCATCAGGTGATTAATGGCATCAGGGGATGAGGGTGGTTTTACAGGTTACAGCAGGACAAATCTGTTATACCCGGGTGATGAGCTGTCCCTGCTCCTGGTAATGTACTGTGGAGGTCCCTACATACACCCATGGCTCCACTTTCCCTCTTGAACTGACAGTAGATCTATGTCTCACTAAAAAGTCAACTACATCTTAGACCTTAGCCTACCTGCTAGCTGAAGCATTACTAAATTCTTATGCCTCAGAGTTGCCAATTGTAGTAACTTGTTATCTATTAATCTGAATAATGTTGCCTAGAAAAAAGTTTAAAGGACACCATGACGTTGTCATATTTCAAAAGTTTTGGAGACGGTTGCTGAAAGCTGTAGTAGTTTATTTTACTTGCAGAATAATGGAACAGGGCTCCAGATTGTGACCTAAATAGGCACAAATGCACCCCAAAGCTTGCAAATAGCGACAAGACTTTTCTTGTGTTTGGGGAAATACTGACTGCTTTATTGTGTTATACTGAGTGTAGCGTCCTTGTGGCTGATTTATTGTGTACTTATTATACTGTGTGTGATGCTGGTAATATATCTTTATATAATGGTGCGGTATTTTGTTAAAGCATGGTAGTAACTACTGGGCACAATGGAGATTTATTAGTATTGACACATTGTTAGGACACATACTCTCTTTTTAAAAGGGGTTTCCAGCATTACAATATTGATAACCTATCCTTAGGATAGGTTATCAGTAGTTGATCGGTAGCTTCCGTCTCTCGAAATCCCCACCAATCAGCTAATTGAAGAGTCAACAGCACTCAGGTGAGCGCCGCTGTTGTTTCAGTCCATACCAGGTATAGCATCATACATTGTATAGTGGTCTGACTAAGGAAGAGTAGAGGGGGAGAATTACCTCATGTGACGTAGACTTTATGCTTCTCTTAATACATCCCAGAATTGTGTTTGCATTTTTGGCTGCTGCATTACATTGTTGACTCATAGATACCCAAGTTTTTTTCACATGTGCTGCTGCTTAGCCCAATTCCTCCTATTCTGTATGTACATTTTTCATTTGTCTTGCCCAGATGTAGGACTTTGCATTTCTCCTTTCTTAATACCATTCTGTTAGTCGCCACCCACTCTTCATGCTTTCCTAGATCTTTTTGAATATTCTTTCTCTCTTCCCTAGTGTTAGCTATCCCTCCTAGCCTTGTGTTGTTGACAAATTTGATCAGTTTCCCATCAATTTCCTCCTTCAGATCCTTTATAAAAATGTTGAACACTGGGCCTAGGACACAGTCTTGTGGTACCCTACTTGATATATTCTTCCACTTGGATATGCAGTCATTTATGACTCCACGTAACAGTTGCCTTATCAATCCCATATTTGGTCATTTTTTCAAGTATGGTGTGAGATACTTTGTCAAATGCTTTAGTAAAGTCAAGATATATTATATCCACTGCATTTTCCTGATTAACCCAGTTGGTGATTTTGTCATAGAAAGAAATTAGATTTGTCTGACATGACTTGTTTCTAACAAACCCATGCTGGCTCTGGTTATTTACTCCATTTTTATCCAAGTACTTGCATACAAGCTGTTTAATAATTTGTTCAAAGTTCTTTCCCAGTATAGAAGTCAGGCTCACAGACCTGTAGTTTCCTGGATCCACGTTCTTCCCTTTTTTGAAGATAGGGACAACATTTGCCCTTTTCCAATCTTCTGGGACTTCTCCTGTTCCCCAGGAATTTTCAAAGACTATGGCAAGTGGCTCCACTGCTTCCTTTAGTATCCTAGGATGCAATTCATCTGGACCTTGAGACTTGAATTCATTTTAGTCAGCTAAGTGTTCCCTCACCATGTCTCTGCATATAGATAGCCTGCATTCTTTTATTCCAACAATAGCACAGGGAAGATCAGTTGATGTTCCATCTACTTTCTGAGAGAAAACAGATACAAAATAGGAATTTAAAAGTTCGACCATCTCAACATCTTTCTTAACCAATTCAACATTTTCATCTTGTAAGCATCCAATAGCATCTTTGACTTTTCTTTTGCTTTTGCCATACCCCCATAATCCTTTTTATTGCTTTTAGCCTCTGTTGTAAGCCTTAATTTATTATTAGCTTTAGCTTTTCTGACACTTGTCAGAATTATATTCTTTTTTAGATATTCCCCCTCTTTCCATTTCATAAACATATTTTTCTTCGTTTTTAACATGTGTGCAGGTTCTGTGTTCATCCATCCTGGTCTCTTTAAATGCTTCCCATTCTTCCTTTTTTAGGGATTGTTAACAATTGTCCTTTGAGAATCACATTTTGCAATATTTCCCAACCTTCTTGGACATTTCTGTCCTTAAGAACATCCAGCCATTGCATTCTTCCTACCCTCTTTCTAAGTTCATTAAAATTTGCCTTTCTCAAATCCAACCTTGAGGTCAGAGTTTTCTTAAGTCTTCCTCCCTTTTTTATCCAAAATTCAAGGATAGCATGGTCACTGCCTCCTAAGATCCCAGCCACCCTTACTTCCTCAACCATTTCTTCCCTGTTGGTAAGAATTAGGTCCAATATAGCAGATACCCCTTGTTTTCTTTTCTACCTTTTTCAAGATAAAGTTGTCAGCAAGAGCGGATAAGAATTTGCTGGACCCATTACTTTTGCCTGAGAGAGAGAGATTCCCAACAAATATCTGGATAGGTAAAATCTCCCATAATCATTATGTCGTGCTTTTTTGAGAGCTTCGCCATCTGATGTAGAAAGAGTTCATCAATATTATCTGCTTGTCCAACAAACGTTTTGGAGACCCTGAAATCATGGTGGATAGAGTATGAATATTATAATGGAATGCACTCCTCAAACACATCGCTCTTTTGGGAAACCGCAAAAGCGGTAATACGGGGGAAGCTCCTAAGCTACATGTCGAACCTTAAGAAGACAATAAATACACAATTTAATAGGGCAAGCGCGAAGCTCAAAGAAGCATACACCACATTCCTGACATCCCCATCCACACAGAATGGAGAGGCCTGGAAGATAGCAAAATTGGACTTTGATCTCTGGATGGACAGAAAAGAAAGGTCCTACAAAACATACTTCCAGGCGGAGCTCTTTAGATATGGGAACAAAGCGGGACGACTGCTAGCCTGATTGGCCAAGGGACGCCTTCTCCCAAATCACATTACAACTTTGAAAGACGACACTAACTGTATACATAGACATCCAAAGCAAATCAATAAGGTACTACAAAAATACTATGAAGCGCTTTACAAAGCCCCAACCCCGAGCACAAATAACGGGCAGAGTTTTTTGAACTCGGTCTCTATGCCATCCCTCCAAGAATCAGAAATAGAATACCTCAATAGGGATATAACAGAGGAAGAGGTCAAACTCACCATACAATCGCTACACAACAACAAAGCCCCAGGCCCAGACGGGTACTCAGCAGAATTCTATAAAGCCTTAAAAGAACAAGTCTCACCAGCATTGACAAAATACTACAACCACATATTACAAACAGGAGAAATCCCAAAGCAGGCGAGCACAGCACACATAAAAGTGCTTCCCAAGCCCAATAAGGACCCACAACTTCCAGGATCGTACAGGCCCATTTCACTAATAAACCAAGACCTTAAAATACCTGCTAAAATACTAGCAGAACGGTTAAGCTCACTCATGCCCATACTAGTGGGGCCCTCGCAAGTAGGGTTCATAAAAAATTGCTCAGCAGTTGCAAACATTAGAAAGGTCCTTGCCGTATTAGACACAATAAGACATCAGACACACCGAGCACCAAATCCAGTGCTAATTTCCTAAGACGCCGAAAAGGCATTTGATAATGTACAATGGAGTTGGCTGGGTTTGGTCCTGGATAAAATAGCATTGCAGGGTCCTTTCCATACTTACATAAACAGCATCTACAGTAACCCAACAGCAAGAATCCATACACCGGGATTCTTATCAGACCCATTTCCACTGTATAGAGGTACCAGGCAGGGTTGTCTGCTGTCCCCCCTATTGTTTGATCTAGCGTTGGAACCCCTAATACGTCATCTGGAGGATTCCCCCGTATTCCAGGGAATAAAAATCGGAACACAAGAAATCAAAACCACTCTTTTTGCGGATGACATTCTCATATTTATGGCAGATCCTAAAGCACATTCGAAGACTAAATATTACACATATTACATACTTAGGGATAAAAATAGGTAAAGATCCCACTTCTCTACACACCCTAAATTATCTGCCATTGATTGATAAGATAATGGCAAAATTAAAAAGATGGTCAAATCTTCCTCTCTCAATGCGGGGGAGATGCCAACTTATCAAGATGATGAGCTTTTCTAAGTTGCTGTACCCTATGCAAACTATACCAGTGCTGATCAAGCATGCGGACGTGTCGTGACTTAATTCAGCTGTTATAAAGTTTATTTGGGCAGAAAAGCACCCGAGGATATCTTTGCAGAAGTTAATGCTGAGCAGGAGTGAGGGAGGAGTGAATTTTCCTAATATCAGAAGCTACAATATAGCGTGCCTAACAAGACATATAGTAGATTGGATGAGAGGCACAGATATATATTCCAACAGACTCATCGAATCAAGCCTAGCCAACCCTTGGAACCTTATAGCATGTTTGCACACACATTTCTCCAACCTTCCACCAGCAATTAAACGATCTATACTACTGAGAGACACGATAGTGACATTGAAGGAAGCAAGGAAGCTCTTTGGACTTCCCTACTTGTTGTCCAAGTCTATGCCACTGATAGGCTGCCCATAATTCCCCAGAGGTCATGATGACAGAGTCTTTAAAGAGTGGCAAGAAAAAGGTTTAGCGGTAACCCAGCACTTCATGCACGAGAGAGAAAGCAGATGGCTCCATCCATCCGAGCTCAAGACTAAGTATAACATACCAGGGACACAATTCCTACAGATTGCTCAGGCACTTCAGCTTTGAAAGACTAGGCTTAGAGATCTCAGTAGAGAGGTGGGAAAAACAGACTTTGATTCTATAATCGCTCAGCCAACAGGAAGATCCTCACTATCTACACTACAAAAGGCAATAAAAGACAAAGTCCTGAAAATCGAAAAACACAAAATATTTTCCAGGTGGGAAAAAATAACACAAGACACGGATATGGGAGAAAAGATCCTGAAGGGTTGGTCCAAAATCAGAGCCTGCTTGATCAGTGAGACCTGGAGGGAAACCTTCAAAATTATGCATCATGCCTTATATGGCTTTGATATTCCAGCATCTCCTTCATTCCCAGAGTGCATCACACAGTGCCCAAAATGTGGAACACCAGCCACAGATCTACTTCATGGCATATGGAGTTGTGCTCAGGTGCAGGACTTCTGGAAGGAAATTACAAAATATATACAGGATTAATGGAGAATAGTAGTACCCAGGGAGATACAAACTGTAATTTTCCACAATGACAAGAGGACAGGGCCAGACGGATCTACTCTAAAATTCCCTAGATTCATCCACATAGTTCTTCTAGTAGCAAAAAGACTTCTGCTCAAACGTTGGCTTCTGCAAACAATCCCAGGAATAACAGAGCTGGTAGCCCAACTTAAACACTAGAGATGAGCGAACGTACTCGTCCGAGCTTGATACTCGTTCGAGTATTAGTGTGTTCGAGATGCTCGTTACTAGAGGCGAGCACCACGCGATGTTCGAGTTACTTTCACTTTCATCTCTGAGATGTTAGCGCGCTTTTCTGGCCAATAGAAAGACTGGGAAGGCATTACAACTTCCCCCTGCGACGTTCAAGCCCTATACCACCCCCCTGCAGTGAGTGGCTGGCGAGATCAGGTGTCACCCGAGTATATAAATCGGCCCCTCCCGCGGCTCGCCACAGATGCATTCTGACAGAGATCAGGGAAAGTGCTGCTGATGCCGGAGCTGCTATAGGGAGAGTGTTAGGAGTGATTTTAGGCTTCAAGAACCCCAACGGTCCTTCTTAGGGTCACATCTGACCGTGTGCAGTACTGTTGAGGCTGCTTTTAGCAGTGTTGCCCAATTTTTTTTTTGTATATCGGGCGTGCAGAGGATTGCGTCCTCAGTCTGCAGTCATTGTACGGAGTATAGGGCCAGTACTGGTGAGGCAGGGAAAGAGATATACAGGCTATATAGGCAGTGGCCTTTTTCAAAAAAATTGGGGAAAAATACTATATTTGGGCTGCCTGTGACCGTCTTCAGTTTACTGCGTGTCTGCTGGGGGGTAGTAGTCCTAATTAATATGCAGCTAAGTGTTACAGCAGGCTTGCGCAAAATTGTTTCCTGGCTCTGCTGTCTCCGTTACATCACCGCCGTCATGCCGGCAGAGGGAAACAGTATACATAATATTATACGCTGCCTACAGTATCTATCTGCTGGGGGTACTAGTCCTAATTAATACGCAGCTAAGCGTTACAGCAGGCTTGCGCAAAATTGTTTCCTGGCTCTGCTGTCTCCGTTACATCACCGCCGTCATCCCGCCAGAGGGAAACAGTATACATAATATTATACGCTGCCTACAGTATCTATCTGCTGGGGGTAGTAGTCCTAATTAATACGCAGCTAAGCGTTACAGCAGGCTTGCGCAAAATTGTTTCCTGGCTCTGCTGTCTCCGTTACATCACCGCCGTCATCCCGCCAGAGGGAAACAGTATACATAATATTATACGCTGCCTACAGTATCTATCTGCTGGGGGTAGTAGTCCAAATTAATACGCAGCTAAGCGTTTTAGCAGGCTTGCGCAAAATTGTTTCCTGGCTCTGCTGTCTCCGTTACATCACCGCCGTCATCCCGCCAGAGGGAAACAGTATACATAATATTATACACTGCCTACAGTATCTATCTGCTGGGGGTAGTAGTCCAAATTAATACGCAGCTAAGCGTTTCAGCAGGCTTGCGCAAAATTGTTTCCTGGCTCTGCTGTCTCCGTTACATCACCGCCTTCATCCCGCCAGAGGGAAACAGTATACATAATATTATACGCTGCCTACAGTATCTGCCTGCTGTATCAGCTCAGCATTTTAAAAAAATAGAAGCAAAATACTTAAGGCCTACTACTGGCCTTTGGCCACTTGACTGCTTCTGCGCTGTGAATTCCACTAGCTCAGTCATACGCACCTACGTCTCACTACAGGCGTGCGCAAAATTGTTTCCTGGCTCTGCTGTGCGTTCCGTAAGCGAAGTCAGCCTCCAACCACAGGCCAATAAGCGGCACATTTAATTACAGCATTCTGTTTCTGCACTACTGGTAATACAGCATGCTGAGGGGTAGGGGTAGGCCTAGAGGACGTGGACGCGGGCGAGGACACGGAGGCCCAAGTCAGGGTGTGGGCACAGGCCGAGCTCCTGATCCAGGTGTATCGCAGCCGACTGCTGCGGGATAAGGAGAGAGGCACGTTTCTGGCGTCCCCACATTCATCTCACAATTAATGGGTCCACGCGGTAGACCTTTATTAGAAAATGAGCAGTGTGAGCAGGTCCTGTCGTGGATGGCAGAAAGTGCATCCAGCAATCTATCGACCACCCAGAATTCTGCGCCGTCCACTGCTGCAACTCTGAATCCTCTGGCTGCTGCTCCTCCTTCCTCCCAGCCTCCTCACTCCATTACAATGACACATTCTGAGGAGCAGGCAGACTCCCAGGAACTGTTCTCGGGCCCCTGCCCAGAATGGGCAGCAATGGTTCCGAATCCTCTCCCACTGGAGGAGTTTGTCGTGACCGATGCCCAACCTTTGGAAAGTTCCCGGGGTCCGGGGGATGAGGCTGGGGACTTCCGGCAACTGTCTCAAGAGCTTTCAGTGGGTCAGGAGGACAATGACGATGAGACACAGTTGCCTATCACTCAGGTAGTAGTAATTGGAGTAAGTCCGAGGGAGGAGCGCACAGAGGATTCGGAGGAAGAGCAGCAGGACGATGAGGTGACTGACCCCACCTGGTTTGCTACGCCTACTGAGGACAGGTCTTCAGAGGGGGAGGCAAGTGCAGCAGCAGGGCAGGTTGGAAGAGGCAGTGCGGTGGCCAGTGGTAGAGGCAGGGCCAGACCGAATAATCCACCAACTGTTTCCCAAAGCGCCCCCTCGCGCCATGCCACCCTGCAGAGGCCGAGGTGCTCAAAGGTCTGGCAGTTTTTCACTGAGAGTGCAGACGACCGACGAACAGTGGTGTGCAACCTTTGTCGCGCCAAGATCAGCCAGGGAGCCACCACCACCAGCCTCACCACCACCAGCATGCGCAGACATATGATGGCCAAGCACCCCACAAGGTGGGACGAAGGCCGTTCACCGCCTCCGGTTTGCACCGCTGCCTCTCCCCCTGTGCCCCAACCTGCCACTGAGATCCAACCCCCCTCTCAGGACACAGGCACTACCATCTCCTGGCCTGCACCCACACCCTCAACTCCGCTGACCTCGGCCCCATCCACCAATGTCTCTCAGCGCACCGTCAAGCCGTCGCTAGCGCAAGTGTTGGAGCGCAAGTGCAAGTACGCTGCCACGCACCCGCACGCTCAAGCGTTAAATGTGCACATAGCCAAATTTATCAGCCTGGAGATGCTGCCGTATAGGGTTGTGGAAACGGAGGCTTTCAAAGGTATGATGGCGGCGGCGGCCCCGCACTACTCAGTTCCCAGTCGCCACTACTTTTCCCGATGTGCCGTCCCAGCCCTGCACGACCACGTCTCCTGCAACATTGTACGTGCCCTCACCAACGCGGTTACTGCCAAGGTCCACTTAACAACGGACACGTGGACAAGCACAGGCGGCCAGGGCCACTATATCTCCCTGACGGCACATTGGGTGAATTTAGTGGAGGCTGGGACAGAGTCAGAGCCTGGGACCACTCACGTCCTACCCACCCCCAGAATTGCGGGCCCCAGCTCGGTGGTGGTATCTGCGGCGGTGTATGCTTCCTCCACTAAACCACCCTCCTCCTCCTCCTCCTACGCAACCTCTGTCTCGCAATCAAGATGTCTCAGCAGCAGCACGTCGCCAGCAGTCGGTGTCGCGCGGCACGGCAGCACAGCGGTGGGCAAGCGTCAGCAGGCCGTGCTGAAACTACTCAGCTTAGGAGAGAAGAGGCACACGGCCCACGAACTGCTGCAGGGTCTGACAGAGCAGACCGACCGCTGGCTTGCGCCGCTGAGCCTCCAACCAAGCATGGTCGTGTGTGACAACAGCCGTAACCTGGTGGCGGCTCTGCAGCTCGGCAGCCTCACGCACGTGCCATGCCTGGCCCACGTCTTTAATTTGGTGGTTCAGCGCTTTCTGAAAAGCTACCCACGCTTGTCAGACCTGCTCGGAAAGGTGCGCCGGCTCTGCGCACATTTCCGCAAGTCCCACACGGACGCTGCCACCTTGCACACCCTGCAACATCGGTTTCATCTGCCAGTGCACCGACTGCTGTGCGACGTGCCCACATGGTGGAACTCTACGCTCCACATGTTGGCCAGGCTCTATGAGCAGCGTAGAGCTATAGTGGAATACCAACTCCAACATGGGCGGCGCAGTGGGAGTCAGCCTCCTCAATTCTTTACAGAAGAGTGGGCCTGGTTGGCAGACATCTACCAGGTCCTTGGAAACTTTGAGGAGTCTACCCAGATGGTGATCGGCGATGCTACAATCATTAGCGTCACCATTCCTCTGCTATGCCTCTTGAGAAGTTCCCTGCAAAGCATAAAGGTAGACGCTTTGCGCTCGGAAACAGAGGCGGGGGAAGACAGTATGTCGCTGGATAGTCAGAGCACCCTCCTGTCTATATCTCAGCGCGTTGAGGAGGAGGAGGAGGAGCACGAGGAGGATGAGGAGGAGGGGGAAGAGACAGCTTGGCCCACTGCTGAGGGTACCCATGCTGCTTGCCTGTCATCCTTTCAGCGTGTATGGCCTGAGGAGGAGGAGGATCCTGAAAGTGATCTTCCTAGTGAGGACAGCCATGTGTTGCGTACAGGTACCCTGGCACACATGGCTGACTTCATGTTAGGATGCCTTTCTCGTGACCCTCGCGTTACACGCATTCTGGCCACTACGGATTACTGGGTGTACACACTGCTCGACCCACGGTATAAGGAGAACCTTTCCACTCTCATACCCGAAGAGGAAAGGGGTTCGAGAGTGATGCTATACCACAGGACCCTGGCGGACAAACTGATGGTAAAATTCCCATCCGACAGCACTAGTGGCCGAAGGCGCAGTTCCGAGGGCCAGGTAGCAGGGGAGGCGCGGAGATCAGGCAGCATGTACAGCACAGGCAGGGAACACTCTCTAAGGCCTTTGACAGCTTTCTGGCTCCCTAGCAAGACTGTGTCACCGCTCCCCAGTCAAGGCTGAGTCGGCGGGAGCACTGTAAAAGGATGGTGAGGGAGTACGTAGCCGATTGCACGACCGTCCTCCGTGACGCCTCTGCCCCCTACAAATACTGGGTGTCGAAGCTGGACACGTGGCCTGAACTCGCGCTGTATGCCCTGGAGGTGCTTGCTTGTCCTGCGGCTAGCGTCTTGTCGGAGAGGGTGTTTAGTGCGGCTGGGGGAATCATCACAGATAAGCATACCCGCCTGTCAACCGACAGTGCCGACAGGCTTACACTCATCAAGATGAACAAAGCCTGGATTTCCCCAGACTTCTCTTCTCCACCAGCGGACAGCAGCGATACCTAAACAATACGTAGGCTGCACCCGCGGATGGAAGCATTGTTCTCTATCACCATCAAAAACGTGGACCTTTTAGCTTCATCGATCTGTGTATAATATTCATCCTCCTCCTCCTGCTCCTCCTCCTGAAACCTCACGTAATCACGCCGAACGGGCAATTTTTCTTAGGCCCACAAGGCTCAGTCATATAATTTTGGTAAACAATTTTTATACGTTTCAATGCTCATTAAAGCGTTGAAACTTGCACCTGAACCAATTTTTATTTTAACTGGGCTGCCTCCAGGCCTAGTTACAAATTAAGCCACATTAACCAAAGCGATTAATGGGTTTCACCTGCCCTCTTGGTTGGGCATGGGCAATTTTTCTGAGGTACATTAGTACTGTTGGTACACCAATTTTTTGGGCCCTCGCCTACAGTGTAATCCAATAAATTTTTTGCCCACCTGCATTAAAGCTGACGTTACATCAGCTGTGCTGGGCACTGCAATGGGATATATTTATGTACCGCCGGTGGCTTCCTGGTACCCACCCATGCTGTCGGTCCACACGGAGTTGTAACTGCACTGTCCACTTCTAAAGAATCCCAGTCTGACTGGGGCATGCAGTGTGGGCCGAAGCCCACCTGCATTAAATATGACATTACCTCAGCTGTGCTGGGCAATGCAATGGGATTTATTTATGTACCGCCTGTGGCTTCCTGGGACCCTCCCATGCTGTCGGTCCACACGGACTTCACAATAGGGAGTTGTACCTGCCTGTGTCTATGAATTAAAAACCCCGGTCAGGTTGGGGCATGCAGTGTGGGCCGAAGCCCACCTGCATTTAATCTGACGTTAGATCTGCTGTCCAGGGCACTGCAATGGGATACATTTATGTACAGCCGGTGGGTTCCAGGGAGCCACCCATGCTGTGGGTGCACACGGAATTCCCATTGCGGAGTTGTACCTGCCTGTGACTATTTATAAAAAACCGCGGTCTGACTGGGGCATGCAGACACCTTGACAGAATGAATAGTGTGTGGCACATAGGTTCCCCATTGCTATGCCCACGTGTGCAGCTCCTGATGGCGGTGGCACAGGATTATATTTCTCATTGCTTCTGTACAGCATTGTGGGCTATCGCCCCGCCCCTTTTAAAGAGGGTCGCTGCCTAGCCGTGCCAACCCTCTGCAGTGTGTGCCTGCGGTTCCTCCTCATGGCAGACGCACTTATAAATAGACATGAGGGTGGTGTGGCATGAGGGCAGCTGAAGGCTGCGCAGGGACACTTTGGTGTGCGCTGTGGACACTGGGTCGTGCGGGGGGTTGGGCAGCATGTAACCCAGGAGAAGTGGCAGTGGAGTGTCATGCAGGCAGTGATTGTGCTTTGTTGTAGGTAGTGTGGTGCTTAGCTAAGGTATGCATTGCTAATGAGGGCTTTTCAGAAGTAAAAATTGTTGGGAGGGGGGGGCACTCTTGTGGCTTAATAGTGGGACCTGGGAACTTGAGATGCAGCCCAACATGTAGCCCCTCGCCTGCCCTATCCGTTGCGGTGTCGTTCCCATCACTTTCTTGAATTGCCCAGATTTTCACAAATGGAAACCTTAGCGAGCATCGGCGATATACAAAAATGCTCGGGTCGCCCATTGACTTCAATGGGGTTCATTACTCGAAACGAACCCTCGAGCATCGCGAAAATTTCGTCCCGAGTAACGAGCACCCGAGCATTTTGGTGCTCGCTCATCTCTATTAAACACCTATTAAGCATGGAACGAGTGGAGACAGAGAGACGCAAAGAGAAGGCAGCAAAAACAATTTTCAAAAAATGGCAGATCTTTCTCCAGTCACACTATACCGACCAAGAAATTAGTAAGATAGTGATGCCCTTTCAGTATTCAACCTGGTACCTAATAGAGGAGGCTAGAGATTCTTTGGGAAGACTGAAAATCACCAGAAGGCAGGATAACGGGACAGACCGAAACAGAACATGAGGCATAGGATAGGGTCTGGATGGTGACAGCAGGAGGAGAGGAAGACAGAAATATTAAAAGTACCCCCTTCTGGTTATTTCCTTTTCTTTTACATTTTATTATGTTCTATTTTTGTTTAATTTGAAACTCAGATTTATACAAAATAATGGGAGGATTGAAAGATCGAGTAAACTTTGACAGGAAAGAGGCACAGGAGATCAATATGTTTGATATATCATTGTATTTTTCCAAGATGATTTGTTTCTGTATTATTTTATTAAGATTATTTCTTTCTTTTTTATGGAATGGTAATGGAAAATATTTGCAAAAATTTAAAATAAAAATGTTTTTATCTGCTTGTCCAGGCGGCCTATAGTAAATGCCCACAATAGTGTCCCTTCTGTTGTTCTCTCTTTGTTATCTCACCCAACTACCATGCTCTGAAGCTTGAATCTCTTTGGAGATTAATGTTTTCCTGACATACAAAGGAATACATCTTCCCCTTTTTTAGGTTTGTTTCTTATACATAGGTTGTATCCTTCAAGCCTTGTATTCCAATCATGTGTATCATTCCACCAAGTTTCCATAATGCCTATGACATCATATTCGTCTTCTTGTGTTAGGAGCTCCAATTCTCCTTGTTTGTTTCCCATGCTCTGTGCATTTGTGTAAAAGCATTTTAGTTTGTGATCGGTGTCTCTTGCTCCTCTACTTTCCTTCTGAATTTTTTTCTTTGTTCTTACTTTTCGCTTCTAATAGCGAGGTTCTCATGTGTTAATTAGCTGTGTATTTTTACTTGGCCTTTCACTTCCCTTCCCATATTGTTCTAGTTTAAAGCTCTCCTAATGAGTGAAGCAAGGTGCCCACTAAATATATGTTTATCTGTTTTTGTAAGGTGCAACCCATCTCTAGCAAGCAGTCCATCGTATAGGTAATTCACTGCATGGTCTAGAAATCCAAATCTTTGCTGACGGCGCCATTGACATAGCCAGTTGTTCACTTCTAGAATCCTGTTCCATCTTCTTATTCCATGGCCATCCACTGGGAGGATGGATGAGAAGACCACCTGTGCTCCTAGTTCCTTCACCTTCTTTCCGAGGTTTTCAAAGTCTCTGCAGATAGTTCAAGGTCCTTTTTTGCAGTATTATTTTCCCTACATGTATTAGTAGGAATGGGTGGTGTTCTGTAGAACTGAAGAGTCTTGACAGCCTATCAGACACATCTTTGATTTGTGCACCTGGAAGACAGCACACCTCTCGTGAGGTGTCAGGTCTGCAGACAGTGGTCTCTGTTCCTCTCAATAGGAAATCTGCCACAACCACCACTCTCCTTTTCTTCTTCACAACAGCACTTTTTCTCCATTCAAGAGGACTCTGTGCTTACTACACAGTTATTTGTGGGTAAAGTCATTTCTTGCTGTATCTCTTTCTCGTCAGCTCTGTTCTATGTGGGTAGAGTCATTTCTTACTGTGCCTCTTTCTCCTCTACTTTGTTCTTTGTAGGTAAAGTCATTTCTTGCTGTACCTTTTTCTCTTCTGCTCTGTTCTTTGTGGGTAGAGTCATTTCTTGCTATACCTCTTTCTCCTCTGCTCTGTTCTTTGTGGGTAGAGTTATTTCTTGCTGTACCTCATTTTCCTCTGCTCTGTTCTTTTTGGGTAGAGTCTTTTCTTGCTGAACCTCTTTCTCCTCTCTTCTGTTCTTTGTGGATAGAGTAATTTCTTGCTTTACCTCTTTCTCCTCTACTTTGTTCTTTGTGGGTCAAGTAATTTCTTGCTGTACCTCTTTCTCCTTTGCTCTGTTTTTTGTAGGTAAAGTTATTTCTTGCTTTACCTCTTTCTCCTCTGCTCTGTTTGTAGATAGAGTCATTTCTTACTGTACCTCTTTCTCCTCTGCTCTCCTCTTTGTGGGTAGAGTTATTTCTTGCTTTACATCTTTCTCCTCTGCTCTGTTCTTTGTGATTTAATATAGTGGTTTCCAGCAGGACAAAAACAAAAACACATCTAATATAAAAAAAGCCTACAGGCTTTTTCTTGCACCACAGTTTGAACCCTTTGTGTGACCTTTGTTGGGTGATTTTGGTGTCATTAGATTTGTGACATCTTCATCACCGCCATAAATTCATAAAATTTGAGTTTGATACATTGAGTGACCTGTGAGGCCAGGTCAAAGTTGTTATGTTAAGTCTAGTGGCAGCAAGGCTAGGGACAGTGAAGCATTGCTAACTGAGCTCGAGCGGTGCAGAGAGAGAGCAAGGCTAAGGGCGAGCGGTGCTGAGGGTGAGTAATGCTGAGGGTGAGTGGTGGACAGACATTCAGCTCTGCTACATGCGGATACAGGCACCTGGCTCTGCTACGTGCGGGTACTGGCACCTGGCTCTGCTACGTGTGGGTACAGGCACCCGGCTCTGCTACACGCGGGTACAGGCACCCGGCTCTGCTACACACAGGGATGTAGCGGTCTACAGCTCAGTGACTGTATTCTCTCTCTGAAGTAAATCCAATCTGTAGCGTACATCACAGGTACAAGATATTACCACGGGATATACTGGGGACTCCACAGTAACATGTACTATACTAAGTGGTGTAATATACCGACATGTAATATACACTAAATGACTGTTGCCATGTCCCCAAAACGTGGAAGACCAAGCCATGCATGGCGAACACTACAAGCCGAATCCTCAGTTCGACAGTTCTTCAAACATTTACAACCAATTTTCCAAGCTTTTTATGTTCACATAGCGAACATTGGGTCAATCTTGTTTTAGTGAAACGGTATGGGTACATGTTTCCTTTAAAGTTTTCAGATAGCTGTGCAGCTATGTTGTTTACCTATTATGGCTTCTTTTAGGCTTGTCTCTACAGGAAAAATATTCTTAACCACAAGTTCTATGGGACCAGGCCTCTGGGAGATTTTTTCATTTAGGTCATCAGCAAGGCGTGCCCTTTTCAGTTTTAGTTGTTTGGCTTGAAGGGAGGGCTCAGCTGAAGTCTCTGTAAGAAATAGCATAAAAGTTACAACTGAAAATATATTAACCTTTTAACAAAAGTCCATATACCTTTTTATGGCAGCCACTATGAGGCTTTATTGTGATCATATGCCTTTTTGTAGTGCTGTATCAGAAACCTGCCATGGGTCTCTTGTGCTAGGGAAGCAGTGCCTAGTTGTCTGCTGACAGCCTGGCTCCAGTTGCTACAGTAAGGACCAGCAAAACCACCAATCCCAGCTGTTTACCTTTACATGGCACAGCATGTAAAGGGCTGACAGAGGGAGGGGGCCTCCTCTGTTACATATCACACACCTACAATGTGATCGCAGAGTCCTGATTGGTTGCTATAACACCCAGGGGGCTTAAAAATAGCCTCCAAATCTGCCATGTATGGTAGCCTATGGAGTTCAGGCTCCAGGCTTATTCGCACAGTCGTATATCGGTCGGGCTTTCACGCCTGGCCGATATACGATGTCCCTCTCTTCAAGGGGAGGAGGCGAGCATAGCCAGGAGCTAGTGCACTGAGCTCCCACACCTCTTCACTCTCGCCACTGCTTCCAATGGGAGGGCAGGACGGGGGAAGCTAAGTTATGCCCCTCCCCCTCCGATTGCAAACAGTGGTAAGGGAGAGGGGGCTGTATTCTATAAAAATTATACAATACATCGCATGTATCCTAAACTAATGGCATTAAAAATTACAACCTATCCAGCATACAACTGTCTTGACAAAAAAATTAAAAAGCTATGGCTCTAGGAATGCAATGATGAAACAAACGGAAAAATTAGTTGGTCATTAAGGTGTAAACTGGCTTTGCTAGGAAGGAGTTAAAAAACATAGTTTTATACTGGTTTCTATGGTTTGCTGAGGAACGCTCTTTGGAAAGGCTTAGGGTATATTCACGCTGTAAACACTCACTGTGGATAATCCATCCGGATTTTCTACAGCAAATTCGTAGGTAATTCCACATTAACAAATCTGCACCATCTTAAGGCTCAGTCAGATGGGCGTTGTTTTTGCACGCACCTATGCAGGCAAAAAAAAAATGCACTCCATGAATGAGCAAAATGCGCGTGACCGAAGGTCCATGCATATTGCTCTGTTCCCTGGATCAGCTGTGCTTGTAGAAATGCAGCTGCTCCAGGAAGGTCCCCTGATCACTGAACATTATGACAGCACTGTAACAGTGTTCAGTGATTAATGAACACCCCACGGGAATTAAAGATTGTGGCATAGGACTACAATGCTATCCCATTGAATTCAATGGAGCTGGCGCTACAGGCGGCTCCATTAAAAGCAGCAAGGTGCTGGCAACCCCCGCAGTGATTCCCTGAAAATAAGCCCTAGGTGAAAGAAAAAATTAATACATCACCAAGGGGGGTCCAGTGCGTCGTCTCTTTGTGAAGCCAACACTGTACTAAAACAATTTCTTCGGGCAGTAGATTTAAAAAATCCCCGCCAGAAGAAAACTCTGCCTGGTTGAGCGATGTGACCAATCAGAGGCAGCGTTCAGCTGTCATTCAAAGGCACGTCTTAATCTCTGCCAAATTACTGCAAGACTACTGTTGTGTTTCTGTGGAATTTAAAACTAAAGTAAATCCGTGCACATCCAGTTTACTTAAAGCTACCAGGACTCGTGTCTTTTATTCCATTATCAACTGTTTGAGTCCTAGATGAAGGGCTAGCATCACGTGATAAACCACTGTTAGAAACCATACATGACAAAAACCCTTTGTGCAACGGTGCACCGACCGAGCCAGGCACTTTGTTGCTATTGTTGGGAGAGGTTACAGAGCCACCCGTGACAACCATCTTTCCTACCTGTGGTCTTCTCCACTTTGGCGCGCCCTGCTTAACCAACCTAGAGACCTATAATCAGGTAGGCCAGCCATTATTTTATGTACCACAGAAACTAAAGAATTGTATGCTGGCTCAAATTACGGATATTTCATACTCCTATTTGGTAAAAATATGCTTTGGACATTGTCGGTCATATTATTTTGCTATGAAGAAATGTGAAATAAACCAGAATTATGTCTTGCGACCATATATATAAATAATGAATATTAGATATCAAAAAACCTCAATAGATAGAAAACACAACAGTTCTCAGATTTAATGCTTTGGGTATTCGCATACCTAATTTCATGATCAAAAAAGCCTCTCTTTTTAGAACTAGCTTTTGACTAATCCTAATCTTTCTCTCATTGCTGACTTTCTCTATGCCATAAAAGAAAAAACTACTTGTATTTCCCTGATGTACTTCAATAAAATGTTTTGCTGCTCCAGAACTACTTAAATTGCAGTTTTTTAAATGCCTTAAATGTTCTGCTATTTAAATTTTAAGTTTATGTGTAGTGCATCCTACGTAATTTAAATTACATTTAGTGCAGGTAATAATGTACACCACATTTGATGTTTCACAATTGCTAAAATTTTTTAGATTATAACTAGAGATGAGCGAACACCCAAATGCTCGGGTGCTTGTAACTCGAGTCAAGCTTTTCGTAATTTTCGACAGGTCATTTCGAGTAACGAACCCCATTGAAGTCAATGGGAGACTCAAGCATTTTTCAAGGTGACTGATGCTCTGCATAGGGGAGGGTGTATGATTCACCTGAAAACATCAGAAAGTGATGGAAACACCACAGAAATGGATAAGGAATAGCAGGGGCAGCATGCATGGATGTATCTGAGGCTCCCAGGTCGCACTATTAAGCCAAATTGTGGGCAAGAGCCTGGTGGTCACCCCCCTAACAATTTAGTTGGGCCAGACCATAATCAGCAAGGCACACGCGCTGGCACATCTTAGCTAAGCACCACACTAGGTGCAACGAAGGCCAATCACTGCCTGCGGGTGACACCACTGCCTCTTCTCCTCGTGTCAGTGTCCACAGCGTACTGAAATTTTTCCCAGCGCAGCGTCCAGCTGTCCCCATCCCAGACATGGTAAGGCGCACCCCTTCGCCTACTCAGTAGGCCACAGCGTACTGAAATTTTTCCCAGCGCAGCGTCCAGCTGTCTTCATGCCACACGCTCGCTTAATAGCCACACCACCCTCATGTCTATTTATAAGTGCGTATTGGATGAGGAGGAACAGGAGACGCACACTGCAGAGGGTTGGCAGTGCGGAAATACTGCAGAATGTACTCAGCGGAAATTTCTGTGAAAAATTCTGCAGCATTTCCACATCTAAAAAGCAGTCAAAATCTGCCCGCTGTCTATTTTGAAACAGCCCTACCCATTTCCACCAAATGTAAACATACCCCAGCGGTTTTAAATCCCCCCCCCCCCGATAATAGTGACCCCCCCAGCAATAATAGGGACATCCCACAGCGGCCCCAAGTATAATAGTGACCCCTCCCCCAGCGGCCCCCCAGCAGTAATAATAGTGACACCCCCCAGCGTTCCCCCAGCAGTAATAATGTCTGCCCCCCCCCCAGCAGACCCCCAGCAGTAATAATGCCACCCCAGCGGCTCCCACAGCAGTAATAATGCCCCCCTAGCGGTCCCTCAGCAGTAATAATGCCCCCCCAGCCATAATAATGCCCCCCCCAGCGGTCCCCCCAGCAGTAATAATGCCCCCAGCGGTTCCCCAGCAGTCTCCCAGCAGTATAAGAAAAATATTGATGCATTCCATTTGTGGTGCATAGAGTTTACCCAATCTTCTGGGAGGAACTATTTTCACACTTAGAATTGTAAGCATAGCACATTTCACAACACATGTTGTTTCCATACCTTCCAGTATGTGCATCCTCAGCAGCTCTGAGTGTTCAGGGCAACACTTGATTTTATGCTTTAAATAGTTTTCAGTCTGGAAACCACAAAAAGACAAAAAAATGAAACTTAAAAAGGGAATGTAGAACAAACAGCTAATATAAGAAAAAAAAATACATTTACTAGAATATATAATACATTATTTATGCCCATTCAAATAAGAGCTGTCAGCCAAACCCACCGATTATTAATGGCTTCAATTTATTTAGGTGGTCTGGGTGACTTCTTGGGGGAATTTACAAGTTAATTGCAAAAATGCACAAATCACATGACTGCTACAAATTAAGGGTGATGGTTGGCTAGTAAGAGCCAGCTGAATGTTTTGTTTGACCAACTGCATATTAAATGTAAGAGCTCCTGTCCAAGGGCGGGTTTGAATTCCGGGATGATCTGGAGTTCAAGCCGCCCCTTGAAAATCGTGGGCGTCCGCAGCTTAATTAAAGCATGCAGATTTGTTTTGCGGACCTTCTTGTCTGGAAAACAGATCACAGCAAGCTCTATGTTGCTGTGGATCCCGCAGGGACTTCTTCCATTAAAGTCAATGGAAGCCATCCCATCTGCGGCACACTCGGAACTGTCACTTCGGGTGTGCTGTGGGTCCCACATAGATCATGATATTTGTTTTTTTAAATCCCCACTGCGCATGTCTAACGGGCCTGCCCACAAGCATGGAGGAGAAAACGGACGACCCGCATGCATCCGGACTGGTAAGTAATGTCCTCATGCCGCGGGAATGGTAGGATTCTGCGGCGGGGCTCCCGTCCACAGAACCCAACCCACCCATGGACATGAGGGCTAATGCTCACATTTTTTTAAATTTCAAAAACATTTGTGGAGATACACATTCTGGAGCTGTGGGCTTATGCACCATAAACTGTCGTAATCATAAAGATTAGTTTGAGCAACATTTTAGGTATTTCACCACTTTTTCCTGCAGTGGAAATAGAAAGTGAGCCCAGCCTTAGTAGGAAGATGTACTCATTTTGGAAAACTCCACAAACTGGCAATGAGTCCAGCGTACTCTATGTAATCTTATGCACAGATGAAAATAAATAAGTGTGACTGTTTCAGAAATACTACCACTATATCCCTGGGCACCAACAATCAGCCTGCAGTCAAATTCACTCAAGTAACCACGTTAACCCATAATTGCAAAATGTTGCCCTCTGCTGCGCACAGATCTGATGCTGAGAACAGATCATGACATGGTACTGTGTTACTGATCACTAGATGTCACAGATGGCTCTTCCTAATGTAGTGATCATTCAGTGTAAATAAAGAACTGTCTGACAGCTCAGAAGGTAGCAATGACATTGTAAAATTTGAATAGATGTTGCAGACCAACAATTTTTTTCCATTTTGTAAACTTTTTGAAAGGGATGAGGTGATGCTTAGCTGAGAATACTGGTTACAAGAAGCTGTGCATAGAACATATGCATGCTTATGCATCGATTCACCAACGCACTTCACTAAACGATGCCACAGAAAATTTCAGCCAACTCTTCCGACCAGGATTGCTGCTACTGTCCTCATTCCCTTCTTCAATAATTTTTTCAGAAGTGGTCTAAATGTTAGGTCAGAAGTTGGGAAAGAAGACCACACAAAAAGTGCAATACATAAGTTACAGTTTATGGCACCATTTACTAGTATGCCACTTTATTAATTAATAGAGATGAGCGAACACCAAAATGTTCGGGTGTTCGTTATTCGGAACGAACTTCCCGCGATGTTCGAGGGTTCGTTTCGAACAACGAACCCCATTGAAGTCAATGGGCGACCAGAGCATTTTTGTATTTCGCCGATGCTCGCTAAGGTTTTCATGTGTGAAAATCTGGGCAATTCAAGAAAGTGATGGGAACGACACAGCAACGGATAGGGCAGGCGAGGGGCTACATGTTGGGCTGCATCTCAAGTTCACAGGTCCCACTATTAAGCCACAATACCGGCAAGAGTGGGCCCCCCCCCCTCCCAACAACTTTTACTTCTGAAAAGCCCTCATTAGCATGGCATACCTTTGCTAAGCACCACACTACCTCCAACAAAGCACAATCACTGCCTGCATGACACTCCACTGACACTTCTCCTGGGTTACATGCTGCCCAACCGCCCCCCCTCCCCCCCACAGCGCACACCAAAGTGTCCCTGGGCAGCCTTCAGCTGCCCTCATGCCACACCACGCTCATGTCTATTTAGAATTGCGTCTGCCATGACGAGGGACTGCAGGCACACACTGCAGAGGTTGGCACGGCTAGGCAGCGACCCTCTTTAAAAGTGGCGGAGCGATAGCCCACAATGCTGTACAGAAGCAATGAGAAATAGAATCCTGTGCCACCGCCATCAGGAGCGGCACACGTGGGCATAGCAATGGGGAACCTATGTGCCACACACTATTCATTCTGTCAAGGTGTCTGCATGCCCCAGTCAGACCGGGCTTTTTAATTCATAGACACAGGCAGGTACAACTCCCTATTGTGAAGTCCCTGTCGACCCACAGCATGGGTGGCTCCCTGGAACCCACCGGCGGTACATAAAAATATCCCATTGCATTGCCCAACACAGCTGAGGTAGTAATGTCGTGCTTAATGCAGGTGGGCTTCGGCCCACACTGCATGCCCCAGTCTGACTGGGGTTCTTTATAAGTGTACAGATGTAGTAAAAACTCCGTGTGCACCTACAGCATGGGTGGGTGCCAGGAAGCCACCGGCGGTACATAGAAATATCCCATTGCATTGCCCAACACAGCTGAGGTAGTAATGTTGTGCTTAACCCTTTCCAATCCAATTTGTATATGGTTTTCCTAGGGGGCTTACTCTTTTTCTGCCGTTATACAACGGCGCTATATGCTGGCTAAAGCCAGTACTGCATGAGCTGACACGTAGGATAGGCTCCGACAGCAGAGAGGCTGGCAATATACAGTAAGAGAACCCCGACGGACGTCTACCAACAATGGAGCTGTACAGCCTTAAACCCTAATGTCTTCACAGGTCACACAGTGGACTGGAAAGGGTTAATGCAGGTGGGTTTCGGCCCACACTGCATGTCCCAGTCAGACTGGGTTTCTTTATAAGTGGAAACAGATGCATTTATAATTCCCTGTGGACCCACAGCATGGGTGGGTGCCAGGAAGCCACCGGCGGTACATAGAAATATCCCATTGCATTGCCCAACACAGCTGAGGTAGTAATGTCGTGCGTAATACAGGTGGGCTTCGGCCCACACTGCATGCCCCAGTCTGACCGGGGTTCTTTACAAGTGGACACATGTAGGTTAAACTCCCTGTGGACCCACTGCCTGGGTGGGTGCCAGGAAGCCACCGGCGGTACATAGAAATATCCCATTGCATTGCCCAACACAGCTGAGGTAGTAATGTCGTGCGTAATACAGGTGGGCTTCGGCCCACACTGCATGCCCCAGTCAGACTGGGGTTCTTTAGAAGTGGACACATGTATTAAAAACTCCGTGTGCACCTACAGCATGGGTGGCTCCCTGGAACCCACCGGCGGTACATAGAAATATCCCATTGCATTGCCCAACACAGCTGAGGTAGTAATGTCGTGCTTAATGCAGGTGGGCTTCGGCCCACACTGCATGCCCCAGTCAGACTGGGGTTCTTTAGAAGTGGACACATGTATTAAAAACTCCGTGTGCACCTACAGCATGGGTGGCTCCCTGGAACCCACCGGCGGTACACAAAAATATCCCATTGCATTGCCCAACACAGCTGAGGTAACGTCAGCTGTAATGCAGGTGGGCTAAAAATTTATTTGATTACACTGTAGGCGAGGGCCCACAAAAATTGCTGTATCAACAGTACTAATGTACATCCCAAAAATTGGCCATGGCCAGCCAAGAGGGCAGGTGAAACCCATTAATCGCTTTGGTTAATGTGGCTTAAGTGGTAACTAGGCCTGGAGGCAGCCCAGTGTAACGAAAAATTGGTTCAAGTTAAAGTTCCAACGCTTTTAAGCGCATTGAAACTTATAAAAATTGTTCAGAAAAATTATTTGAGTGAGCCTTGTGGCCCTAAGAAAAATTGCCCGTTCAGCGTGATTACGTGAGGTTTCAGGAGGAGGAGCAGGAGGAGGAGGAGGAATATTAGACACAGATTGATGAAGCAGAAATGTCCCCGTTTTGGATGGTGAGAGAGAACGTAGCTTCCATCCGCAGGTGCAGCCTACGTATTGCTTACGTATCGCTGCTGTCCGCTGGTGGAGAACAGAAGTCTGGCGAAATCCAGCCTTTGTTCATCTTGATGAGTGTTAGCCTGTCGGCACTGTCGGTTGACAAGCGGCTACGCTTATCTGTGATGATTCCCCCAGCCGCACTAAACACCCTCTCCGACAAGACGCTAGCCGCAGGACAAGCAAGCACCTCCAGGGCATACAGCGCTAGTTCAGGCCACGTGTCCAGCTTCGACCCCCAGTAGTTGTAGGGGGCAGAGGCGTCACCAAGGATGGTCGTGCAATCGGCTACGTACTCCCTCACCATCCTTTTACAGTGCTCCCGCCGACTCAGCCGTGACTGGGGAGCGGTGACACAGTCTTGGTGGGGAGCCATAAAGCTGGCCAGGCCCTTAAAGACTGTTGCACTGCCTGGGATGTACATGCTGCTCGATCTACGCACATCCCCTGCTACCTTGCCCTCGGTACTGCGCCTTCTGCCACTAGCGCTGTCGGCTGGGAATTTTACCATCAGCTTGTCCGCAAGGGTCCTGTGGTATAGCAACACTCTCGAACCCCTTTCCTCTTCGGGAATCAGAGTGGGCAGGTTCTCCTTATACCGTGGATCGAGCAGTGTGTACACCCAGTAATCCGTCGTGGCCAGAATGCGTGCAACGCGAGGGTCACGAGAAAGGCATCCTAACATGAAGTCAGCCATGTGTGCCAGGGTACCTGTACGCAACACATGGCTGTCTTCACTAGGAAGATCACTTTCAGGATCCTCCTCCTCCTCCTCCTCCTCCTCAGGCCATACACGCTGAAAGGATGACAGGCAATCAGCCGGTGTACCGTCAGCAGCGGCCCAAGCTGTCTCTTCCCCCTCCTCCTCATCCTCCTCATGCTCCTCCTCCTCCTCCTGTACGCGCTGAGAAATAGACAGGAGGGTGCCCTGACTATCCAGCGGCATACTGTCTTCCCCCGCCCCCGTTTCCGAGCGCAAAGCAGCTGCCTTTATGGTTTGCAGGGAATTTCTCAAGATGCATAGCAGAGGAATGGTGACGCTAATGATTGTAGCATCGCCGCTCACCACCTGGGTAGACTCCTCAAAATTACCAAGGACATGGCAGATGTCTGCCAACCAGGCCCACTCTTCTGAAAGGAATTGAGGAGGCTGACTCCCACTGCGCCGCCCATGTTGGAGTTGGTATTCGACTATAGCTCTACGTTGTTCATAGAGCCTGGCCAACATGTGGAGCGTAGAGTTGCACCGTGTGTTGCAGGGTGCGCAGGGTGGCAGCGTCCGTGTGGGACTTGCGGAAATGTGCGCAGAGCCGGCGCGCCTTTACGAGCAGGTCTGACAAGCGTGGGTAGCTTTTCAGAAAGCGCTGAACCACCAAATTAAAGACGTGGGCCAGGCATGGCACGTGCGTGAGGCTGCCGAGCTGCAGAGCCGCCACCAGGTTACGGCCGTTGTCACACACGACCATGCCCGGTTGGAGGCTCAGCGGCGCAAGCCAGCGGTCGGTCTGCTGTGTCAGACCCTGCAGCAGTTCGTGGGCCGTGTGCCTCTTATCGCCTAAGCTGAGTAGTTTCAGCACGGCCTGCTGACGCTTGCCCACCGCTGTGCTGCCACACCGCGCGACACCGACTGCTGGCGACATGCTGCTGCTAACACATCTTGATTGCGAGACAGAGGAGGAGGAGGAGGAGGAGGGTGCTTTAGTGGAGGAAGCATACACCTCCGCAGATACCACCACCGAGCTGGGGCCCGCAATTCTGGGGGTGGGTAGGACATGAGCGGTCCCAGGCTCTGACTCTGTCCCAGCCTCCACTAAATTCACCCAATGTGCCGTCAGGGAGATGTAGTGGCCCTGCCCGCCTGTGCTTGTCCACGTGTCCATAGTTAAGTGGACCGTGGCAGTAACCGCGTTGGTGAGGGCGCGTACAATGTTGCGGGAGACGTGGTCGTGCAGGGCTGGGACGGCACATCGGGAAAAGTAGTGGCGACTGGGAACTGAGTAGCGCGGGGCCGCCGCCTCCATGATACTTTTGAAGGACTCCGTTTCCACAACCCTATACGGCAGCATCTCAAGGCTGATAAATTTTGCTATGCGGACGGTTAACGTTTGAGCGTGCTGGTGCGTGGCGGCGTACTTGCGCTTGCGCTCCAACAGTTGCGCAAGCGACGGCTGGACGGTGCGCTGAACTACACTGCTGGATGGGGCCGAGGACAGCGGAGGTGAGGGTGTGGGTGCAGGCCAGGAGACGGTAGTGCCTGTGTCCTGAGAGGGGGGTTGCATCTCAGTGGCAGGTTGGGGCACAGGGGGAGAGGCAGGGGTGCAAACCGGAGGCGCTGAACGGCCTTCGTCCCACCTTGCGGGGTGCTTGGCCATCATATGTCTGTGCATGGTGGTGGTGGTGAGGCTGTTGGTGTTGGCTCCCCGGCTGAGCTTTGCGCGACAAAGGTTGCACACCACTGTTCGTCGGTCGTCAGGCGTCTCTGTGAAAAACTGCCAGACCTCAGAGCACCTCGGCCTCTGCAGGGTGGCATGGCGCGAGGGGGCGCTTTGGGAAACACTTGGTGGATTATTCGGTCTGGCCCTGCCTCTACCCCTGGCCACCGCACTGCCTCTTGCAACCTGCCCTGCTGATGCCCTTGACTCCCCCTCTGTAGACCTGTCCTCCTGAGTAAGCGTTGCACACCAGGTGGGGTCAGTCACCTCATCGTCCTGCTGCTCTTCCTCCGAATCCTCTGTGCGCTGCTCCCTCGGACTTACTGCCCTTACTACTACCTCACTGCAAGACAACTGTGTCTGATCGTCATCGTCCTCCTCACCCACAGAAAGTTGTTGAGACAGTTGGCGGAAGTCCCCAGCCTCTTCCCCCGGACCCCGGGAACTTTCGAATGGTTGGGCATCAGTGACGATAAACTCCTCTGGTGGGAGAGGAACCGCTGCTGCCCAATCTAAGCAGGGGCCCGAGAACAGTTCCTGGGAGTGTTCCCGCTCCTGAGCAGGTGTTATTGTAGTGGAGTGAGGAGGCTGGGAGGAAGGAGGAGCAGCAGACAGAGGATTCGGATTGGCAGCAGTGGACGGCGCAGAACTGCGGGTAGACGATAGGTTGCTCGAAGCACTTTCTGCCATCCAGGACAGGACCTGCTCACACTGCTCATTTTCTAATAACCGTCTCCCGCGTGGACCCATTAATTGGGCGATGAATGTGGGGACACCAGAAACGTGCCTCTCTCCTAATCGCGCAGCAGTCGGCTGCGACACACCTGGATCAGGAGCTTGGCCTGTGCCCACACCCTGACTTGGCCCTCCGCGTCCTCGGCCGCGTCCACGTCCTCTAGGCCTACCCCTACCCCTCAGCATGCTGTATTACCAGTGATTTGATTTCACAGGCAGCTAATAAATTGGCGCAAGACTGCAGGCCAAATATAATTTTTTCCCTTTTTTGAAAACGAAAGGCCCCACTGCCTCTAGTGAATGAATAATCTAAGTTTAATAACTGTGCTGTTTTCCTGCTAATGTGTCACAAAACGTGAGGGTAGCAGAGTTATTAACTGTGGCAGAGCAGGTATTTTTTTTCCCAATTAAGGAAAGCAAATGGCGAAGCCAGGAGTAAAACGTAGCTGGGTGCGTCTGATTTTTACAGGTTGCACACGCAGCCGACACGTGTCCACCGGCGTTAGGACGGACAGAGGCAGGACAAATAGAATTATTTTCCGTTTTTTTGCACCAAAAGGCAGCACTGCGTATATTCTATGAACATGAGAAGTTTAATAACTGTGCTGTTTTCCTGCTAATGTGTCACAGAACGTGAGGGTAGCAGAGTTATTAACTGTGGCAGAGCAGGTATTTTTTTTCCCAATTAAGGAAAGCAAATGGCAAAGCCAGGAGTAAAACGTAGCTGGGTGCGTCTGATTTTTACAGGTTGCACACGCAGCCGACACGTGTCCACCGGCGTTAGGACGGACAGAGGCAGGACAAATAGAATTATTTTCCGTTTTTTTGCACCAAAAGGCAGCACTGCGTATATTCTATGAACATGAGAAGTTTAATAACTGTGCTGTTTTCCTGCTAATGTGTCACAGAACGTGAGGGTAGCAGAGTTATTAACTGTGGCAGAGCAGGTATTTTTTTTCCCAATTAAGGAAAGCAAATGGCAAAGCCAGGAGTAAAACGTAGCTGGGTGCGTCTGATTTTTACAGGTTGCACACGCAGCCGACACGTGTCCACCGGCGTTAGGACGGACAGAGGCAGGACAAATATAATTATTTTCCGTTTTTTTGCACCAAAAGGCAGCACTGCGTATATTCTATGAACATGAGAAGTTTAATAACTGTGCTGTTTTCCTGCTAATGTGACACAGAACGTGAGGGTAGCAGAGTTATTAACTGTGGCAGAGCAGGTATTTTTTTTCCCAATTAAGGAAAGCAAATGGCAAAGCCAGGAGTAAAACGTAGCTGGGTGCGTCTGATTTTTACAGGTTGCACACGCAGCCGACACGTGTCCACCGGCGTTAGGACGGACAGAGGCAGGACAAATAGAATTATTTTCCGTTTTTTTGCACCAAAAGGCAGCACTGCGTATATTCTATGAATAATAACTGTGTTGTGGCCCTGCCTATACAATTCTTTCCCTGCAGTATCAATGGAGGGTGCAATGGTCTGCAGAGGCGATTTTGAGAAGCAAAAAAAAATGCAGCACAGCTAACAGCAGCCTGGACAGTACTGCACACGGTTAAATATGGCCCTAGAAAGGACCGTTGAGGTTCTTGAAGGCTACACTCACTCCTAACACTCTCCCTGCCTATGCAGCACTTCTGTCCCTAATGCCAGGTGCAACGCTCTGCAGAGCCGATTTTGAGGAAAAAAAAAATTGCCACTGCTAACAGCAGCCAACACACAGCTATCAGTGGCCCTAATAAGGACCTTTGGGGGGTCTTGAAGCCTACACTAACTACCAATTCTTTCCCTACAGCAGCTCCGGTACAAACAGCACTGTCCCTCATCTAACTCACACGGCATCTGAGGCGAACCGCGGGAGGGGCCGACTTTTATGTTCGGGTGACACCTGATCTTCCCAGCCACTCACAGCAGGGGGGTGGTATAGGGCTTGAATGTCACAGGGGGAAGTTGTAATGCCTTCCCTGTCTTTCAATTGGCCAGAAAAGCGCGCTAACGTCTCAGGGAAGGAAGTGAAAGTAACCAGAACACCGCATGGTGTTCGTTACGAATAACGAACATCCCGAACACCCTAATATTCGCACGAATATCAAGCTCAGAAGAACACGTTCGCTCATCTCTATTAATTAATTTAAAAACAATTAGTCTCACTGGTAATTCCCTTTTCATAAAACCCTCATGATGAAACCAGGCCATGTAAAATCATTTTCTGTCCAACAGGTAAGGACAAGAAACTTAAAAGAGCAGGGCCGTTCTTCAACACACCTCCAATGTCTTCCAGAACCTGACAGGCCTTCAAAGAAATCTTGCTACAAGCATACATTCCCTCTCTATTCTGAGGTCTCTTTACTAAAATATACTTAAAGAGTAGCTGCACTTTCTGAAAACTTTTGACATGTCATAGAGAAATGTAAAATTATTAATCAGTGGGGGTTCCAGTGCTGAGACCACCATAGAACGCTAGAATGACGGGGCTGCAGCTCTAACCTGAATCCTGTGTTGTCTTGGCTAGTTTGCTAGTTTTTGGCTGCATTTAGCAGCAGGAGACTGCCTCATAGAGGTCTATAGAAGCTTCCTATACACTTCTGTGAGGCTGTCGTTAGCTGGCTGAAACAGACAGAAATGAGCTGACATAGCCAAGAAGACACAGGATTCAGGTGAGCTCTGCAGTCCCCTAATTCCAGTAATCAGCGGGGGTCTCAGCAGCGGGACCTCCATTGATCAATACTTTTGATAAGTTTCTCTATGACATGTCAAAAGTATTCTGAAAGTGCAGGTACTCTTTAAGGACTATGGATGCCTTCACTGAATGTTTTCTCTAATCTGTAGAGATGAGCGAGCGTACTCGGTAAGGACTGATACTCGAGCGAGTATCGTCCTTACCGAGTACCTGCCTGCTCGCCCGCAAGGATTCGGGTGTCGGCAGGTTGAGCGCTGCGTTGCGGGAGTGAGCAGGAGGGGGGGGGAGAGGGATCTCTCCCCCGTTCCCCCCCGCTCTCCCCGCCACCTGCTGGCACCCGAATCTTTGCAGGCAAGCAGGCAGGTACTCGGTAAGGACGATACTCGCTTGAGTATCTGTCCTTACCGAGTACGCTCGCTCATCTCTACTAATCTGTCATTTTTTTTCATAAAAAATATTTTTGCAATTGGATTTATTAGCTTCTCCCCAAATTTTTTTCATTCAATTCATCCCCCCCTACCAATCCTTCATCGTTCTGGAATGCACATAAGGCTTACACAAGGAGCCTACTCATAAAACAAACAATATAAAAGACAACAGAATGCAACCAATCTAGACCTTTTGGATAAAGTCTCTACTCTAGCTGCAGCCCATAAAGCCGACCCTTCACTATCGAACTTGCTCCCCTTTAAAAAAGGCAAGAACAGAATTGCAGGCACATATTGCACTAGACCAATGAAACCATCTTAAACTGCTAAAAATGCTGCACTATAATTCCCATAACAAAGCAAGCAAATATATGCATGCCTCTTCGGATCTATTTCATTATGCCTGAGGAAGATCCCTGAGAGGTTCGAAAGCTCGCTATAACATCATATATTTTTGTTAGCCATTAAAAGGTATCATATCTACAAGAATAATTGGTTTCTCTTGCTGGTAACAATCACATAAAGCAAGCAAACTAATGGCTAACAGAGTCAAAGCAGCAAAAGCACAGTCTAGAATCCCTTTCCTACAATCTCAAGCAACAAACAATAAGTTTTATAGCCCACAAAAAAATTGCTGACGAATTCAGCAAATATTGTATCTTACTCTATAACTCACCTCTTGACAAAGATACCTCTCAACCCACTAATAAAATGATTAACAACTTCCTCTGAACAATATCCCTTCCGTGCCTCTCCCAGAAGCAAATCCAAGAACTAAATCTCCCTACTTCAACCCAAAAAAATAGCTACAGCTATTAGGTTGCAAAAATCAAGCAAATCCCCTGTGTTGCATGATTTTTTTAATGAATATCTCAAGACATTCAAGTCAATCTTGCTCCCTTACATATGCAATTTGTTTTTTCAATCACATAATGCTTACAGGGGTAGCACCACCGGAAAACGTAACAGCAACTATAGTAAATCGCCCCAAGGATTGTAAATCTTTTTATACCCCAAGCAATTTCCGATCGATTTCACTCCTTAATTTGGACATCAAATTATATACCAAAATAATTGCTCACTGACTTTTCCCCATCTTGCCTCAACTCATTAAAAAGCCAAGTAGGCTTCATTAGGGATGACAAGCTCCGGATGGTAAAAGACAATCTTGCGACAGCGGTGGGGGCCAGTCGAACGCCTTCTCTGCTCTTCACGATGGAAGGCGTTCGATAGGATACATTGGGAAATTATACGACAGGCATTGGAGAGGTTCAGCCGTACTGTGCTGATCCTTCCTGCCATGACCGCTCTCTATGCTTCCCCATCTTCATCTGCTCTGACGAATGGCATACTCTCTAAGTTGTTTTTATATTACCAATAACACACGTCAAGGGTGCCCACTGTCCCCGCCTATTTTCCCGATGATGATGGAACTATTAGCAGAGGCCATAAGAACCAATCCTCTTATTAAAGGTATTCCCTTTGGGGCAAACTCGCACAAGATTACAGATTAGTCTGTAATTAAGGTATGTTGATGTCTATATATGTGAGAAGTGATTTAATGATATTATGCTTGACAAAGGCGTCAGATGACGCAGAAACGCGTTGCATTTTTGTTAGTAGAGGTACTATAAACCTGTTATTTTATATTTATTGTTATTTTATGTCTATGGGATTAAACTTAGCTTTCTAATCATATCATTGTGGAAGCTTATTCCCTGTATGCCCTTGAGGTCCTGTGACGGAGCGCAGCTAGATAAAGATCTTTTTTCCTTTTTTATATTGCACTAGCTTACCCATCGCGCGTTGCTGCGAAGACAGACATACATACATACATTCGTTTTTATATATCTAGATAACAACCAATCACAGTGCAGCTTTCAAGTTACCTCAGCGATATAATATATAACAACCAATCACAGTGCAGCTTTAATGTTACCTCAGCAGTATCATATATAGCAACCAATCACAGCACAGCTTTCATGTTACCTCAGCAGTATAAAAAATAGCCCCAATCACAGCACAGCTTTCATTTTACCTCAGGATTCTCAATATCCAGCAATTGTCTTGCGAAACGTTCGGCGGGTGCATCATTTTGTAGTTGAACACGCATTCCCGTTGCTCGTAATGCCTTTTGCTTTCGTGCTTGAGATGGAAATCAAACGATTTTTGTCCGGGGGGCATAACTGTCGACGATGCTCGCACGCGCGCCACCTATCGTAGGATAGATGTACTATGCCAGTAATCTTCCCAGGAGTGTACTCAACAACTTCCCAAAGTTTCATGGTGATTGGATGAATGGTGTAGTAATGCATAAAGAACAGACAGACAGACAGACAGTCATTCATTTATAAATATATATATGAGTTCAGGAAGTGAGAGAATTAGATTCCATACGTAAAATTTGGACGCTAATTCTTTTGCATTTAGAATTGAATAATCGAGTTGGGACCCATTAGCTTTTCCTATTTATGACATAATCAATGCCCGTGCCAAATTACATCGGGAAGTGAGAGAATTAGATTCCGTACGTAAAATTTGGACGCTAATTCTTTTGCGCATAGAATTGAATAATCGAGTTGGGACCCATTAACGTTTCCTATTCATGACATAATCAATGCTCATGCCAAATTTCAAGTTTCTATGACATTGGGAAGTGAGAGAATTAGATTCCGTACGTAAAATTTGGACGCTAATTCTTTGGCGCTTAGAATTGAATAATTGGGTTGGGACTCATTACCTTTTCCTATTTATGATATAATCAATGCTCATGCTAAATTACATTGGGAAGTGAGAAAATTAGATTCCGTACGTAAAATTTGGACGCTAATTAATTGGCGCTTAGAATTGAATAATCGAGTTGGGACCCATTAGCTTTTTCTATTTATGACATAATCCGTGCTCGTGCCAAATTTCAAGTTTCTATGACATTGGGAAGTGAGAAAATTAGATTCCGTGCGTAAAATTTGGACGCTAATTCTTTTGCACTTAGAATTGAATAATCAAGTTGGGACCTATTAGCTTTTCCTATTTATGACATAATCAATGCTTGTGCCAAATTTCAAGTTTCTATGACATTGGGAGGTGAGAAAATTAGATTCTGTACGTAAAATTTGGACGCTAATTCTTTGGCGCTTAGAATTGAATAATTGAGTTGGGACCTATTAACTTTTCCTATTTATGACATAATCAATGCTCATGCCAAATTTCAAATTTCTATGACATTGGGAAGTAAGAGAATTAGTGGCAGTGATGGAAATCAAACGATCTACGTGGGGGGGGGGCGTAACTGTCGACGACGCTCGCACGCGCACCATTTATCATAGGATAGTTTTACTATGCCTATAATCTTCCCAGGAGTGTACTCAACAACTTCCCTAAGTTTCATGGCGATCGGATGAATGGTGTAGTAGCGCATAAAGGACAAACAGACAGACAGACACGCACGCAGACAGACACGCATACATTCAATTTTATATATATAGATTATCCCCATTTTTCTGCTGGAGAACTGGGGTTTTCTTTATAGCTGCTGCTCTCCAAAATTATAGTGTGTAGCTATCTAACACACACACGTTTTTTTGGATTATACGGAGGATCTTCACTTAAAAGAAACCCATTGAAGGCCGACTTGGACTCCAGGTGTGGGTGGGACATAACTTATGTTGTTCCACCTAGCACCGGGTAAGTGGATTGGATTCATTATTTATTACCCTACACGTGTGCAAGGCGCTCTCCCTGATTTGTCCCCCTTTGGTGGAGGGGATGCGAGGGGTTGGGCTCTCTTCTAGACATATTTTGGACATGCCCTATGCTGTATCATTACTGAGATCAGGTCTCCCAGTTTATAGCTACCCTGCAACCTGTTATTACAAAAAATGAAACTGAACTGGCCCTTTTTCTTATAGGCATAGAAAATTTACCTCGTAGCCATAGTCATTGTGTGTCATATGTTCCACACTTCCTGAATCCTAATAGCCAGGAAATGGAAATCTAAATGTACGCCTTTTATGTTGGAGATGCAGGAGGCTGTTTCATTAAACTTTATCCACGAGAAAATAATTGAAAACCAAAAGAAAAACAAGGGTTGATTCAGTGAAAACTGGGCGGCATGGTCCCATATGCTTTGGAACTCCTTGGGTTTGTGGTGTGCCTTCCTCTTCTCAGTCTTATGCTGGGATGGCCTTCAGCTTGACCACATTTAACCTCTTAGTGATGGCCCTATGCAGCGCCCGAGGAGTGGGCCCACAGCCGAGGAGATAGCAGGATAGTTTAAGACCTTGCCACGGGGCTCTACCATCTCCTCCCCTGGGGCTAGCCCGGGACCCACCCAAGTTACTGCTGGGGAAGATCACAGAGGGAAAAGTAACTGGGGGTTACCTGTAGTCCATTTGTTACACGTGACGCCACCGTTCTGTCCTCTGTGGTGAAACTTGACAATGGAATAAACTAGTCCACTCACAGGGGAAACTTTCTGAACAAAACGGGAATTGTCGGTAATGTCTGTTTACTGTAACTTGGCAATGTTCAAAGTACATCAACAGTGGTGGCACAGATACAACAAGATAAAGTGGTGCGACAGGGAGGATTACTTGGGATATTCAGAAAAATCCACAGTCCAAGTTATCTGTGTGATTCCCTTCCGGACGACTCTCTCTCTCATTCTTTACCGCTCCACATTCGCATTTCTTATGCTCTCTTTTTGCCATGCAGCGGTCCTTCTCTTTCTCAGTGTTTAGTGGTAGCACTGGCATATCCTGGGTAAACTGGACCCAGGCCAAGCAGAAGGGATTCGCTCGGCTTCCTCCATTCTCTCCTCACATGGACCTATCAGTGTCAGTGTGGCTCACTCGACAGAAATTCTCTCACTTGCTAACGTGCCAGCAGTACTCCTCTATTCTCACTCTCTCCCTCTTTTTCTCTCTTCAGCATTCTTGCAAGCACATACATATATATAAAACATATGACTTACACAGCGATACATTTTCCAGACACTAACCCATTCAATCCTGCAGAGGTGCAATACGCATAATAACTCATACGCATACTACACTAACAATACAATGGCATGAGACAGACATATAACATTATGGAGGGGCCCCACTAACTTTGGCCCACTACACCTATAGTGTTTTTATGTCAGGACATGCATGAAGGGTGATCGCGGAGCACCACTCCCCCCCCCTTCATACATCCTGTGTGGTGGCTGTTTCTTACAGCCGGCACCCAACGGCAACAGCTGCGATGAGCCGTGCATTTAAATCCCCCGAACGATGTTTGGGGTCCCGTACGGCCAACCATGATGAGATCGCAGGGAGTTTCGCAGGTGCCATGGTAGCTGGGGGTAGCTGGGGGCCTTCTGAAAGCCCCCTAGGGCTGTCATAGCAGGATGCCTATCAAGCCATCCCCATGTGTTTTTAAAATGACACAATTGCCAAAAAAATGAAAATCATAATTTTTCCTTCTGCTTTGCTTGGATTTATTCAAAAACTGTGGTGTGAAAATATGCAATACACCCCTAGATGAATTCGTGAAGGCATCTAGTTTTCAAAATGGATGTAGTTGTTAAAATGCATTTATGGGGGTATCTATCATTCTGACACCTATGAGCCTTTGCAATCTTGGCTTGGTGTAGGAAAACAAAGTGTTCCTCAAAATGCTGAAAAGTAATGTTAAATTTGTACATCTCCTAAATGGCGCCGCCCCCCCGCATTTGCTCGGACGAGTATGCAGTTACTCAAGAAGAGCGATGCTCTCTCTCGAGTCTGCCTTTACCGAGCGTGCTCACTCATCTCTAATAATTAATCCAACTTATTTTTTGCTGCTTACCTGTGCTCTTTCCAAACTCTTTCTCTGCTCATGAAAAGATGCTGGACTCTTCAATGCTAAAATAAAAAGATAGACAGTTTCAAATTGTAGCATTGTGTGGAAATAGCAACTAGTAATAGAAAAATCTACACATTCTACTGTTCCATTTGAGAGAACTATCATAGTTTAAAAAAAACATTTTTTGGCATATTTTGAGAAATTCTAAGGGCTATTCCTATGACATGATAAAATCTGTGTTCATTTAAGGCACCTGTCCCTATTTTAAAGAAGTTGAACCAAAGCACAAGCGTGTTCTGGAAGAACTTAAAGAGGCTCTGTCACCATCTTTTTGCATCCTTCTCTGACAGCACCATAAAGTAGTGACAGACACACTAATTACAGTGATATGTCTGCTGTATATACCTGTGTATGTAATGGTTGTAGCTCAGGAAATAAGCTTTCTGAGCTACTATATCCTGGGGTAATTCAGACTTGGTTGCCATAACAGCAACATGGTTTAAGGATTGCAATGATGGTGAAATAGCCATACCCGTATACACACTGTACAGAAAACACAGAGTAGAAAGGGCTGTGCATGGTTCGTGTAGCGCACAGACAAAATGAGATAAAGTTCGGCTCATGATAGTAAAGAAATATTGGTAGCTCAATAGGAAGATTACCAAATAAATATAGTAGTTTTGGTAACAAAAGCATTATAGAAGCTGGCTTCTGGCCTTGGGGTTTTTTGCCTTCCTCTGGATCAACACAGTAGGATAGACAGGCTGGACTAGATGGACAATGTCTTCATTCGGCCTTACATACTATGTTACTATGTATGTATTCTTCCAAGCCACTATATCTCAAATTCAGTTAGTTTTTAAGAACTGTCCTACAATGCTTTTAGCATAAGGCAGTTAAATGATGCCCTCATTTTGGCAATCAAAGGGATATTTGTTTTGTAAATAATGTAATAAGTCACTGGAGACATTTATAGGTAAAATTTGGTATTTTTGTGCATTTACTTTGTAGTAAGAAATCTGTCCAAACTCTTTGATAACTTCTAACGCAGTAATAGTGTCAAGATGATGTCATCTGCATATAGTGATATAAAGTGAGTGCAGTTGCCAATCAGGATACCGTTAATTACAGCATTGTTTCTAAGGGCTGTATCTAAGGGTTCCAATGATAGTATAAAGATTAGTGGAGACAGTGGGCATTTTGGGATATTTGTAGACAGCTAGAAACTCTTCTCTCAGTCTTATTTTTTGATTCTAAACATTCCCATATCCTTTAACTGTTCCTCATAGGACATGGTAACTCTTATCTGAACTTGCTCCAGTTTGTTGATATTTTTTTTTAATTAGGGTATCCAGAACTTGTCATAGTATTCCAGATGAGGTCTGACTTAGGGCCCATTTAGACACAATGATTATCGCTCAAAAGCCGTCTTTTGAGCGATAATTGTTTTGTCTAACTGCACTGACATTGTGCAGTTTTCATTAAGCAGTTGCTGATTGTTGTCTTTCAGCATGCTGAAGGACAAAGATCAGCCTTATCAGGAATTCACAGCGGGATACAGCTGATATTATTGTTTTAGCTGTATCCCGCTCTCTGAACACAGGCGGGGTATAAAGAAGAGAGTGGCTCAGCTGTGTTCTTCATACCCCGCTCAGAGCGCTTGGATGTATAACAGCCAGGCGCTCCGAGCAGAGAACAGCTGGATGCAGAAGACAAGCGGCCTCGCTCGTCTTATGCAGCCCCCGCTCACAGTGCTCGGTTGTATAACAGCCAGACGCTCCGAGCAGAAAACAGCTGGATGCAGAAGACAAGCAGCTCTGCTTGTCTTCTGCATTTCCCCCCATTTGGAGCGCTCAGCTGTATAACAGCTGGGCACTCCGAGGAGAGAACAGCTGGATGCAGAAGACAAGCAGCTCCACGGTAAAACACGGGCATTGAAAGACTGTATTTTCAATTTTTTCTTCACACTCACAGATACATATTGTAAATTCTGCAAATGGAAGAAAAATGGCAGCTTCTCTATTTTACAGCGGAATCCGCACAGACAGCTTTCATTGATGTCAAAGGAGGTATCTGACCTGCAGCCCATTAACATTGCATATGGGTTGCAGGTACCCGCGTCATCGCTAAGTGACAGCGTGGAAAATACAAGCAAGAAAAACCTGTACTGCCCATGACTGCCTTCGTATCTCTGCGGTAATACGCAATAATGGTTAGTTCCGTACACAGGGTCACCGACCAGCCTCACAGCTGGAATCCTCTGTGGGACTCCCGCATGCAGAATACAACCCCGCCATGTGTGCCTGGTCTTATGTATGTACTAGACCACTTTGAGCGAGTTACCTATTGTACCTGAAAGCTCCCACAGACACCTGATGCATCTTCACAGTCTGTCCCAGCAGCAGAGGTTCATGATGTTCTCCCATTGCTTTCAATGAAACTGGTGCTGCTGCTGCTGACCCCATTGGAAACAATGAGCTATATCGCAAAATAAAATGTGCATGCTGTGATTTGTTTTTCACGCAGCATCGCAGAACTGAAAACATCGCAAATGAGAATGAAACCATTGAAATTCATTGGTTTCATAATCATGCGTTTTCATTTACTCTCGCAACGTTAGAAAATCACCCAAATTTCTCACCAGTGTGAAAGTGCCCTAAAGAAGATTGACAAGTAGAAGCATTTTAAAAAGCTCTTTGAGGAAGAGGGCTTTTTTGAATGGAGATGAGTGAGTCCCTATGCTATTCTGCACTCATGTACTGTGCTTCTGCCAGAGGAGAGTGCCCTCACTGATGAGCTTCACTCGCTGCGACCACACTGCTCTCTGTGTATACAGTAAAGGCTCATTCACACGGGCACATGCGTAAAACAATGCATGGGATCATGCAGCCACATACTGCAGATGACAGCATATCTCACACCCGCAGCATATCTCATGCGCAGTGTGACTAGTCTTTTTTTTTTCTCTCTGTCTCATAGCAATATTGCCTATATACAGTGTTACATACCCTACCCATAGAGAACAAAAGGGCTGTATGTGCTCAATACACAGTGAAATAAAGCATGCTTCAATCTTTTTCACATGCGCATCTACAAGTAATGTATACACGCTAATGTTAATGGATCAATTGACTTCATTTACCACGTACTATGTGGACGTGCATCGTGTGCATAATACGCTGTGAACTCACGGCCGTGTGAACGAACCCTTAGTGGAGCTTGAATGAGGAAGGGAGAGGAGAATAAATACTATTTAGACAGCTGACTATTTGCTGTAGAGTCCTCATCTGCAGTGACTGTGATTATGCCACACTGTAGTCAGTGACCCTGCATCTGCACAGCATGAAGAAGAGAAGTTTTGTTATCAGTGCTATAAGTTACTAGAGGCGCTTCTGCATGTAAAGCTGGTGCAAGGGAGCGCAGCACTCTAGCTCTCTTCTTACGAGATATACAAAACCCGCACACCACCTATGAACATATGAACACCACCTATGAACATATGAAATAGTTGTCTGGGGTTGTCTGAGAGGGAGGATATGAGAGCAGTTAGTGCTGTTTTGCAGATGTGAGCACAGAACTGAAGTTGAGGACTAGTCTTTGCATGATCTGAAGTCTTCGTTGAGGTTGGTTTTCTTTCAACACCTTTCTGCAAACCTGGAAGCTTGCCTCATTTTTTCAGCTCAGTGTTGCCTATTGATTCATCAGGTTATTTGTGTGTGTAAGGGCCACAGAGTTGAGGACCAAGCTTATTGTGGTATTATAGACGGCAATGGCGGCATCTATATCTTGGAGGGCTGTTAAGGTAGAGAGTGGTAGAAAGGAGTCAGAGAGCGTCAAACTATTGAGACACTTGAGTTTCCCATAGGGCTGCAGTAGATCCAGTACATGGGGAGCAGTTGAAGAGAAAAGTAAAGTGAAGTTTAGTAAAGTAAAATTTCTTGAAAATTGACTGAGGCAGGTTTGTATTCCACTATCGTCCTGAACACTTGCAGTGGTGTCACTCCAGAGCCAAGTGGTGTGAGGAATGGCCCCAGATGCTCTCTCATCATTTTGAAGCACCACACAGCTCATCATCATAGTGTTACAGTTTGGGGTGCCATCACCATCAACAGCCAATTACCTCCAGTAATCATCAGGAACACAATTATGGCACGCCGTTATGTTTATGATGTCTGCTGCCTCATATCAAGCTCATTCCATGGCCACCAGTAGGACTTAAAGGGGTTTTCCTGTCAAAAAGTATCGATGACCTATCCTCGCGACCCATGAAATCAATGGGAGCTGAAGCCAGCTATTACATTTCTGGCGCTTCTGCCTCTGACATCGGGGTTGGATGCAGAAGTGGAACACACTTTGCAGCTCCCAGCGATTTACAAGGGGAGTGAAGCCCACTGAGGCACTATAGCTGCTGCTCCATATGACAACTTCCAGCCCTGCTGCACTGACAGGCAATCAGGGGATCCCAAGTGGTGGGTCCCCAGTTATGAACTATTGATGATCCATCCTGAGAATAGGTCATCAATAGTTTTTGCCCAGAAAATCCCTTTAATAGGCATCACTACATGGCAGGACTAATGCCTTCATAGCATCCCTTTGGCACCACATGATCGCATCGCAGTGGGCTGATGGGTCAGGAAGGAGGCCCCAAGCTAACAGTTTTGAAACTGCTGTCAGCAATAATTGTGGCATCTATGTGGTTAAATAGCTGCAAATGGATGATAGGTGTATCTTGTTAAATATCGTCTACATCAGCAGAGTATGGATGCTGCTTTGAAACCAATGCTCAGCACCTTATAATGGACATGTACATCACAGAGGCTTAAGGAGGTAAAAAAAATCATCTAAATGTTTAACAAATTATGTTAATTTATAATAATTTAAGCCCAAAAATGAGCCCAAAAACTTTCCCCCAAGGCACCCATCCACATGATCAGTGCAAACTTCAAAGACATCCATTTACTATACAATTCCCCAGCAGCCACCATGTACCTCACCTCCTCTCTTTTTCTCTCTTAGTGGCCGCAGGGGTTACATGCTTCCGCCTGGCAATGTACCTGGAAGTCAATGCAGATGCCAACAACGGCTGTCAACTGCATCATGAGGCCCCAGGAGAGGTAAGTAAACTTTTATGTGACACACCAATGAGCATTTTTCTCCTCATATTCAAAGGGGTTTTGTCATTAAAAGAAAACCCTGTGCCCCAGATGGACCTGCCTAAAATAACAAATGAGGGTATAGTCACTTCTCTTGGGTTGTGGCATCAGCAGTGTCTTCCGGGTAGGTGGCTGAGCTGAAACACGTAACACGTGCGGCCAATCAAAGGCCACAGTATCATGTTCCCAAACTCCTGACATCATGATGGACAGGATATGAGGGCTGATGCCAGGGGCACTTCTGATCCGATGCAGCAGCCACATGCTTCCACCCAGCCCATCTACTCGGAAGTCAACGCTAATGACAGCATGGGCTGTTAGCTGCATCATGGGACCCCAGGAGAGGTGAATATACCCTAGTTTGTTATTTCAGGCAGGGCCCAGCTGGAGGATGGGATTTTGTTTTAATGACAAAACCCCTTTAATAAAATTACTCACTAGTGTATTCCGTGACCAATGAGCACCTCCAATGTTGAGTAAAGACAATTCTAGTAATGTGTTCCCTTCCCATGTGCCATTGCCAACACCCCAAAACATGCTGCGCTGCCTGACAGCTTATTCATGGAGCATGATGAACTAGAGGATTGGATAGCAGCGCTGGGTGTGCGCAGGCAGAACGGCTACTGGACTAGGAGGCTGTGACCTCAGCAACCTCTGTTTGCAGTGAGTTCTGGAGTGCTGCTGTGTTAATAACTGATAAATAATAAATGAATCATCTAAGAGCTATTATTTACTGAGAGAGAGGCAGGAATAACAGCACAACGTCCCAGCAGTCAGTGCATTCCTTCTTCATCGGGCACTGATCTGAGATGGCACCTTAGGTGATTGTCTCTAAGTAACCTTTATCCCTGCCCTGGCTGGAAGATACAGGCTCGTAATAATACTTAGGACTGGCGCTTGGCTATGTCCAGGAGGTGATGTTATTCATTCACCTGTACCATTAGTACCAATCTTTAGCACACACGATTGGCTAATCAGCATGTGCTCTGTAATTAGAACATGTACACAATTGTCTGGATCAGGTGCAGATTGGAGTTGACCGTTCAATTGAATCTTGAATACACATTCTAATAACGATGTCCCATGAGAGGTGACCAGGAGCAGGTGCTGTAATTTTCCATACTCACCAACTTTGTGGCTCTCGCCACTGAAGTCCGCATGCTGGATATAAAAAATTGTACTTTTTTGAAAGTCTCTGCACGCACTCTCCCATAAACTTGTATAGATGAGCTCGCACATGAGACTCTAAAAAGAGTCAGATTTTCAGCCACGGCGCAGACTTCAGCAGCGGGTGGCTTTGGAACTAGGAAGCTAACGTGTATATAAAATAGAGCACCCGGCTCCCCGTCACCTGCCCTAACAGCAACATAAGTTAATTTATATGGCTGTAGGTAGGTGACAAGCTCCCTTTAAACATTGAAAATTCATAAAAAGTATCAAATCATTTAGTCTGCTGAGATGCCAATATTAATGTCTGATGTAGCATAGTTAGAACTAAACAAGCAAACCATTTATTTTGCACTAAGAAAAATCCACATTTTCCCCTTTACAGCATGTAATAGCATGAAAACATTGTTAGAAACTAACGCGGGAGAAGTTGAGCTATTTAATAGACTTACGTGGCATTATTCCTTGGCTTACCAGCTCTTTTCGTGTCCTCCTATGTTTAAGCTTCAGTTACAACATTATAGGTTTAAAAAGGACTCTTAGTTCCACTGTCGGATAAAACTTTTCAGTAGAAATGAATTCCCCACCCTCTCAGATAGCAGAAGTAGATCTGGTCACATCAGTGTTGCCGTTTCCGTCATTTTGGGTGCTGGAGGAAGTTGCTTGTGGTATTTTAGTGCAAGATAAACAGACATACATACTGTATTACTGTAACTCTACTATTCTTAAGAATCCAGAGCGCACATTTGTAGAGCCAGTACAAGTATCTTTATAGCCTTATAAAGTACATAAAAAATGCACAAGAACAACAGCTTATGATTCTGTGGGGTTAGTGGGGCTTTAGGTTGCTGAGCCAAGAGTTACACTACTTCTAGATACTCATGACAACACTTCCTGGTCTGTTTTGGCATTGCAAAAAAAAGTGTGTTCATGTAAACATTTCAAAAAGGTTATTTCTTCAATATTGTCATCACTTGAATGTTACCGCCAGAATGAAGTACATTACTCACAATCTTAAAGGCGTTGTCCTGGATAAATTTGTACTTTACAAGCAGGTGTTACCTTGCCAAAAAATAATAAACAAGCTTATACTCACCTTTACCGGGTCCCCACATCTCCTGCCACAACTCCGTCCTCCAAGCCTGCTCTATGTTTACAAGCACTTATGTAGTGGCCAAGAATGTATATTCCTGGCTCCTCCATAAAAGTCATACATATCATGTCTTTTGTGAAGATGCACTGTGCAGACTGTCTAGTCCAGTGATGGGCAACCTTTTGAGCTCGGTGTGTCAAAATTCACCAAAAAACCGAGCATAACTCGGGTGGTGTGTCACTTTGAAAAAAACCAAACATAAATTCGCGATATTTATAGTTTAAATAACAAAAATGTATAATTGTAATGTATAACTGTATTTAATAAACCCAAGACACCCATAGCACAGGCCCTCGCCTCTCGCAGCCTCCCCCTCATTTATTTCAGTAATGATGAGCCCCCAGCGGTGAGAGTGCCCCCACAGCTCCCCCCACAGAGGCCCCCAGCAGTGACAGAGCCCCCCCACAGAGGCCCCCCAGCAGCGCCAACGCCCCCCACAGCGGCCCCCCCAGCAGCTCCCCAGCAGCAACAGTGCTCCCCACAGCGGACCCCCAGCAGTGACAGCTCCCCCCACAGCGGCCGCTAGCAGAGATGATCTCCGGCCCCACGGTGATGTCAGTGTGCTGCCGGATGCCTGCTCCACCGGACGCTCTCGCGGAACCAACAGATAGGAGACATCGGGGAAGGGGGGAGGAGGATCCTGGCTGCACACTGACATCACAGTGTGCGCCAGGCTCAGCCCTGCTAGTAGTGCTGGTTAGTGAATACCAGCAGGGGAGCCATGGCCCCTGCCAGTGTTCAGTAACGGGGTGAGCTGCCGCGTGTCATAGGTTCGCCATCACGGGTCTAGTCTCTTGTTATGTGTATTGCACAGCTGCAGCAAATGAGACGTTAATGTTTGCATGAGACTGGGAGGTGCCTGTAAATGTATCAATTTATGTCCTGTCATGTGGTATGTGAGAGATTATAAGTATGGGTGTCTGAGAGCTGGAAGAGGTATTCTATTCTTCTGGGTTCCTAAGTGAGAGAGAATAGTACCCCAGGAGCCAGGAGCCAACAGTAAGTGAGAACAAAAGAAAGAGAGAGATTGAGAGAGATCTTGTCCAGAAAAGGCCGAGATCACCGCGCTGAGGTACTGTACTTCAAGAGTGTCTGTGGAGTGACCCTACCCCTATCCTCTTCTGGAGAGTTAGCCTGCCAGGAGCGGTTTCTGCCAGCTGACTGAGAATGCAGGATCGGTGTCATCCTGCGGTTCCTCTCTGATCTCAATTCTGCTGTTTTGCCTGCACGGCCATCTTTTGCATTTGTGCGTTGTATCACCTTTATCAAGTAAAGTTTTGCCAGGCCCTGACCGTTCCCGGGGACTTGAGGTACGTTACACTGTCTGCGGCACTTTCATTTACTGCCGAGGCTCATTCCAGTGGGTAATCTTGGCCATCACTCTCCTGGTGGGGGGGTTTCCGGAAAAGGCCCAGCGCTGCTCTGGCCAAGGCTATGTGTGTCCCCCCAGGAGAGAGCCTGCGGTAAATGCCACCGTGACAAGTGACCACTCTACCCTCCCAGCTCTTCAATGTATGCCCTGTGTCCAGAGTCACCCTACGGGACACTGCAGTTACCTGCTTTTTATGGCATCACGAACAGGATCATCTCCTTTGTGCCACACCAATTTACCTATGATATTGCAGAGGTACGTAAAAAGAGAAAAATAAGTGAAATTGTGAAGAAGTTTCTCGCACTGAAAAACCTCTCAAAATGGCGCCCGACAGCCATCTCTAATCTCTCTGAAGTTCCCGCCACAATTTTACCACCAAACAATTCATGCCAACAAGACCTTGCCCTGACTAAGCAAAATGTAAGGGGGAGGACTTACCCCTACAAGAATGTCCTGATGCTAACAACAAGCCCACCTACTAGAGGAGGAGTAATCTGCGGCTGTGGACTGCCCAAAAGCAAACACCTGTGACACCGCTTCTGTTGAGACAGATCCTGTAAGAAGGCATCTACGGCTACGCCCAATTGGAGATGCTCCTACCGGAGCTTCTCCCAGAAGACAGCTTTACTGCTGGGGAGAAAACCAGTGACTTCTACTGCTACCTAGCAGCTCTCCCACTTCTCCCCCACCTGATGTATCCACCAAAGAGACAGAGCCAGGCGACGCTGCAGAATCCACTCATCCCCTGTATACCTTCAGTTGGAAAGACGTCAGTACCCCCCTTGGATACTCATCCATTTCTGCAATGCCGTAGTGAGAGATTGTCTTTTTGATCTCCTAAGACACTTCGTGATTGAGTATGAGGATCACAATTTTTTCTTTTACTTAATGGGAAGCCACCAAGTTCTGCCTAACCCGCCTGTGCGGCAACCTCAATGGAGACCTGTCACGTCTCCAGTTACAATCTGGCACTCTTCTTCTTCGGAGGGAGAATCCATGCAGGCCTCTCTCTCAACTGCCAGTTATGCTGCGTCTGAGTGCGATGAGGAAGTCAGCTGGCTTCTGCAGAGTAGCTCTTCGGAGTGTTCAGTGATAGAGGTTCCTGTGAGAAGCAGACCATCATCCACCATCACAATCCCCAACTCTGAGAGTGAAGGGATTTAGAAGGTCGTCGTTGCTACCCATAACCATTTTCTCACCTAAAGATGTAATCTTTACATAAGAGACTCTTGTGTTTCCTCAGTTAAGCCCCTTTTCATAAAAAGGACTCCAAACTTATTTCCCTTTTTCATAGTCTGCTACTAAGGTTTTTCATATTGAAAAGTTATCGTTATTCTTGTTATGCAACATTTTAATGTTCAAGTCATGTACAGGAAGTAGTAATTTTAGTATGCTTGTCACTTTAAAGTAATCTTAATTTACGGGAAAAGTTATTTATTCCCTTTAAAGTAAATAACGCTTAATTAAAAAAAAATGCTCCCGAGTGTATGAAACTGAATTAATGGTGTGCATGATTCAATGTATATGACTGGAGGTTTTGTGTTCCCCATGTTGCGCACCAGTATCTGTCCACCGTGCTAGTCTGTCACTGTAGGTGGAGCATCCCTTTCACCTCATTTCTTTAGTCACGATCAGGAGATATTGACTTAAGCTATGTTTTTGTGTAGATGCACTGTGCAGACTGTCTAGTATCTTGTTATGTGTATTGCATAGCTGCAGCAAATGAGACGTTCATGTTTGCATAAGACTGGGAGATTCCTGCAAATGTATCAATTTATGTCCTATCAAGTCATATGTGAGAAATTATAAGTATAAGTGTCTGAGATTAGGAAGAGGTCTTCTATTCTTCTAGGTTACTGAGTTAGAGAGGAAGTCTTCTATTCTTCTGGGTTCCTGAGTAAGAGTGCCAGCCCCATGGGGGGTACCTTCAACCCTCATGTGGTGAAGAATGGAAGAAAAAGAGAGGTTTCCTGAGTACCCCAATACCAGGAGCCAAAAGTGAGTGAGGACAAAAGGAAGAGAGAGATTGTGTCCAGTGAGTGAGCGTGTCCAGAAAAGGTCGAGATCACCGTGCTGAGGTACTGTACTTCAAGAGTGTCTGTGGAGTGACCCTACCCTTATCCTGCTCTGGAGAGTTCCCCCTGCCAGGAGTGGTTCCTGTCAGATAACTGAGACTGCAGGACCAGTGTCATCCTGTATTGTTTCCCTGACCTTGAATTGGCTGCTTTGCCTGCAAGGCCATCTTTTGCATTTGTACCTTTTATCACCTTTATCAAGTAAAGTTTTGTCAGTCCCTGACTGTTCCCAGGGACCTGAGGTACGTTACACTGTCTGCGGCTGTTTTATTTACCCCCGAGGCTTATTCCAGTGGGTAACGGAATGGTGGCGTCACCCGTGACAACCTTTTTTCCTGTTCTTATGTTTATTGGCCATCCCTCTCCTAGGGGTGTTCGGAAGAGGTCCAGCACTGCTCTGGCCAAGGCTACGTGTGTCCCTCCAGGAGAGAGCCTGGGGTAAATGCCACCTTGACAAGTGACCACTCTAACCTCCCAGCTCCTCAACATATGCCCTATGCCTGGAGTCACCCTACAGGATGCTGCACTTACAGTACTTTAGGGGCGTTCAAAAATAATTCCAGCAAAATCTGTGCTGCAAAAGAGGTAACATTTATTCCCACCCTTGGCACTGCCATTTGTCCAAATAACTGGAATGCTGAGTCTTATGACTTTGTTCTTTTAATTGCCATGTTTTACACATTTCTACACCTGCAAATTCAATATGATATGGCAACCTCTTTTCTCTCCTATCCCTGTGGTACGAGGACATATAATGTATTCTCTTTTATCAGCCTGAAGGCTGAAGCATATTATGTATTCTGTTTATTACATATGTGTGTACCAAATAAAATGTAGCTACTGTATTCTAATTTGAGCCTTATTAGCTTCCCTTCCCCTTGATACATAGTTGTCTATATATGCAGTCTGCTTTGCTGTTTATTTAATCTTTTTCTGTGTGATACTAGTTGTATCTAAGATACACTGTGTAATCAGATACCAGAAATATGGAATTCACTCACTAACCCCCCTCCCTTTACTAAAACTGGCTAAAGTGAAAGTAAAACATATTTCTGGGTCTTTGTGTAAAGATGAACCAATAAGTGTTAGCTTTTAATCAGTCTGCCTACTCGATATATAAACTGTCATATGTGATGTAATAACTCAGTCAGTGATTTGCGAATACAGGGTTCCTTTTGAATAAATTGTGTTGACACAAATAAATCTGTGTTCATTTCCTATGTCCCTGGGTATCGCATAAAATGTCTCATCATACATCATCCCCACAGATGGTTTATTTTTAATGCAATAACAAATATTGTTCTTCTGGCTTTGATAGCTTTATTGTTTGACAGGGTGCATCTTCAAAAAAGGACCATATCTATATACCTAAACTAGTTTACAAGCAATTTTATATTATGACTATACTTGATGCAATATATATATTTACATATATACATACACAGTCATCGTCAAAAACAATCCAGCACCCAAAAGTTGTTATTTTGCTGTAAAACTCAGCATGCAGTTACATCTCAGGCAGATATATAATTTATTAGAGCTGTGGAGTGATTAGATGAACAGTCTTGTCACCTGAGGCCCTAAAAGTCGTTCCCCCTTGGCTTATAAAAGGCTCTGAGGCTCCTTGTGTGTAGTGACCTCTTCTTCCGCTTGTGTAGAGCTTGTTGACTTCTAGACGCCTCTACGACGCAGAGTAGAGTTTTCAGCAGTTAACAAATTTTGACAGGGGGTGCATCATTGGAATGTGAGAAGCTGGATGGTTGTATCAGCGAATTGTCCTCCACCTGTGCCGTTCTGAGCAGACTGTTAGGCGCTGTTGGGACCAGTTGATGTGTGAGGGTACAAGGCGATCAGGCGTAGGACACACTCGACAAACCACCAGGAAAAAGCATTATCTGCCATCCAGAGACCCCGGTGTCTGCTGGAACCATTTACAGGCATTTGGCTGAAGGACATTTGATCCCATGGCGCCAATTACATGTGCTGCCTTAGATAGATACCCTTCATTGCCTTTGTTTGCAATGGTGTCATGAATTATAAAACTGTACTACTATGGAGCAGATGTCTTCAATAACAAATCCAGGTTTAGTTTGAGCACTGACAACGGTAGTTGTCCTAATGGTGAGCACCTCAATTGTGCCTTTGCTGTGGAGCAGCACACTGCCCCCACTGCTGGTGTGATCGTCTGGGGGAGCCATTGCATACCACAGTCGGTCACCCCTAGTAATGGTATAAGGTCTCAGCAATAGGTTTAGGACATCCTGCAGCCACATTTGTTCTTCTCATGGTTGGGTTTCCAAGAGGCATTTTCTTGTGTGGTCTTTCTGGTCACCAGATTTATTGCCAATAGAAAATATGTAGAAAGGGAGAGGGGTAGAGTGAACCCGATGTCATCGGAGGCTTTGGTCCCAGATGAATGTCTAGAGATGAAAAATGCTTAAGGGAGGGCTGTGAAGAGTGAATAGTGGAGGTACTGCTAATCAGGAGAACCCACCAAAGGTGGGGACGGCAGATATCTGAATAGCTATAGATAGATAGATATCTATATACTCTGTTTCCCTGAGAATAAGCCTTACCCTAATTTTTCGGTATTTTCGGCGAGGATTAATATATAAGCCCTACCCTGAAAATAAGCCATAGCTGCATTACATAAAAAAAGAGGAATAAATTGCCTAGCAGGCTTGGTCGAGTACCCTCCAGCTGCTCTCTGGAGCAATGATGAACCAATCATAGCCATCTCATTGGTTCATCAAGAGCTGCATTGATTGGCTGAGCAGCGCTCAAGAACCAATCAGAGCCATCACTTACTGGAGGCGAGATTTATGAATCCCATAAGCAGGAAGTGATCTTCAGTGGTGGCCAAGGACTGCAAGGAGCATGTTAGAGCTACGGAGAGCAGCGGGAGGGACCCGTTGACTATAAGGTATGTTTGTAGCTGACTGTAAGGTATGTTATTTTTCCACTTTTTTAAATGACAACTTTTATAATCTAAATAGCATTTTTTTTCCCACTTTTTAAAAATGCGTTTTTGTATTAATTTTGTTGTTATCGCTATATAGAACCAAATCCAAATATATTATTTGTTTGTTATCTATAGAATCTGTAAATCTTAAATTTCTATCATTGTTATTTAGCATAGTGATGAAGTTCCTCAATTCTATTATAGAACCTTACCATATTAATAGAATGTCGTCTATGTAACAACCGTGGTATTTGATTCTGGGGTCCCTAAAAACATCTTTCTCAAAGAAACCCATATATAGGTTCTATAATAGAACTATCACATGTCACGTTCTCTTCCTTCAGGTTACTCATTCACTGAAAATTGCCTTCTAATCTGCTATTCATTTACATGTTCAGATTAAGGTTTTTCAAATGTTCAAAGATTTTATATGCCACCGTTTTCTTATCAATAGTCTTGGGGTTGCTCCCATTTTAAATAATGTGTGTCCAATCATCCCCTGTGCACATAAGAGGAAGGAGAGGTCACAAGGATTTTTCCCCACCCCTGGGTCTGGATGAGGAGCAGGCCCAGGGTCCCCCCGGGGTGACTACTTTTCTGTCCTATGTTTACCACAATTCCTCACTTTGGCATAACTGGCGTTAATGGTTAGAATTTGATTGGGGCGGAGCCTGACCGGCGATGTAGACGGCCGCATCTCAGAGCAGCTCCCGCAAGAACCGCCAAACACATCCTGATAACGGGACCCAGAACCGGCGAAAAGCCGATATACAAGGAGCGGGGGCACAGCGGAGAGCACCGTAGGCAAGACAGGCACCTGTGGAGAAGATGGTGCGCCGCAAGGAGAGAGGAAAGGGAGAAGAAGCCGGCGGACGGCAAAAGCAAGATGGCGCCGGCGGGAGAGAGCCGAGAACCCTCATACCGCGCCCCCAGCACAAGCAGTACGGATACGGCACGTAAACTAGCAAGGTATGCCAGGGAGGAAGGGGGCAGAAAAGAGGAAACCATAAGCCCTAAACAGCAGAGGGGAGACACAGAGGAGCAGGGGAGCCCACAAAGAAACACGCAAATGGCGGGAACAGGAGGGGAGGAAGAAGCCACATATACAGGAACTACAGAAAGTGAGAGAAGCAAAGACTGGACAGACAAGGCATGCACATTAACAAACCCTAACAAGCACAGCCAAGACAAAGACAGGCAAAGCAGCTCACACACTGTGCAAGGCTCTGATAACAACAGGCAAGAAGCCATAAGTAATACAGGCAGCCCCAACCGCAAAAAAGATGGCGCAGATAACGCCAATATAGCTGACCATCGTGCACGAGAAAGCATAAATAGCACAAGTAACCCAGACAACTGCATGCATAGCGCAAATTACGCAAGCACACCAGATAACTGTACACACGAGGTATTCCAGGGGGGTCAGCATAGTGGTACACAGGAATATACCGTTTAAATGCCTTTCACGAAAAATTGATTCAGAAGGCCGTTTCATATGCTTACATTGTAGAATCTACAATTACACATGCATTATAGCCTCAGTATACATCCCGCCACCATATAATAATACGACAATGCGGCAAGTAATAGGATTTATAACAGATAAGCCGGACATTCCAGTACTCATAATAGGTGATTTTAATTCGGTCATTAACCCTACACAGGACAGACTACGGACAGGAAATGTAAAAGAGGAAAGGAATCCGACATCATTAGGTAAATTACTAAACGAAATATCATTGATAGATATATGGAGAACACGATATCCCACAAATAAACAATACTCCTGCTACTCGACCACACATCAATCCTTATCTAGAATAGACCTAGCAGTGGGGAATGTTCAGATATATAGGGATATAATCTCAATAGAATATCTACCAAGAATCATATCTGACCATTCCATACTACGACTAGACCTACAGCACAGTAACACTGGTAGTCATCCCCAAAAGAGATGGAACTTAAACCCGCACTGGCTAAACATATTAAATAAGGAAATCGTGAAGACAACACTAGGGGAATATTTTGATCTAAACAAAGACACCACAAGCATGACAGTCTGCTGGGAGGCCATGAAGGCATATATGAGGGGGGTATACATACAACAAATCACGCAGGCAAAAAAGGGACATAGAGAAAGAGGGCAAAAACTACAGGAAAAACTGAAAGAAACAGAAAACAATTATATAAAAGAGAACACTATAACAACACTTAATCTATGGAAAAAAGCCCAAGAGGCCCTCAATAAATACACATTAGACACAGCAGCCACCAAAAATGGGTTCCGGAAACAGGCATATTACGAAGAGGGAGAAAGAACAGGACATATGCTGGCAGTCATAGCCAGAGCACAAACTAGCCCCACGTATATCATCGACCTAAAAGACACACAAGACGAGATTGTCAGGGACGCAACATCGATAAGAGAGACCGCGCGGGAATTTTACTCCTCCCTGTACTCCTCGAGACTGGACAAATCGACAGAATACCTGGCGGATATAGCAATGCATAGACTGTCAGAGGAACAGATAGATTTCCTAGATGCACCAATAGATCTGGAGGAGATACAGGAGGCAGTAAAAGATATGCAAAACAACAAGGCCCCAGGGGAGGACGGTTTCCCGATAGAATTTTATAAACAATACGCAGATATTCTATTACCACAACTTCCAGAGACAATAGCGGAGGCGGAACAGAAAGGGGAACTACCACGGACAATGAGAAAAGCAAAAATAATAATTCTATTAAAACCAGAAAAGGACCCCCTGTTGATGGACTCGTATAGGCCAATACCGTTACTAAATGCAGACGTTAAAATAATAGCTAAAGTTCTAGCCAATCGGTTGTCAAGAGTGGCACCCACCCTGGTACACCCGGACCAGAGTGGGTTTATACCAGCAAGGTCAACGGCAACAAATATCCGTAGGGTATTCCTAAACCTACAAATACCAGTAGACAATACTGGAGACAGAATCATATTCTCATTAGACGCAGCCAAGGCGTTTGATAGCGTCGAGTGGCAATACTTGTGGAAGGTATTAGAAAAAATGGGATGCGGTCCAATATTTGTGAGACGGGTAAAACTTCTGTACGCCAGAGTGGAGGCGGATGTGTCCATTAACGGGGGGTCCTCAGAGGCATTCCCACTACATAGAGGGACAAGGCAGGGGTGCCCACTATCGCCACTCCTGTTTGCACTAGCAATAGAGCCTCTAGCGTGTAAAATCTGAACACATCAGGGAATAGTGGGATTCCGAAGAGAAAATATGGAAGAAAAAATCGCCTTGTACGCAGATGATATGCTACTATTTTTAGGGGATGGGAAAAAGTCCCTGGAAACTACGATGCAAGTAATAAAAGAATTCGGAACTTTCTCGGGACTTACCATCAACTGGACTAAATCCGAAATACTACCAATAGACACCCCCGAAACACAAATCGTTAACAGAGAAATAACCATGAAATGTACCCCAATAATTAAATATCTAGGAGTTAAAATTACGAAAAAGGTTAGTGAGTATGGGAAAATAAACCTAGAACCACTTATGGAAAAATGGAAACAAAAACTTCACGTATGGCGCAACTACCCATGACAATTATAGGAAGGGTGAACCTTATAAACATGATATGGATGCCACAATTGCTATATCTAACACACAATTCCCCACACTGGATAACACAAAAATTCTTTCACAAGGCCAAGGGATTATTTAGAGAACTCATATGGGGAGGGAAGACACCTAGGATAAAACTGGAATTGCTATACAATCCAAAGGAAAAGGGTGGACTAGCTTTACCCAACCCATTTTCGTACTTCATGGCCTCCCAGCTGCAACACCTCAGGGGATGGGAGACAGAGGAGACACAAGACGCCAGTTTCAGAATCCTCAAAAACCTTTTTGCCGGGTCACACTTGTTTGAAACACTGGAATGCGGAGCATTTAAAAACAACGGTCAGAATGCTCCCACGTTACTACTGATGCATAAAGTATGGTGGAAGACCAGAAATATGATCGGTATAACAAGTTGTACACAGTATACCCCCATATGGAATAACCCATGTCTACCAGAAATCAGCAAACTACAAGGTTTCCAAGGGTAGAAAAACAGGGGAGTCAGGAGAATGGCCCAGATATTGGAGGGGGGAGAGCTGAAAACCCTTGAACAGCTAAGACAGAACTATGACATCCCCAATAGTGACTTCTACAAATATCTACAGCTTAGACACGCCATACAAGCGGAAAAGAATTCGGCGGAAATAACAGTAACAACGAATATAGTGGCGGACATAATAGGTAACGCCACCACCACAGCGGGGAAAATATCTGTATTATACTCCCACATACAGGACATGATCAATGCACGCAACCCGATACCAACAAAAGCAAAATGGGAGGCAGACATAGGGCCCATTGAGGAGTCGCACTGGGAGGAAATCCTACAAATGACACCCAAACTATTTCTAAGCGAGTCACACAGAGTATCGCAAATATTCCTAATACACAGAGTGTATCGTACTCCGGCCTTCTTGTACAACATAGGAATAAGAACCTCTCCGGTGTGTGCTAAATGTAAAACCCACACGGCGGACCTAATCCACATGCTATGGAGATGTCCGAAATTGCATAGATATTGGGTGGAAATACGAGATGCAATAAATGCAGCAATCGGCATACGTATGGACTTTACACCATATGTGTGCATTCTGGGATATACACACGACCTAGCGCTAGACGATTATGAAAAACTGGCGGTATCCAGATTATTGTACATAGCTAGAAAGACAATAGCCCAGCGCTGGCTAGATAAAGAACCACCCACGCTAGGAGAATTTAAAAACAAGGTCAACCAAATTTTACCGTGGGAAAAGAGTATATATACTAAGCGCAAGACCAGCCAAAAATACCAGGATATATGGCTGAGATGGATATATGCCCAGAGCCAAACCAGAAATGATGGACCAAACATATAGGATGTGGAGTGGTGAGCCGTGTTGGTTGGCACCGGTAAACTGGGGACTTAAGGTGGGAAAGGAGCAGAAGTAAAGAAGCTATAACGAAGCACGTACTCGGTATATATAAAGTTTATTAAATAAGATAGAGTCATTTACAAGATTGTTAGGCTGAAAAACAAATTGGAAAGGATTAATGGGGCAGGATAGGAAAGGATAGATTGGAGAGAGAGAGGCCAAACAATGAGCGAAGGTAAATGGCTGCCCCTGTAAGCAGCAATAACAACTACCCCTGAACCAAAAAAGAAGACAGAAAGAAAACACAAAAGAAGACAAGCTACAAGAAGACTAAAGAATAAACGTTTGTTCCAGGAACCGTTACTATTGTTCATGATGAAGGACTGTGAATACGCAGGGACCTGTCATTCACAGGACTAAATGTTGAGAGAGAGACCTCAGGGGGGGGGGGGGGGACAGTTGTATACAAAAATGCTATAAAGATATGTAAAAGGTGGAAAAAGCTCAATAAAAAATACATTTAACTTAAAAAAAAAAGAATTTGATTATACGGCAAAACGGCATGTAGTGGTGCAGAGAGGTTGTGGACAGATCAACAGTTCCCCAGGACCGACCCATGGCGGACATTAAAATTACCTCCCTCAATATTAGAGGCTGGAATACCCCACAAAAGCGGTCACAAACCTTCTCTCTACTGAGGAAGTATAATGCGGAGGTAGTGTTCCTACAAGAAACACACATCCGCCATAGATGGGTCCCCAAACTACCATCATTTCACTATAATCAATGGTTCCACAGTACACATCCCTCAACATCCAGAGGTGTCTCAATCACAATTAGCAAAAATATACCTGTTTTTCCCACACAATCAGACTTTGACCACAGTGACAGATACGTCTTTTTAAAAGGATCAATCGCACAAAGTAAGGTCTCTTTCGCAAACCTCTATGCCCCAAACAAAAGTCAAATACAATGGCTAATACGGATTCTGACAAAGTTCCGCGACTTTGCAGAAGGCCTGCAGGTGGTAGGGGGAGACATTAATTTTGGCATTAAACCACTCAAAAGATTCCACCCCAGCTTCCTCCTCAATTCCCCAAAAGCATTTCCGCAGACTTATGAGCCTACTACCGGACCTAAATTTACATGACGCATGGAGGGCCCTGAACCGAGATGTTAGGGAATATTCGTTCTACTCAGCTATTCATGCCACATTCCACAGAATTGATTACCTAATGATATCAGGTAAATACCTGCATTTAGTCACCTCCACCGACATAGGGCCAAATTACTATCTTGGACCATGCTCCGATCTCCATAACGTTGTCAATTGATAGCCTGCCAAGGAGGGAATGGAATTGGCGCTTGAATTGTACCTTAATTAGTGGTAAAGATAACTGCTCTCTCCTCTCAGAGAAACTAGAGGAATTTTTTAAGATTAACGACACACAGGAGATGCCGATCCCAATTCTGTGGGAGGCCCACAAAGCTTCCATTAGAGGGGAGCTGATATCCTTAGGTACTAGAACTAAACGACAAAGAGACAAAGAAATTAACTCTCTACTGACCCAAATCTCCAATACGGAAGCCTTGCTCCAGAATAATCCTAGTAATGACATGAATTGGGAATTTAAAAACTTGAGAGACACTCAAAAACGCACTAAACATCAAATCTGCAAAGACTCTGTTCACCTCTAAATATAAAATCTATGTGCACGGGGACAGGGTTTCTAAAACAATGTCAAGGCTTATTAAGAAGCAAAAAAAACAACTTTTATTTCACAGATTAGGTCCCCCACTGGCACAACAGTGACTAGGGCCATGGCCGAGGAGTTTGAGAAATACTACAAGGCTTTATATAACATACAGGGTGATGCAGATGGGAACCCACTTGTCTCCACGTCTCTCACTGCCCTTGATTTCCTTTGGACTCTTGGACTCCCGGACTTATCTGAGGAGGATGCCTCATCACTTTTAAAACCGGTGACAGCGGAAGAGGTGATTGAGGTCCTAGCCTCTATCCCCAACGGAAAGAGCCCGGGTCCGGATGGACTCGCGGTTGTTTATTACAAGAAATGCTTGGAAATCCTCACCCCATATCTCATTAAACTCTGTAATTCCCTCCTTTCCGGTTCAGCCTTAACCAAACAGTCATTAGAAGCCTATATTACACTTATCCCCAAAGATGGGAAGAACCACGCTTTCTGCAGTAATTATCGCCCTATCTTGTTACTAAACACAGATAAACTCTGGGCCAAGGCACTTGCATGACAGATAAATCCATTTCTCCCCAAATTAGTGAACCCAGACCAAGTGGGATTTGTTCCGGGGAGGGAAGGGAAAACCAATACGACACGTGTGATACATGCTATGCACTTCGCCAAAACAAACAAACTGCCACTAGTACTGATCTCCACGGATGCAGAGAAGGCCTTTGACAGGGTTAGCTGGGACTTTATGGAACACACCTCGTCAAAATTTGGCTTCCCACCCATCTTAGTTAAAGCCATCCTCTATCTTTACTCTGACCCCTCGGCTGGGGTGCAGGTTAATGGTACAACGTCAAAACTCTTTGACATAATGGCACCAGGCAGGGCTGTCTGCTTTCTCCCACACTTTGTATCCTCGTAATGGAGACGCTACTTCAGAGATTAGGCAGAGCCAGGAAATGAGAGACCTGAATATTGGCAACACTGCGCATACAACAGCTGCTTTTGCAGATGACCTTCTCGTCCTTACCACTGACCCGAAAAGAGCCTTCCTCGCCCTCATAGAAATATTTACCCTGTTTGGCAGGCTTTTTAATTTCAAGATCAATTTTGATAAAACCGAAGTACTCAATATCTCTGCACCAGACCACATCACCACCAGTCTCAAAAAAGATTATGCCTTCAAATGGCTCCCTACAGCCATCAGATATTTAGGAATATCTTTGACTTCTAACCCTTCTCACCTGTATGACGCTAATTACATTCCACTGATTAAAAAATTAAAGACCCAGCTTAAACAATTCGACCTTCCCCTCATTTCTTGGCTAGGTAGGAAAAATGTAATATCTACTTATATTCTGCCATTTTCAATTTACACCTTACAGGTGGTCCCGATAGAAGTGCCTAGGCTTCTTTTTCTCCCAGATTCATGGATTGTTTAGAGGGTTTGTCTGGGACAGAAACAAGCCATGCCTGGCCTTTTCTTACCTAGTCCAGAAAAGACCTAAGGATGGATCTGGGCTACCAAACCTTCACTTATACCACAAGGCGATTCACATAGCCAGATTGATTTCTTTAGGATACTGATCTAACTTCACCCAGCCTTAAAATATCTTGCTGAAAAAAGAAAAACAAATTTAACTATGGGCGGATGGTCCCCCACTGGGCAAGCTAGCATCATTGAGCCCCATTACAAAGGCACAATTAAGGTACTCAGATCACTGCGAACAGGATCTGCTGATGGAGGGTCATTCCCCCCAATGACCCCCGTCTCCCTGACCCTAACTTTTCTACCAAACAAACCTATTGAAGCAGGTGGGATCTGGGACAAACTTAACGACCTCTTTATGACATTATTAAAGGCCACATGTCAGTAAATCCAGGCCAGATAGACACTCCTTTCAACCCCCCCCCCCCCCCCCCCCCGCTCGACCACTCCTTGAGGAGGCTACAGAACTCTAGCTTTGGTAAACTGAGAGACCCCCTCTGATTTGAGACTTACCTCTCACTTCCCTCCCGCCCTAAGAATATAGTTAAACATCAATATAAAGGTCACCTTTTACAGTCCTCATCTGACAAACCTTGGTTTCTCAGGGAGTGGGAAAGAGATCTAGGAATTAACCTTAATAAGGCTGAATCCCTTCGAGTACTGCAGAGCTCACATGGTTTCTCTGGATGCGTACATATTCAGGAGAACTCCTACAAAATCCTGACCAGATAGTACAGGACACCTGCAGCCATGTCAAAAGTGAGTGCAGAAATTTCCAGCAGATGTTGGAGATGTGAATCAGAAAAGGGAACTCTCCTCCATATCTGGTGGGAATGCCCCAGAAAAAGACCCTTTTGGTGCTCTATCACTAACCAAATAACACAATATGTGGCACTTCCTTTTCTTTCACGCCCGAGGAGATTCTGATCTGCTTACCCACAAACAAACTGAAACCATCAAACAAAAGTTTACGATTTTAATTGCTGCTGTCAAACTCCTCATTTCCCTCTGTTGGAGAGAAAAGGAACCACCACAGGTTTCTCAGTGGCTGGAAAGAGTCAAACAGATATTCTGCTTTGAGGAGGTCCTGGCCTGGGAAAAGGGCACAAGAGATGACTTCACAGCTCTTTGCTCACCCTGGTTTGGGTTTTGAGTTAAAAGAGACACCTTTCCCCCTACTATGCTACCTATCGATGCATAAGACCTTCCTGCCTAAAACCTCACTCTCTCAATCCTCTCTTCTTCTTCAAATTGAAGATCAAATGAATGCACGTTGTTGTCCCTTCTTTCTTTTCCTAGCCCCTCCTAGCCCTCCCACCCACCCCTAAGTTTCCCCCCCTAGAAATCCCCCCTCCCCCTTCCCTCCCAGAGTTTACCTTCTACTGTTATATGAATGCAAATAGCCGATATGTTTATATTACAAAAGATGTTCTGTGCAGTTTCGGTCCGGCTAGCTGACTGAATTTTTAATACTGTATTCACTACATTTGCTTTTCTTTTTTGATAATATGTTCAATAAAAAGATAATGTTTAAAAAAGTTCTGGTGAGCAAGGAGGTGGTGGGTGGGGGGGGGGGGGGGGGGGGGGGACGACCTGTTCTAGAATAGTAATAGAAAATTACTCAAAATTATTGCTGTGGGCTAGCGATGTGTGTTTAGAAATGCTATGGTTTAAAAAGCCATTTCTACTGTTGGACCTGTTTGTTAATTCTGCATCTGAGAAAAGAAGGGATATGGTCTGGATCGATTCCCCTCCCCTCTCTCCCCGCATTCCCTATTATCATTATACTCCCCCCTCTATTCCAAACTTAGGAAATTCCACACAAACGTCAAAGCAGCCAATGCTATAGTTTCATGCCATTTTAATTTTCAAAGTTCCCTGCCCTTCCAGTCCTGATCTTTCAATTATTCTGGTTCTTTGTTTCCCCAATACTATTTCCATTTAGTTTATGCTCACACTTTCCCCACATCCCCTTCATTCCCCTTTTTTTTGTCTCCCTTCATTAGTTCCTTATTTCCTGGCCCCTGAGACCTTGGACCAATTATAATGCAGGGACCTGATTTCCCGCCCCCTTCCCCAGCATATATACCGTCACTCCCTTCCTGCTCCCTAGAGCTGCTGCTGCCCTGGCTGACCCACACTTCACAGGTAAACTACTGCTATAGTATTCTCATTTCATCTTCACCAACTCTCCTTTTTCCTTTCCCTCTTTCCAGCTCCTGGCCACCATACCGGCATATGACAGTTAACAGTTCCCTAGTTGCCCCCTACCCCTGCTTGTTACAGGAATCATTCACACCATCCATTCCCTCATTTTCTATCCAGATGGCTTTATCCTTGCTAAACTGACACCATTATTCTATTCATATCTTCCACCTATAGGCCTGTTTTTGTCCCAACATATTTCTAAACAGGATCTCCTTTTTATCCCTTTTTGGAACCCACCAATTGGTAAGTCCATTATTTTTCACATTTGCATTTTACAATATTCCTCCCCCCTGATTCTTCCTGTTTGTACTTCTTATAGCTTCATTATACATTTTATATCCTTTGTGGCATTTTATTGTGAAAACCAATATTTAAAGCTACCTTTTTGTGCCTTATAGTTGAAATATCTATTTCAAAATGAGGAATATTTCATACTATGATTTTTATATTATATATGTCTGCATATTTTCAATATACTTCTACTATTATCACATTATGCATATTAATTTTTTTCCTAGCTATTATTTTTTACGCATACTAATGTACTAAGGTGTTATATGACTACATCTAATCTGCATTAGTCTATATAACAAATACATATAATACATTTTGTTGTTTGTTAGTTTTTTTTCTCTTCTACTCTTCCACTTTCTACCTCTAATTCTGCTTTCTAATATGTACCGTATAGCTTGTATATTTTAAACACCAGCTGAACTGATGAAGGGGTTATCCCCAAAACATATTTTCTCGTACTGTATTAAATAAAAGGAGTTTTTCACACCTTTGGTCACTTCCTATTTGCTTTAACCTGGAGTTTTGCGCCTTCTCCATTGCCAGTTTTTAGTTCTATTCTCTTAATCTATCATGCCCACCCAGGTGGTGCGTCATCTGATCAGGCAGCGCCTCCACTATTGAAGATACCACTCTACTCTTTCTTCACCACATGGGTAGTTTAATCCTTCACAATAAATACATCCGTATGGGTTTTGCTTCACCCCTCTTTCCTCCTTGTCCACATCAAGCAATGGAAGGCAGGGTTGCGGGCGAAACCATTTTTGAGTTATCTCTTGCCGGCCTTTTGGCTATGATCAAGTGCAGTATCTGTTCTTATCAGTTTAATATCTCATATGTTCCCTATTTGGGAACCATATATCATAAATGGATTTTTAGAACAGGAAGCTGTAAAAAGAGCTTGCTCGGTCACCTAAAAGCACAATAAAAGCGATCAAAAAAGCCATATGTACCCGAAAATAGTAAAAATAAAAACTACAGCTCGTGACGCAAAAAACAAGCCCTCATAGAACTCCAAACATGGAAAACTAAAGTTATGCGGTTTTGAATGCAACAATGCAAAAATAATTACAACTTCCAAAAAAAAAAGGGTTTTTATTGCGCAAAAGTGGAAAAACCTAAAAAAAGTACAATGTTTTTAATATCATAATCGTATCAAACTGCAGAAAAAATGTATTGTGTTATTTATGTTCCTTGACGCTGTTAAAAAAGAAAATAAAAGACACTGTCAGAATTGATGTGTTTTCTCTCCTGCTTTCAAAAAAATTTTTTTACAACACACTATATGCACCCAAAAATGGTGCCAATAAAAATATAGTTCGCCATGCAAAAAACAAGCCTTTATATGGCCAAGTCGACAGAAAAATAAATTATGGCTCTTGAAAAGTGGAAATGAAAATCCCCTAAAAATTGTTCAGCAAATCCTTTGTCTCATGCAAATCCAGTAGCTGAGATCACAAAGTGTAACCCAGCCGTGGTTGTGTGCATCAGGGGAAGCTTTAAATTGGACAGATCTCTTTACCCAGATCCATATTGTGTAATTAAAAAAAAACAAACAAATGATTTTTAATTTTAACATCATTGTCATTAATTATTCTAGGTTCAAAATACGGACTACACAAACTGTATTCTCCAGAATGTGTCTCCCGGGGATTATGTCACTGAGGGAATGTGTTTATATACAGTTATTTTTAATTGTATAATATTACTCTTAGTGCTATAATCAGCATGTTGTGATCAGCCTGATATGGCTTAGGGCCTTAGATGGAACCTGACGATGCTTCAAGGACTGTCTGATACGATTATTCAATTGTAACATTGTAGTTATAACATATAAATTGATCCATAAGCAGCAATATTGGTGAATCAGACCCAGGGAGCATTATTATAGTCAAACTCATTTTATTTGATCACCAATAGGCTCCGATCACATGATCACCGAGGTTATAGCCCTGACACATACAACTGTTTATAATACAGTTGCATATGTTCCCAATTAAATACCATTGTGAAAAAAATTAAGTGTGCAGTAATAGAGTAGAACAAAAAAAGGTATATTAACACATACCACCTGTATGTATGCCAATGGGATATTCTTGACATATGTGAGACCCATATAAGCTATGTTCAGCATACAGATATCTTCAACCCTACCTTGACCTGAATTCCAGTAACTCCAATTTCTCATGATGCCATAGCAGTACTGTACATTCTAACACAGCCCGGTAAAAATTATATATATATATATATATAATTTATATATATATATATATATATATATTAGTAATATGGAAACCTTTTGAGTGTCAGAAGATATATTAATCGGAAATGTATTGTTTTTTTTTTCTTTTCCAGCATACATCTTGTGATAGGCAAAGTTAAAGGGCTTGTGTCAAGGTTTTACACTTATGTCTTATTCACAGGATAGGGAATTAGGTATCTGTCTGGTGGTGGTCTGATTGGCACCCTCACCAATTACATAAATGGGGGTCCCATGTCTTTATTTCAATGGAGGGTTGATCATGTATGTCGGGCACTGCTCCATTCAACTCAGTGGTATTGCTGGAAAGCCCCCCTTTTGAATAACTTGTCTGGGTCCCAGTGGTCAAAACCTTACTGATCAGACACCTATGTCTTATCAACAGGATAAGTGTAAATGGAGAATCCATCTGTACCTATCGGGAACAGTGTCTGCCTTTATATGATAAACATGCATAATGATGTAAACGGTCTCATACTGTAAAAGCTTACAGGCTTTAAACATTTACTAAAATACTTTGCCCAAAATACTACAGGTAGCAGTAGAACATAACATTTGAAATGTGACCTAAATAATGACAGTGTGATGTATATTGAATAGCATTCACTCCACCTTCAGGACTTTCCAAATAAAAGCAATAAAGATATTAAGAAATTTACTGTGACATTAGCTTTACTAATCCTACTGCAAAATGTGGCATTATTTCTGATTCCAATACCTTCAAGCTTCATAACCATACAGACTTGATATTTGTGTCTTATTATAAACAACCACTAGAGGGTGCTACACTACTGCACTTCAGTTTTAGTCTCTTGCGAAGTCAAGAATACACAAATAGGGGATATGAGGGAAGTTTTTTGTGTGGCAATATACAAGGAAGTATAACCTTAAAAGAATTATTTTAGATATGCTTACAGAAATGGAAGCTAGTGAATATAGGACAGAAGCTTTAAACTCATGTTCCTTTTTGTATTTTGACAGCTTCTTCATGATACCAGCACAACATGGCGCTCCATGCATAACTCTCTAAAACCTGGTATGTAACTGGATACTGTATAGACTGCCAAGAATTTAAATACAGGGATTGAATACTATGGCTAAAAGATGGAACTCAAATTTTCATTCTGTAGTAATATGGGTACATGCCACCAATCAGAAGGTCATACATGGTGCCTCCAGGTCCTGCTTTTGGGTTCCCCTATGCCTAGCTTCCTAATGTGCATGCACAACCATCTCTTACTTCAGAACAAGTAACTGCACTTCTGTTCTCTGGGTAAGTGGGAATCTTGCCTATATAACCAAAAGTGTCTGTCTGAGGCGAGAACCCCCTTTCAGTTTCTAAACCTATACCCCATCCCCACCCCGCCATCCAAATGTTACAGGATAAACCTCTGATCGGTGGGGTCTGACCACTGGGACTCGCACTGATCATAAAAATGGGTTCTGTGTCACCTTATATGAATGGAGCAGTGGCATCCATGTGTGCTGTCACTATTTATCTCCATAGAACTGCTGGAGAAAGTTGGGCAATTGTAGTTTGCTCGTCTTCAGCAGTCCCATTGAGGTCAACAGTGACAATGCATATTCTTGGATGCCACTCCTTTCATACATGGGGGCACAGGACCTCGATTTTTGTGATCAGTGGAGGTTATAGTTGTTGGACTCTCCTGACAAGACACTAGGGGTGGCATTACATTTATCCAAATAGTCGCTTAATAGAGCAGAACAAATGTAAGCGGCAGTTCGTAACACGGCTACCAACTGGGTGGTGAGTGACAATTGGTTTGCTAGTTGTTTCATCTCACCTAAAATTAGTTGCTGGTTGATTATTATCGTCTGGTGTAAACTGCAGTTATTGGTCTTTCCACAACTAGAAAAAAAACTTTGTAGGGAGGTGTGCGCTTCAGTGGCTACAAAACTGAACAACAAGGGAACAACTCTTGGTCTGTGGAAAAGCAAACCGTTCGTATGGCTTAGGAACTATTTCAAGCAACTATGCAGACAATAGTTGTCTTGTGTAATGCCACCCTTAGACTCTATCCTATAGATAGAGGATACGCTTAGATTTGGGGAAAAACTCTTTTAAGTGCTGAGAATGGATGTTTACTGAAAAGTCTTTTCTTCCTGTCATGGTTCACTCTTCCTGGGCTGGACCAATTTGCGCCATTCCTATCACTGTTCCTTTGGGGGTCATATCTGCCTTTGCAACACTGTTTACTGTTATGTGGATGAAGAAACAGCAAGTTATGTGTCATATTAAGGCCGCCTGCACACGAGCGGGTCGGATCCGGCAGCGAGAATTCTCGCCGCGGGACCCGACCCGAGAGCCTGCAGGGACGAGCGTGTACTCACCCACGCCTGGCGGCCCCGGCTCTTTTATGTGCCGGCTGCGGCGCAGCCGGCGCATGCGCAGACCGGAGCCGGCGGCCGGGTGAGTGTGTGCCCCGCACAAAATAGGACATGCCGCGGTTTGTTTACCGCGCGAGATTTCGCACGGCCAAACCGCGGCCATCTGCATAGGAGTGCGTATTGTAATGCACTCCTATGCAAACTTTCAGTGGCGGAAATCCCGCGGGAAATCCCGCGGCGGGATTTCCACCCGTGTGCAGGCGGCCTAAGGCTTACTTCAGACGGGTGGCACAGTATCACCACGAGAAAATCACACATATCGCATTGGTGGTCCGTGTGCTATCACTGCGTTTTCTCACAGTGATACCATGATTTTGTGGCGCTACAAAATCATGCGAGTTTGTAGCACCACGAGCGAGGATTTTTGGGGAGGGCTTGATATATGAGCTCTAGCTGCAGAAAAAAAATGTAAAAAAAACCATACATCCCCACTCCGGCGCTGTCTGTCTCTGCTGCATCTTCTCCCGGGTCCCTGGCAGAATTCTTCAGCATCTCTTCTGGATGGGGATTGGAAAATTCCCGCTTCCAGGAAGTGCTGCCGCTGATTGGCTGAGCTCTCTGATGCTCAGCCAATCGGTTCCAGCGCTCGATGAACCAATCACAGGCATTCATTAGCTGTGATTGATTCCTCCAGCACTGGCTCTGATTGGCTGAGCCACGACTCAGCCAATCTGAGGCAGCACTTCCTGGAGGTGGAGATTTTCCAATCCCCGGCCAGAATAGATGCTGAAGTACAGTGCTGGAGACCGGGTAGAAGATGCAGCGGAGCCAGACAACGCTGGAGAGGTGATGTATGTTTTTTTTTCTGCAGCTAGGGCTTAGTTTAAGGCTTTGACAGTGGGATTTTCTCCTGTAAAAGTTGCTTAGGGAAACATGGCCTACAAAACATCACAAGTCACGAAAGCCACAAGGATTTTGACTTGCAATGTCGCATGCTACAAAGCGTGACAAATGTGAAGGAGCCTATAGGCGAGCATGGACTTTACATACATGCGATTTGTAGCATTGTCATAAAGCAAGAAAATCGCATGACTTTGTCGCCTGTGTGAAGGAGACTAAAAGGGGATTCACATTTAGGCCTCATTCACACGGGCGATAAAGTCGCTCGATTTTGTAGCGTTGCTACAATGCTACAAATCGCATGTATGAGAAGCTCATGCTTTCCTATGGGTTACTTCACACATGTGATATTGTGTAGCATGAAACAATCAGACACAAACACCTCGCGAGTCCCACTATATGCACGAGACTCACGAGGTTTTGTAGCCTATGATTCCCTATGGAGCCTTCCTCTCTGTTGCATCCCACGAAAACGCGATTTTCGTGCGGTGTGATGCAACTTTGACAGTAGGAAATCCTACTGTCAAAGCTAAAATCTAAGCCCTAGCTGCAGGAAAAAAAAACACACATACATCAACGCTCCTGCGCTGTCAGCCCGGCCACATCTTCTCCCCGGGAGGGATCATCTTCTTTTCTTCTGGCCAGGGATTCAAAAATCCCTGCCTCCTGGAAGCGCTGGCTGTGATTGGCTAAGCATCAGCCAATCACAGCCAGCGCTTCCAGGAGGCGGGAATTTTTGAATCCCCGGCCAGAAAAGATGATCACTGCCAGGGACCCAGGGAGAAAATGCAGCCGGGATTACAGCGCGGGGGAGGTGATGTATTTTTTTTGTTTGTTTTTTCTTCATCTACTGCTTATTTTCGGGGAAGGGCTTATATTTCAAGCCTCCCCCGAAAATCCTCGCATGTGGTGCTACAAAGTCGCGTTACTTTGTAGCGCTACAAAGCCGTGGTATCACCGCGAGAAGCCGCAGCATTATCACACAGACCAACAATGCGATATCGCTGCGATTTTCTTGCGCCTTTGCTGTGTCGCTCATGTGAACGAAGCCTTAAGGACATAAGTTTCAGATTTGTTTGGTAAAGAGTTGTTTTTTGCTTTTTTTTCCATTCAAATGTATACTCCTAATCCTCCTTAATGTATTATCTACAAATCTGTAATATGGTGTTTATAGCATTCTGCTATGTTGTATGCCTCTAAAATTTGTTGTCTTCTCTCTCTTTGTAGCCTCTGTTGCTGCACTCACTGTACTTTTTACTTAGCAGAAAACATCTACTCACACCTTGATGAGGAAAGCTCAGAATCCTTCAGTTTACGCAGGAAGTCTTCATGTAGAAAGGCCTCGACCGTGACCTAAAGTCCCATTTGCTACTCCAATAAGGACTGTCAAAAGCACATCAATGTCATACAATGCTTTGCCTATATTCTCCAGGATTTTTGCGGATGTGAAGTGAGCATTTTTTTAATTAAAATCTTTTCAGAGAGTAATGCCACTTGTAACGTCAGCTGTTTCTACAAACTGCTGGCTTATGGTTCTACCCCAAATCAGAATAATGGAATGCTTCTTTATGTCCACATACTTTTTGCAAGTTGAACAACCAAAATCATGGCGATTTATAATAACACAGCATGCTGACACAATTTTCAGCCACAACCAAGTCAAGCTGCAGCCTCATTGTCCCTTTTCAATTAATGCTCAGTCTGTATGTACGGAACCACTTGTATGCAAATTCTTATCCAGGAAAAATAGACAAGCCTGCTAAATGGTTAGGCATTGCCTTATAGGGTCGCTATCCATTGGTTGGTAGAGTGCCAGCTTTCTTCCTCCAGGATGAGAATGTATTTGTATACCTTTTTTTCATGGGGAGCATTGCCTGGCCTTTAAGACTCCCTATGCCAACTTGTCTACACATGTAGCAACAGGCGGGGGAGGTATCTTCAGACTGTAGGCTGACAGATATGAAGACACTGTGATAACTGACTGCCTCTCCTGTTGCTGTGTGTGTGCACGCGCGTGCACACATTATAGTGGGCTTACCTACAATTTGGCTGGAATATCTGTAAATGCTTAAACCATCTAGGAAAGCAGAGGCACGGACATTCAGATACTAGCTCCCTGCTGATTGGACTGGAGACTGCAATGCAGCATGAAAGTAAGGGGGAAAAGTCAGGACAGTGAACTACTGGCAGAATGCTAGGCTTGCCCCATTCCTGAAAGAATACAATGCAAAGAGCAGAGCAAAAAAATGGGGAAGATCACCTAAAAATCAAAACTTACAGGTTGCAGACTACAGCACATGGGTGGGTGAGGAGGACCTGGTGTATTCTAGAAAGTTTGTTGAGAATTCAGGTATGCTTTAAAAGCATGCTCGTGGGTTATAAATTGCATGATTAGAGCACCCCCTCTAGGCCTCTCTATGATACCTGCTGTTTTCAATCATTAACAACTTAGAATGCAGAATTGTAGCTTTTATTTCTTAGATAAATAGCATTGAATCTTGTTAAATGATTCCAGCTTTTTCCTTTATTCAATTGGCCATTGTCTCTTTTAGATTTCTTAGGACTTGTGGGAAAACTTGCAAAGAGGGTCAATGAGAGTGGATGAAGCAAAGATGACAGATTCTCGTTTCATCAATGTGTGTTCCGAAGGTCTGAGTATTTTGAGGAGAAGAAAAAGTAAATGCACCAATATTGAATCTGAGGAATGTTAGGGGTTAATCATATTTTTAATAACCTAACATAACAAAGATAAGGAAACAGTGTAATAAATGTGATATTAGTTATTTGGTTATATAATGTTATGTATTATGGAAATGAAAAATATGTGAAACATTCCGGAAGTTGCTAATAGAATTTGGATATAGAATCATATGTAAAAAGGTATATTCAAGCGTTTATTTGGATGATGATTTTAAAATACTAAATGTATTATTTTATTCAGCTATCTTGAATACAAGTCTGAACTCTTGACCAGAATGTACTGAATACTAAGTAGGTGGCTAAACCAGTTTTATGTGCAAACTAGAAACAATGCCCCCTCTTTTGATGTGCAAATTGTTGATGTACTTTTAAGATTACATTCTGGTCTGGGAAGAGGTGTAATTAAGTGGGTACTCAGACAGTATGGAGTCAATCTTTATGATTGTATGTAACTTTTTGATGTCCACTTCACACAGTTTTGCTGATACCTTTTGTTTAGAAGGCTTTTGATTTACAGCCATATTGTAATCTGTTGGAATGAGGACTTGGTCAGCAAAATAGTTTGAAACTTAGTATCAGGTAACATTTGGAAACGCCTTCTTTTCATCTTGCATATAACCAGCAATGTTCAACAATAAAGTAGAACTCATTCTGATTCACTAGACTGTGTGTGTGTAGTGGCTTATTATGGTTCTCACTAGAGATGAGCGAACGTGTTCTTCCGAGCTTGATATTCGTGCGAATATTAGGGTGTTCGGTATGTTCGTTATCCGTAACGAACACCATGCGGTGTCCGGGTTACTTAAACTTTCTTCCCTGAGACGTTAGCGCTTTTTTTTGGCCAATATAAAGACAGGGAAGGCATTACAACTTCCCCCTGCAACGTTTAAGCCCTATACCACCCCCCTGCTGTGAGTGGCTGGGGAGATAAGGTGTCCGCCTGATATGAAAGTCTGCCCCTCCCGCGGTTCGCTCTGGATGCATTCTATATGCGCTCAATGGGGCCAGCGGCAGCAGCGCTGACCCCATTGAGAACATATAGAAGACAAATCCTTCTTCTCTGGCACAGCTGTAACAGCTGTAGCAGAGAAGAACGATGTTTGCCCATTGAATTCAATGGAGCGGCAATACAGCATGTTCCACTGAATGCAATGGGCTGCCCGCGATCGCAGGATGAATGGTCGGAAAGGGGTTAAATATATAACCCCTTTCCTGCAATTCATCCAGAAATGTGTTACACTAAAAATATATACCGGCGTATAAGGCGACGGGGCGTATAAGACGACCCCCCAACTGTCACCTTATACGCCGGTAATACAGTGGAGCAAAGAATAAAAATCATTACTTACGTTTTTAGATGATCTGCGGCGCTCCTGCAGGCTGTCACTCCTTCCTGGTCCACGGCAGAGTATTGCTTTCTCCACGAAAGACTTTAAATCCCTGCCTCCAGAAGCACACGTGCCTTCAGCCAATCACAGCCAATGACAATGATGTCATTGAATGGCTGTGATTGGCTGTGTTTCTGGAGGCGGGGATTTCATTGGCTGTGATTGGCTGAAGGCACGTGTCTTTCTGGAGGCAGGGATTTAAAGCCTTTCATAGAGAAAGCTTGTCTGCCGTGGATTAGGAGGGAGTGACAGCCTGCAGGAGCGCCGCAGATCATCTAAAAACGTAAGTAATGCTTTTTATTCTTTGCTCCACTGTATTGCCGGCGTATAAGGTGACAGTTGGGGGGTCGTCTTATACGCCCCGTCGCCTTATACGCCGGTATATATTTTTAGTGTAACACATTTCTGGATGAATTGCAGGAAAGGGGTTATATATTTAACCCCTTTCCGACCATTCATCCTGCGATCGCGGGCAGCCCATTGCATTCAGTGGAACATGCTGTATTGCCGCTCCATTGAATTCAATGGGCAAACATCGTTCTTCTCTGCTACAGCTGTTACAGCTGTGCCAGAGGAGGACGATCTTTATGCTGACAGTGGGGGGGGGGGGCACTCTTGCCGCTATTGTGGCTTAATAGTGGGACCTGTGAACTTGAGATGCAGCCCACCATGTAGCCCCTCGCCTGCCCTATCCGTCACTGTGTCATTCCCATCACTTTCTTGAATTGCCCAGATTTTCACACATGAAAACCTTAGCGAGCATCGGCGAAATACAAAAATGCTCTGGTCGCCCATTGACTTCAATGGGGTTCGTTGTTCGAAACGAACCCTCGAGCATCGCGGGAAGTTCGTTCCGAATAACGAACACCCGAACATTTTGGTGTTCGCTCATCTCTAGTTCTCACCTATGAGTACTCATTATAATTCTCCTTTGAATTTGGACTCAGGCAACATTCGCACTGGTCTCCGTTGACAGACCCCCAACAGTTTATTTGGCGCCCGAATGTGGGGCAGAGGCTAACTCCTTACCTGCAGCCGATACCTGACGACACTACCTGCCGACCAGCCGGACCAGAGGCCACGGGACCCCAGATCTACAAAACACAGGTGTACGGTAAGCCCTTGACTTGCCACTCCAGCTCTGGGCTCTCCTGACTTCAGTCCCGTGTTGACAGGAGGTGAGTCGCTGCATGTTATATAGGACGCTTCTGCCTGTTATTTACGGTGTTCTTAGTAACCGTGCTAGACGGAAGAACCCTTGTGTGTATATTGCCATGTTGCCTGTAGTAATTGTTGAAATCTGTACGTTGATAGTCTGTGTCATGTTAGCCATAATTTGCTTTTACTGAATCTGTTATAATATCACCAGAAGTTCCCTTAGAAGAGAGGTCTGGTCTCCCCTAAACCCCCCTAAGTAGTCTAAGTGACTGCTGTAGTAGTTCCGTAAAACTATTCCAGAAACAGGGACTAAGTGTCCTTAGTGTACTGTGTGATATAAGGTCCTGTATACTTAGTGATGAATAGTGGGAAATAAATTACCTTCGTGGATGAGAAAAAAAAAAAAATTATATAAAAAAAATTAGTAATAATAAGGGGTCTGTGTGATAAATAGGGTCTGTGTGACAAATAAGGGGTTTGTGTGACAAATAAGGGGTCTGTGTGACAAATAAAAGGTCTGTGTGACAAATAGGGGTCTGTGTGACAAATAGGGGTCTGTGTGACAAATAAAAGGTCTGTGTGACCGCCAGATTTACCAGAGGAAGCTGTGTGCATCCTCAATACTGTGTGATAGTGGTAAATCAAGAGGTAAGTCCATAAGCTGTGTGAGAAAGGGAAGGGGGGAGACGTATGCTGACAAGCGTATAAAATATAGAAAGATAGGACTTAGAAAAGGAGGGAACCTTTAACTATGAGTTCTGGTAACAGTACGGGAAAAAGCATGAAAGATATCAGAGATGCTGGTTTAGATAAAGCAACAGACAATATGGGAAACGTACAGGGCAAGGAGTATGCCTATATGGAAATCAGCTAGAGAAATAGTAAAAGACAAAGAAGGCACGTTAGCTGTGGGTAGAAGAATGTAGTAAGGTGTTTAGAATTTTGTGAGTCTTAGACCAGCAAGCTTGGGAAAGATTCAGAGATAGACAAAAGGTTGGATAAAAGTATGTTAGACAGATGGATAGAGGCAAGTGTAGATACGGCAGTAAGGGGTTTCAGGAGTGCCAATTCAGCTGGCAGAAACTGAACTGCTAGAGGTAATGTTTAAAGGGTCGTGATGCCTAATGCGCTTCCTTGTGCTGGAAAGTCCTGAAAGCATATTGGGAACCGACGTGATGGGACCCTTGGGATGTTGTATCGAACTTCACCCGTCTGGTGAGGCTCGTATACACCCCAGGTCTAAAAGTCACCAGACCTTCGGTCGGATGGCAGCAGACCTAGCGACACCTCTCCCTGTCTTCACTCTTACGCACGCAGAGGAACAAGTTCTTAGTGTCGTTCCTTCGAGCCTTTGGGTTACCAGTCAGACGGACCTCGACAGACTGTCAGTATTTGTTTGCAT